>NW_027472742.1:0-353852 GCF_030347505.1 Rhynchophorus ferrugineus | reverse complement strand
TTAGGCTCTGCTTCTAACTTGGGCCCAAATTGTAAAATGGTCTTATCTATTGGCGATTTCGTTCCAATTCACTTTCCAAGTAATATTCGGCATGCTAATTACATTGCCGGTTGCCAAATTGCATTATCTCTTATAGTTTCCGAGATATGGACTATCGATAATTTACACCTTAGGCTCTGCTTCTAACTTGGGCCCAAATTGTAAAATGGTCTTATCTATTGGCGATTTCGTTCCAATTCACATTCCAAGTAATATTTGGCATGCTAATTACATTGCCGGTTGCCAAATTGCATTATCTCTTATAGTTTCCGAGATATGGACTATCGATAATTTACACCTTAGGCTCTGCTTCTAACTTGGGCCCAAATTGTAAAATGGTCTTATCTATTGGCGATTTCGTTCCAATTCACATTCCAAGTAATATTCGGCATGCTAATTACATTGCCGGTGGCCAAATTGAATTATCTCTTATAGTTTCCGAGATATGGACTATCGATAATTTACACCTTAGGCTCTGCTTCTAACTTGGGCCCAAATTGTAAAATGGCCTTATCTATTGGCGATTTCGTTCCAATTCACATTCCTAGTAATATTCGGCATGCTAATTACATTGCCGGTTGCCAAATTGCATTATCTCTTATAGTTTCCGAGATATGGACTATCGATAATTTACACCTTAGGCTCTGCTTCTAACTTGGGCCCAAATTGTAAAATGGTCTTATCTATTGGCGATTTCGTTCCAATTCACATTCCAAGTAATATTCGGCATGCTAATTACATTGCCGGTTGCCAAATTGCATTATCTCTTATAGTTTCCGAGATATGGACTATCGATAATTTACACCTTAGGCTCTGCTTCTAACTTGGGCCCAAATTGTAATATGGTCTTATCTATTGGCGATTTCGTTCCAATTCACATTCCAAGTAATATTCGGCATGCTAATTACATTGCCGGTTGCCAAATTGCATTATCTCTTATAGTTTCCGAGATATGGACTATCGATAATTTACACCTTAGGCTCTGCTTCTAACTTGGGCCCAAATTGTAAAATGGTCTTATCTATTGGCGATATCGTTCCAATTCACATTCCAAGTAATATTCGGCATGCTAATTACATTGCCGGTTGCCAAATTGCATTACCTCTTATAGTTTCCGAGATATGGACTATCGATAATTTACACCTTAGGCTCTGCTTCTAACTTGGGCCCAAATTGTAAAATGGTCTTATCTATTGGCGATTTCGTTCCAATTCACATTCCAAGTAATATTCGGCATGCAAATTACATTGCCGGTTGCCAAATTGCATTATCTCTTATAGTTTCCGAGATATGGACTATCGATAATTTACACCTTAGGCTCTGCTTCTAACTTGGGCCCAAATTGTAAAATGGCCTTATCTATTGGCGATTTCGTTCCAATTCACATTCCAAGTAATATTCGGCATGCTAATTACATTGCCGGTGGCCAAATTGAATTATCTCTTATAGTTTCCGAGATATGGACTATCGATAATTTACACCTTAGGCTCTGCTTCTAACTTGGGCCCAAATTGTAAAATGGTCTTATCTATTGGCGATTTCGTTCCAATTCACATTCCAAGTAATATTCGGCATGCTAATTACATTGCCGGTGGCCAAATTGAATTATCTCTTATAGTTTCCGAGATATGGACTATCGATAATTTACACCTTAGGCTCTGCTTCTAACTTCGGCCCAAATTGTAAAATGGTCTTACCTATTGGCGATTTCGTTCCAATTCACATTCCAAGTAATATTCGGCATGCTAATTACATTGCCGGTTGCCAAATTGCATTATCTCTTATAGTTTCCGAGATATGGACTATCGATAATTTACACCTTAGGCTCTGCTTCTAACTTGGGCCCAAATTGTAAAATGGTCTTATCTATTGGCGATTTCGTTCCAATTCACATTCCAAGTAATATTCGGCATGCTAATTACATTGCCGGTGGCCAAATTGAATTATCTCTTATAGTTTCCGAGATATGGACTATCGATAATTTACACCTTAGGCTCTGCTTCTAACTTCGGCCCAAATTGTAAAATGGTCTTACCTATTGGCGATTTCGTTCCAATTCACATTCCAAGTAATATTCGGCATGCTAATTACATTGCCGGTTGCCAAATTTCATTATCTCTTATAGTTTCCGAGATATGGACTATCGATAATTTACACCTTAGGCTCTGCTTCTAACTTGGGCCCAAATTGTAAAATGGTCTTATCTATTGGCGATTTCGTTCCAATTCACATTCCAAGTAATATTCGGCATGCTAATTACATTGCCGGTTGCCAAATTGCATTATCTCTTATAGTTTCCGAGATATGGACTATCGATAATTTACACCTTAGGCTCTGCTTCTAACTTGGGCCCAAATTGTAATATGGTCTTATCTATTGGCGATTTCGTTCCAATTCACATTCCAAGTAATATTCGGCATGCTAATTACATTGCCGGTTGCCAAATTGCATTATCTCTTATAGTTTCCGAGATATGGACTATCGATAATTTACACCTTAGGCTCTGCTTCTAACTTGGGCCCAAATTGTAAAATGGTCTTATCTATTGGCGATTTCGTTCCAATTCACATTCCAAGTAATATTCGGCATGCTAATTACATTGCCGGTTGCCAAATTGCATTATCTCTTATAGTTTCCGAAATATGGACTATCGATAATTTACACCTTAGGCTCTGCTTCTAACTTGGGCCCAAATTGTAAAATAGTCTTATCTATTGGCGATTTCGTTCCAATTCACATTCCAAGTAATATTCGGCATGCTAATTACATTGCCGGTTGCCAAATTGCATTATCTCTTATAGTTTCCGAGATATGGACTATCGATAATTTACACCTTAGGCTCTGCTTCTAACTTGGGCCCAAATTGTAAAATGGTCTTATCTATTGGCGATTTCGTTCCAATTCACATTCCAAGTAATATTCGGCATGCTAATTACATTGCCGGTTGCCAAATTGCATTATCTCTTATAGTTTCCGAGATACGGACTATCGATAATTTACACCTTAGGCTCTGCTTCTAACTTGGGCCCAAATTGTAAAATGGTCTTATCTATTGGCGATTTCGTTCCAATTCACACTCCAAGTAATATTCGGCATGCTAATTACATTGCCGGTTGCGAAATTGCATTATCTCTTATAGTTTCCGAGATATGGACTATCAATAATTTACACCTTAGGCTCTGCTTCTAACTTGGGCCCAAATTGTAAAATGGTCTTATCTATTGGCGATTTCGTTCCAATTCACATTCCAAGTAATATTCGGCATGCTAATTACATTGCCGGTTGCCAAATTGCATTATCTCTTATAGTTTCCGAGATATGGACTATGGATAATTTACACCTTAGGCTCTGCTTCTAACTTGGGCCCAAATTGTAAAATGGTCTTATCTATTGGCGATTTCGTTCCAATTCACATTCCAAGTAATATTCGGCATGCTAATTACATTGCCGGTTGCCAAATTGCATTATCTCTTATAGTTTCCGAGATATGGACTATCGATAATTTACACCTTAGGCTCTGCTTCTAACTTGGGCCCAAATTGTAAAATTGTCTTATCTATTAGCGATTTCGTTCCAATTCACATTCCAAGTAATATTCGGCATGCTAATTACATTGCCGTTTGCCAAATTGCTTTATCTCTTATAGTTTCCGAGATATGGACTATCGATAATTTACACCTTAGGCTCTGCTTCTAACTTGGGCCCAAATTGTAAAATGGTCTTCTCTATTGGCGATTTCGTTCCAATTCACATTCCAAGTAATATTCGGCATGCTAATTACATTGCCGGTTGCCAAATTGCATTATCTCTTATAGTTTCCGAGATATGGACTATCGATAATTTACACCTTAGGCTCTGCTTCTAACTTGGGCCCAAATTGTAAAATGGTCTTATCTATTGGCGATTTCGTTCCAATTCACATTCCAAGTAATATTCCGCATGCTAATTACATTGCCGGTTGCCAAATTGCATTATCTCTTATAGTTTCCGTGATATGGACTATCGATAATTTACACCTTAGGCTCTGCTTCTAACTTGGGCCCAAATTGTAAAATCGTCTTATCTATTGGCGATTTCGTTCCAATTCACATTCCAAGTAATATTCGGCATGCTAATTACATTGCCGGTTGCCAAATTGCATTATCTCTTATAGTTTCCGAGATATGGACTATCGGTAATTTACACCTTAGGCTCTGCTTCTAACTTGGGCCCAAATTTTAAAATGGTCTTATCTATTGGCGATTTCGTTCCAATTCACATTCCAAGTAATATCCGGCATGCTAATTACATTGCCGGTTGCCAAATTGAATTATCTCTTATAGTTTCCGAGATATGGACTATCGATAATTTACACCTTAGGCTCTGCTTCTAACTTGGGCCCAAATTGTAAAATGGTCTTACCTATTGGCGATTTCATTCCAATTCACATTCAAGGTAATATTCGGCATGCTAATTACATTGCCGGTTGCCAAATTGCATATCTCTTATAGATTCCGAGATATGGACTATCGATAATTTACACCTTAGGCTCTGCTTCTAACTTGGGCCCAAATTGTAAAATGGTCTTATCTATTGGCGATTTCGTTTCAATTCACATTCCAAGTAATATTCGGCATGCTAATTACATTGCCGGTTGCTAAATTGCATTATCTCTTATAGTTTCCGAGATATGGACTATCGATAATTTACATCTTAGGCTCTGCTTCTAACTTGGGCCCAAATTGTAAAATGGTCTTATCTATTGCCGATTTCGTTCCAATTCACATTCCAAGTAATATTCGGCATGCTAATTACATTGCCGGTTGCCAAATTGCATTATCTCTTATAGTTTCCGAGATATGGACTATCGATAATTTACACCTTAGGCTCTGCTTCTAACTTGGGCCCAAATAATAAAATGGTCTTATCTATTGGCGATTTCATTCCAATTCACATTCCAAGTAATATTCGGCTTGCTAATTACATTGCCGGTTGCCAAATTGCATTATCTCTTATAGTTTCCGAGATATGGACTATCGATTGTTTACACCTTAGGCTCTGCTTCTAACTTGGGCCCAAATTGTAAAATGGTCTTATCTATTGGCGATTTCGTTCCAATTCACATTCCAAGTAATATTCGGCATGCTAATTACATTGCCGGTTGCCAAATTGCATTAACTCTTGTAGTTTCCGAGATATGGACTATCGATAATTTACACCTTAGGCTCTGCCTCTAACTTGGGCCCAAATTGTAAAATCGCCTTATCTATTGGCGATTTCGTTCCAATTCACATTCCAAATAATATTCGGCATGCTAATTACATTGCCGGTTGCCAAATTGCATTATCTCTTATAGTTTCCGAGATATGGACTATCGATAATTTACACCTTTGGCTCTGCTTCTAACTTGGGCCCAAATTGTAAAATGGTCTTATCTATTGGCGATTTCGTTCCAATTCACATTCCAAGTAATATTCGGCATGCTAATTACATTGCCGGTGGCCAAATTGAATTATCTCTTATAGTTTCCGAGATATGGACTATCGATAATTTACACCTTAGGCTCTGCTTCTAACTTGGGCCCAAATTGTAAAATGGCCTTATCTATTGGCGATTTCGTTCCAATTCACATTCCTAGTAATATTCGGCATGCTAATTACATTGCCGGTTGCCAAATTGCATTATCTCTTATAGTTTCCGAGATATGGACTATCGATAATTTACACCTTAGGCTCTGCTTCTAACTTGGGCCCAAATTGTAAAATGGTCTTATCTATTGGCGATTTCGTTCCAATTCACATTCCAAGTAATATTCGGCATGCTAATTACATTGCCGGTTGCCAAATTGCATTATCTCTTATAGTTTCCGAGATATGGACTATCGATAATTTACACCTTAGGCTCTGCTTCTAACTTGGGCCCAAATTGTAATATGGTCTTATCTATTGGCGATTTCGTTCCAATTCACATTCCAAGTAATATTCGGCATGCTAATTACATTGCCGGTTGCCAAATTGCATTATCTCTTATAGTTTCCGAGATATGGACTATCGATAATTTACACCTTAGGCTCTGCTTCTAACTTGGGCCCAAATTGTAAAATGGTCTTATCTATTGGCGATATCGTTCCAATTCACATTCCAAGTAATATTCGGCATGCTAATTACATTGCCGGTTGCCAAATTGCATTACCTCTTATAGTTTCCGAGATATGGACTATCGATAATTTACACCTTAGGCTCTGCTTCTAACTTGGGCCCAAATTGTAAAATGGTCTTATCTATTGGCGATTTCGTTCCAATTCACATTCCAAGTAATATTCGGCATGCAAATTACATTGCCGGTTGCCAAATTGCATTATCTCTTATAGTTTCCGAGATATGGACTATCGATAATTTACACCTTAGGCTCTGCTTCTAACTTGGGCCCAAATTGTAAAATGGCCTTATCTATTGGCGATTTCGTTCCAATTCACATTCCAAGTAATATTCGGCATGCTAATTACATTGCCGGTGGCCAAATTGAATTATCTCTTATAGTTTCCGAGATATGGACTATCGATAATTTACACCTTAGGCTCTGCTTCTAACTTGGGCCCAAATTGTAAAATGGTCTTATCTATTGGCGATTTCGTTCCAATTCACATTCCAAGTAATATTCGGCATGCTAATTACATTGCCGGTGGCCAAATTGAATTATCTCTTATAGTTTCCGAGATATGGACTATCGATAATTTACACCTTAGGCTCTGCTTCTAACTTCGGCCCAAATTGTAAAATGGTCTTACCTATTGGCGATTTCGTTCCAATTCACATTCCAAGTAATATTCGGCATGCTAATTACATTGCCGGTTGCCAAATTGCATTATCTCTTATAGTTTCCGAGATATGGACTATCGATAATTTACACCTTAGGCTCTGCTTCTAACTTGGGCCCAAATTGTAAAATGGTCTTATCTATTGGCGATTTCGTTCCAATTCACATTCCAAGTAATATTCGGCATGCTAATTACATTGCCGGTGGCCAAATTGAATTATCTCTTATAGTTTCCGAGATATGGACTATCGATAATTTACACCTTAGGCTCTGCTTCTAACTTCGGCCCAAATTGTAAAATGGTCTTACCTATTGGCGATTTCGTTCCAATTCACATTCCAAGTAATATTCGGCATGCTAATTACATTGCCGGTTGCCAAATTTCATTATCTCTTATAGTTTCCGAGATATGGACTATCGATAATTTACACCTTAGGCTCTGCTTCTAACTTGGGCCCAAATTGTAAAATGGTCTTATCTATTGGCGATTTCGTTCCAATTCACATTCCAAGTAATATTCGGCATGCTAATTACATTGCCGGTTGCCAAATTGCATTATCTCTTATAGTTTCCGAGATATGGACTATCGATAATTTACACCTTAGGCTCTGCTTCTAACTTGGGCCCAAATTGTAATATGGTCTTATCTATTGGCGATTTCGTTCCAATTCACATTCCAAGTAATATTCGGCATGCTAATTACATTGCCGGTTGCCAAATTGCATTATCTCTTATAGTTTCCGAGATATGGACTATCGATAATTTACACCTTAGGCTCTGCTTCTAACTTGGGCCCAAATTGTAAAATGGTCTTATCTATTGGGGATTTCGTTCCAATTCACATTCCAAGTAATATTCGGCATGCTAATTACATTGCCGGTTGCCAAATTGCATTATCTCTTATAGTTTCCGAAATATGGACTATCGATAATTTACACCTTAGGCTCTGCTTCTAACTTGGGCCCAAATTGTAAAATAGTCTTATCTATTGGCGATTTCGTTCCAATTCACATTCCAAGTAATATTCGGCATGCTAATTACATTGCCGGTTGCCAAATTGCATTATCTCTTATAGTTTCCGAGATATGGACTATCGATAATTTACACCTTAGGCTCTGCTTCTAACTTGGGCCCAAATTGTAAAATGGTCTTATCTATTGGCGATTTCGTTCCAATTCACATTCCAAGTAATATTCGGCATGCTAATTACATTGCCGGTTGCCAAATTGCATTATCTCTTATAGTTTCCGAGATACGGACTATCGATAATTTACACCTTAGGCTCTGCTTCTAACTTGGGCCCAAATTGTAAAATGGTCTTATCTATTGGCGATTTCGTTCCAATTCACACTCCAAGTAATATTCGGCATGCTAATTACATTGCCGGTTGCGAAATTGCATTATCTCTTATAGTTTCCGAGATATGGACTATCAATAATTTACACCTTAGGCTCTGCTTCTAACTTGGGCCCAAATTGTAAAATGGTCTTATCTATTGGCGATTTCGTTCCAATTCACATTCCAAGTAATATTCGGCATGCTAATTACATTGCCGGTTGCCAAATTGCATTATCTCTTATAGTTTCCGAGATATGGACTATGGATAATTTACACCTTAGGCTCTGCTTCTAACTTGGGCCCAAATTGTAAAATGGTCTTATCTATTGGCGATTTCGTTCCAATTCACATTCCAAGTAATATTCGGCATGCTAATTACATTGCCGGTTGCCAAATTGCATTATCTCTTATAGTTTCCGAGATATGGACTATCGATAATTTACACCTTAGGCTCTGCTTCTAACTTGGGCCCAAATTGTAAAATTGTCTTATCTATTAGCGATTTCGTTCCAATTCACATTCCAAGTAATATTCGGCATGCTAATTACATTGCCGTTTGCCAAATTGCTTTATCTCTTATAGTTTCCGAGATATGGACTATCGATAATTTACACCTTAGGCTCTGCTTCTAACTTGGGCCCAAATTGTAAAATGGTCTTCTCTATTGGCGATTTCGTTCCAATTCACATTCCAAGTAATATTCGGCATGCTAATTACATTGCCGGTTGCCAAATTGCATTATCTCTTATAGTTTCCGAGATATGGACTATCGATAATTTACACCTTAGGCTCTGCTTCTAACTTGGGCCCAAATTGTAAAATGGTCTTATCTATTGGCGATTTCGTTCCAATTCACATTCCAAGTAATATTCCGCATGCTAATTACATTGCCGGTTGCCAAATTGCATTATCTCTTATAGTTTCCGTGATATGGACTATCGATAATTTACACCTTAGGCTCTGCTTCTAACTTGGGCCCAAATTGTAAAATCGTCTTATCTATTGGCGATTTCGTTCCAATTCACATTCCAAGTAATATTCGGCATGCTAATTACATTGCCGGTTGCCAAATTGCATTATCTCTTATAGTTTCCGAGATATGGACTATCGGTAATTTACACCTTAGGCTCTGCTTCTAACTTGGGCCCAAATTTTAAAATGGTCTTATCTATTGGCGATTTCGTTCCAATTCACATTCCAAGTAATATCCGGCATGCTAATTACATTGCCGGTTGCCAAATTGAATTATCTCTTATAGTTTCCGAGATATGGACTATCGATAATTTACACCTTAGGCTCTGCTTCTAACTTGGGCCCAAATTGTAAAATGGTCTTACCTATTGGCGATTTCATTCCAATTCACATTCAAGGTAATATTCGGCATGCTAATTACATTGCCGGTTGCCAAATTGCATATCTCTTATAGATTCCGAGATATGGACTATCGATAATTTACACCTTAGGCTCTGCTTCTAACTTGGGCCCAAATTGTAAAATGGTCTTATCTATTGGCGATTTCGTTTCAATTCACATTCCAAGTAATATTCGGCATGCTAATTACATTGCCGGTTGCTAAATTGCATTATCTCTTATAGTTTCCGAGATATGGACTATCGATAATTTACATCTTAGGCTCTGCTTCTAACTTGGGCCCAAATTGTAAAATGGTCTTATCTATTGCCGATTTCGTTCCAATTCACATTCCAAGTAATATTCGGCATGCTAATTACATTGCCGGTTGCCAAATTGCATTATCTCTTATAGTTTCCGAGATATGGACTATCGATAATTTACACCTTAGGCTCTGCTTCTAACTTGGGCCCAAATAATAAAATGGTCTTATCTATTGGCGATTTCATTCCAATTCACATTCCAAGTAATATTCGGCTTGCTAATTACATTGCCGGTTGCCAAATTGCATTATCTCTTATAGTTTCCGAGATATGGACTATCGATTGTTTACACCTTAGGCTCTGCTTCTAACTTGGGCCCAAATTGTAAAATGGTCTTATCTATTGGCGATTTCGTTCCAATTCACATTCCAAGTAATATTCGGCATGCTAATTACATTGCCGGTTGCCAAATTGCATTAACTCTTGTAGTTTCCGAGATATGGACTATCGATAATTTACACCTTAGGCTCTGCCTCTAACTTGGGCCCAAATTGTAAAATCGCCTTATCTATTGGCGATTTCGTTCCAATTCACATTCCAAATAATATTCGGCATGCTAATTACATTGCCGGTTGCCAAATTGCATTATCTCTTATAGTTTCCGAGATATGGACTATCGATAATTTACACCTTTGGCTCTGCTTCTAACTTGGGCCCAAATTGTAAAATGGTCTTATCTATTGGCGATTTCGTTCCAATTCACATTCCAAGTAATATCCGGCATGCTAATTACATTGCCGGTTGCCAAATTGAATTATCTCTTATAGTTTCCGAGATATGGACTATCGATAATTTACACCTTAGGCTCTGCTTCTAACTTGGGCCCAAATTGTAAAATGGTCTTAACTATTGGCGATTTCGTTCCAATTCACATTCCAAGTAATATTCGGCATGCTAATTACATTGCCGGTTGCCAAATTGCATTATCTCTTATAGTTTCCGAGATATGGACTATCGATAATTTACACCTTAGGCTCTGCTTCTAACTTGGGCCCAAATTGTAAAATGGTCTTATCTATTGGCGATTTCGTTCCAATTCACATTCCAAGTAATATTCGGCATGCTAATTACATTGCCGTTTGCCAAATTGCATTATCTCTTATAGTTTCCGAGATATGGACTATCGATAATTTACACCTTAGGCTCTGCTTCTAACTTGGGCCCAAATTGTAAAATCGTCTTATCTATTGGCGATTTCGTTCCAATTCACATTCCAAGTAATACTCGGCATGCTAATTACATTGCCGGTTGCCAAATTATCTCTTATAGTTTCCGAGATATGGACTATCGATAATTTACACCTTAGGCTCTGCTTCTAACTTTTGCCCAAATTGTAAAATGGTCTTATCTATTGGCGATTTCGTTCCGATTCACATTCCAAGTAATATTCGGCATGCTAATTACATTGCCGGTAGCCAAATTGAATTATCTCTTATAGTTTCCGAGATATGGACTATCGATAATTTACACCTTAGGCTCTGCTTCTAACTTGGGCCCAAATTGTAAAATGGTCTTATCTATTGGCGATTTCGTTCCAATTCACATTCCAAGTAGTATTCGGCATGCTAATTACATTGCCGGTTGCCAAATTGCATTATCTCTTATAGTTTCCGAGATATGGACTATCGATAATTTACACCTTAGGCTCTGCTTCTAACTTGGGCCCAAATTGTAAAATGGTCTTATCTATTGGCGATTTCGTTCCAATTCACATTCCAAGTAATATTCGGCATGCTAATTACATTGCCAGTTGCCAAATTGCATTATCTCTTATAGTTTCCGAGATATGGACTATGGATAATTTACACCTTAGGCTCTGCTTCTAACTTGGGCCCAAATTGTAAAATGGTCTTATCTATTGGCGATATCGTTCCAATTCACATTCCAAGTAATATTCGGCATGCTAATTACATTGCCGGTTGCCAAATTGCATTACCTCTTATAGTTTCCGAGATATGGACTATCGATAATTTACACCTTAGGCTCTGCTTCTACCTTGGGCATAAATTGTAAAATGGTCTTATCTATTGGTGATTTCGTTCCAATTCACTTTCCAAGTAATATTCGGCATGCAAATTACATTGCCGGTTGCCAAATTGCATTATCTCTTATAGTTTCCGAGATATGGACTATCGATAATTTACACCTCAGCCCCTGCTTCTAACTTGGGCCCAAATTGTAAAATGGTCTTATCTATTGGCGATTTCGTTCCAATTCACTCTCCAAGTTATATTTGGCATGCTAATTACATTGCCGGTTGCCAAATTGCATTATCTCTTACAGTTTCCGAGATATGGACTATCGATAATTTACACCTTAGGCTCTGCTTCTAACTTGGGCTCAAATTGTAAAATGGTCTTATCTATTGGCGATTTCGTTCCAATTCACATTCCAAGTAATATTCGGCATGCTAATTGCATTGCCGGTTGCCAAATTGCATTATCTCTTATAGCTTCCGAGATATGGACTGTCGATAATTTACACCTTAGGCTCTGCTTCTAACTTGGGCCCAAATTGTAAAATGGTCTTATCTATTGGCGATTTCGTTCCAATTCACTTTCCAAGTAATATTCGGCATGCTAATTACATTGCCGGTTGCCAAATTGCATTATCTCTTATAGTTTCCGAGATATGGACTATCGATAATTTACACCTTAGGCTCTGCTTCTAACTTGGGCCCAAATTGTAAAATGGTCTTATCTATTGGCGATTTCGTTCCAATTCACATTCCAAGTAATATTTGGCATGCTAATTACATTGCCGGTTGCCAAATTGCATTATCTCTTATAGTTTCCGAGATATGGACTATCGATAATTTACACCTTAGGCTCTGCTTCTAACTTGGGCCCAAATTGTAAAATGGTCTTATCTATTGGCGATTTCGTTCCAATTCACATTCCAAGTAATATTCGGCATGCTAATTACATTGCCGGTGGCCAAATTGAATTATCTCTTATAGTTTCCGAGATATGGACTATCGATAATTTACACCTTAGGCTCTGCTTCTAACTTGGGCCCAAATTGTAAAATGGCCTTATCTATTGGCGATTTCGTTCCAATTCACATTCCTAGTAATATTCGGCATGCTAATTACATTGCCGGTTGCCAAATTGCATTATCTCTTATAGTTTCCGAGATATGGACTATCGATAATTTACACCTTAGGCTCTGCTTCTAACTTGGGCCCAAATTGTAAAATGGTCTTATCTATTGGCGATTTCGTTCCAATTCACATTCCAAGTAATATTCGGCATGCTAATTACATTGCCGGTTGCCAAATTGCATTATCTCTTATAGTTTCCGAGATATGGACTATCGATAATTTACACCTTAGGCTCTGCTTCTAACTTGGGCCCAAATTGTAATATGGTCTTATCTATTGGCGATTTCGTTCCAATTCACATTCCAAGTAATATTCGGCATGCTAATTACATTGCCGGTTGCCAAATTGCATTATCTCTTATAGTTTCCGAGATATGGACTATCGATAATTTACACCTTAGGCTCTGCTTCTAACTTGGGCCCAAATTGTAAAATGGTCTTATCTATTGGCGATATCGTTCCAATTCACATTCCAAGTAATATTCGGCATGCTAATTACATTGCCGGTTGCCAAATTGCATTACCTCTTATAGTTTCCGAGATATGGACTATCGATAATTTACACCTTAGGCTCTGCTTCTAACTTGGGCCCAAATTGTAAAATGGTCTTATCTATTGGCGATTTCGTTCCAATTCACATTCCAAGTAATATTCGGCATGCAAATTACATTGCCGGTTGCCAAATTGCATTATCTCTTATAGTTTCCGAGATATGGACTATCGATAATTTACACCTTAGGCTCTGCTTCTAACTTGGGCCCAAATTGTAAAATGGCCTTATCTATTGGCGATTTAGTTCCAATTCACATTCCAAGTAATATTCGGCATGCTAATTACATTGCCGGTTGCCAAATTGCATTATCTCTTGTAGTTTCCGAGATATGGACTATCGATAATTTACACCTTAGGCTCTGCTTCTAACTTGGGCCCAAATTGTAAAATCGCCTTATCTATTGGCGATTTCGTTCCAATTCACATTCCAAGTAATATTCGGCATGCTAATTACATTGCCGGTTGCCAAATTGCATTATCTCTTATAGTTTCCGAGATATGGACTATCGATAATTTACACCTTAGGCTCTGCTTCTAACTTGGGCCCAAATTGTAAAATGGTCTTATCTATTGGCGATTTCGTTCCAATTCACATTCCAAGTAATATCCGGCATGCTAATTACATTGCCGGTTGCCAAATTGAATTATCTCTTATAGTTTCCGAGATATGGACTATCGATAATTTACACCTTAGGCTCTGCTTCTAACTTGGGCCCAAATTGTAAAATGGTCTTATCTATTGGCGATTTCGTTCCAATTCACATTCCAAGTAATATTCGACATGCTAATTACATTGCCAGTTGCCAAATTGCATTATCTCTTATAGTTTCCGAGATATGGACTATGGATAATTTACACCTTAGGCTCTGCTTCTAACTTGGGCCCAAATTGTAAAATGGTCTTATCTATTGGCGATATCGTTCCAATTCACATTCCAAGTAATATTCGGCATGCTAATTACATTGCCGGTTGCCAAATTGCATTACCTCTTATAGTTTCCGAGATATGGACTATCGATAATTTACACCTTAGGCTCTGCTTCTAACTTGGGCCCAAATTGTAAAATGGTCTTATCTATTGGCGATTTCGTTCCAATTCACATTCCAAGTAATATTCGGCATGCAAATTACATTGCCGGTTGCCAAATTGCATTATCTCTTATAGTTTCCGAGATATGGACTATCGATAATTTACACCTTAGGCTCTGCTTCTAACTTGGGCCCAAATTGTAAAATGGTCTTATCTATTGGCGATTTCGTTCCAATTCACATTCCAAGTAATATTCGGCATGCTAATTACATTGCCGGTTGCCAAATTGCATTATCTCTTGTAGTTTCCGAGATATGGACTATCGATAATTTACACCTTAGGCTCTGCTTCTAACTTGGGCCCAAATTGTAAAATCGCCTTATCTATTGGCGATTTCGTTCCAATTCACATTCCAAGTAATATTCGGCATGCTAATTACATTGCCGGTTGCCAAATTGCATTATCTCTTATAGTTTCCGATATATGGACTATCGATAATTTACACCTTAGGCTCTGCTTCTAACTTGGGCCCAAATTGTAAAATGGTCTTATCTATTGGCGATTTCGTTCCAATTCACATTCCAAGTAATATCCGGCATGCTAATTACATTGCCGGTTGCCAAATTGAATTATCTCTTATAGTTTCCGAGATATGGACTATCGATAATTTACACCTTAGGCTCTGCTTCTAACTTGGGCCCAAATTGTAAAATGGTCTTACCTATTGGCTATTTCGTTCCAATTCACATTCCAAGTAATATTCGGCATGCTAATTACATTGCCGGTTGCCAAATTGCATTATCTCTTATAGTTTCCGAGATATGGACTATGGATAATTTACACCTTAGGCTCTGCTTCTAACTTGGGCCCAAATTGTAAAATGGTATTATCTATTGGCGATATCGTTCCAATTCACATTCCAAGTAATATTCGGCATGCTAATTACATTGCCGGTTGCCAAATTGCATTATCTCTTGTAGTTTCCGAGATATGGACTATCGATAATTTACACCTTAGGCTCTGCTTCTAACTTGGGCCCAAATTGTAAAATCGCCTTATCTATTGGCGATTTCGTTCCAATTCACATTCCAAGTAATATTCGGCATGCTAATTACATTGCCGGTTGCCAAATTGCATTATCTCTTATAGTTTCCGAGATATGGACTATCGATAATTTACACCTTAGGCTCTGCTTCTAACTTGGGCCCAAATTGTAAAATGGTCTTATCTATTGGCGATTTCGTTCCAATTCACATTCCAAGTAATATCCGGCATGATAATTACATTGCCGGTTGCCAAATTGAATTATCTCTAATAGTTTCCGAGATATGGACTATCGATAATTTACACCTTAGGCTCTGCTTCTAACTTGGGCCCAAATTGTAAAATGGTCTTACCTATTGGCGATTTCGTTCCAATTCACATTCCAAGTAATATTCGGCATGCTAATTACATTGCCGGTTGCCAAATTGCATTATCTCTTATAGTTTCCGAGATATGGACTATCGATAACTTACACCTTAGGCTCTGCTTCTAACTTGCGCCCAAATTGTAAAATGGTCTTATCTATTGGCGATTTCGTTCCAATTCACATTCCAAGTAATATTCGGCATGCTAATTACATTGCCGGCTGCCAAATTGCATTATCTCTTATAGTTTCCGAGATATGGACTATCGATTATTTACATCTTAGGCTCTGCTTCTAACTTGGGCCCAAATTGTAAAATGGTCTTATCTATTGGCGATTTCGTTCCAATTCACATTCCAAGTAATATTCGCCATGCTAATTACATTGCCGGTTGCCAAATTGCATTATCTCTTATAGTTTCCGAGATATGGACTATCGATAATTTACACCTTAGGCTCTGCTTCCAACTTGGGCCCAAATTGTAAAATGGTCTTATATATTGGCGATTTCGTTCCAATTCACAATCCAAGTAATATTCGGCATGCTAATTACATTGCCGGTTGCCAAATTGCATTATCTCTTATAGTTTCCGAGATATGGACTATCGATAATTTACACCTTAGGCTCTGCTTCTAACTTGGGCCCAAATTGTAAAATGGTCTTATCTATTGGCGACTTCGTTCCAATTCACATTCCAAGTAATATTCGGCATGCTAATTACATTGCCGGTTGCCAAATTGCATTATCTCTTATAGTTTCCGAGATATGGACTATCGATAATTTACACCTTAGGCTCTGCTTCTAACTTGGGCCCAAATTGTAAAATCGTCTTATCTATTGGCGATTTCGTTCCAATTCACATTCCAAGTAATACTCGGCATGCTAATTACATTGCCGGTTGCCAAATTGCATTATCTCTTATAGTTTCCGAGATATGGACTATCGATAATTTACACCTTAGGCTCTGCTTCTAACTTTTGCCCAAATTGTAAAATGGTCTTATCTATTGGCGATTTCGTTCCAATTCACATTCCAAGTAATATTCGGCATGCTAATTACATTGCCGGTTGCCAAATTGAATTATCTCTTATAGTTTCCGAGATATGGACTATCGATAATTTACACCTTAGGCTCTGCTTCTAACTTGGGCCCAAATTGTAAAATGGTCTTATCTATTGGCGATTTCGTTCCAATTCACATTCCAAGTAGTATTCGGCATGCTAATTACATTGCCGGTTGCCAAATTGCATTATCTCTTATAGTTTCCGAGATATGGACTATCGATAATTTACACCTTAGGCTCTGCTTCTAACTTGGGCCCAAATTGTAAAATGGTCTTATCTATTGGCGATTTCGTTCCAATTCACATTCCAAGTAATATTCGGCATGCTAATTACATTGCCAGTTGCCAAATTGCATTATCTCTTATAGTTTCCGAGACATGGACTATGGATAATTTACACCTTAGGCTCTGCTTCTAACTTGGGCCCAAATTGTAAAATGGTCTTATCTATTGGCGATATCTTTCCAATTCACATTCCAAGTAATATTCGGCATGCTAATTACATTGCCGGTTGCCAAATTGCATTACCTCTTATAGTTTCCGAGATATGGACTATCGATAATTTACACTTTAGGCTCTGCTTCTAACTTGGGCCCAAATTGTAAAATGGTCTTATCTATTGGCGATTTCGTTCCGATTAACTTTCCAAGTAATATTCGGCATGCAAATTACATTGCCGGTTGCCAAATTGCATTATCTCTTATAGTTTCCGAGATATGGACTATCGATAATTTACACCTCAGCCTCTGCTTCTAACTTGGGCCCAAATTGTAAAATGGTCTTATCTATTGGCGATTTCGTTCCAATTCACATTCCAAGTAATATTCGGCATGCTAATTACATTGCCGGTTGCCAAATTGAATTATCTCTTATAGTTTCCGAGATATGGACTATCGATAATTTACACCTTAGGCTCTGCTTCTAACTTGGGCCCAAATTGTAAAATGGTCTTATCTATTGGCGATTTCGTTCCAATTCACATTCCAAGTAATATTCGGCATGCTAATTACATTGCCGGTTGCCAAATTGCATTATCTCTTATAGTTTCCGAGATATGGACTATCGATAATTTACACCTTAGGCTCTGCTTCTAACTTGGGCCCAAATTGTAAAATGGTCTTATCTATTGGCGATTTCGTTCCAATTCACATTCCAAGTAATATTCGGCATGCTAATTACATTGCCGGTTGCCAAATTGCATTATCTCTTATAGTTTCCGAGATATGGACTATCGATAATTTACACCTTAGGCTCTGCTTCAAACTTGGGCCCAAATTGTAAAATGGTCTTATCTATTGGCGATTTCGTTCCAATTCACATTCCAAGTAATATTCGGCATGCTAATTACATTGCCGGTTGCCAAATTGAATTATCTCTTATAGTTTCCGAGATATGGACTATCGATAATTTACACCTTAGGCTCTGCTTCTAACTTGGGCCCAAATTGTAAAATGGTCTTATCTATTGGCGATTTCGTTCCAATTCACATTCCAAGTAATATTCGGCATGCTAATTACATTGCCGGTTGCCAAATTGCATTATCTCTTATAGTTTCCGAGATATGGACTATCGATAATTTACACCTTAGGCTCTGCTTCTAACTTGGGCCCAAATTGTAAAATGGTCTTATCTATTGGCGATTTCGTTCCAATTCACATTCCAAGTAATATTCGGCATGCTAATTACATTGCCGGTTGCCAAATTGCATTATCTCTTATAGTTTCCGAGATATGGACTATCGATAATTTACACCTTAGGCTCTGCTTCAAACTTGGGCCCAAATTGTAAAATGGCCTTATCTATTGGCGATTTCGTTCCAATTCACATTCCAAGTAATATTCGGCATGCTAATTACATTGCCGGTGGCCAAGTTGCATTATCTCTTATAGTTTCCGAGATATGGACTATCGATAATTTACACCTTAGGCTCTGCTTCTAACTTGGGCCCAAATTGTAAAATGGTCTTATCTATTGGCGATTTCGTTCCAATTCACATTCCAAGTAATATTCGGCATGCTAATTACATTGCCGGTTGCCAAATTGCATTATCTCTTATAGTTTCCGAGATATGGACTATCGATAATTTACACCTTAAGCTCTGCTTCTAACTTGGGCCCAAATTGTAAAATCGTCTTATCTATTGGCGATTTCGTTCCAATTCACATTCCAAGTAATATTCGGCATGCTGATTACATTGCCGGTTGCCAAATTGCATTATCTCTTATAGTTTCCGAGATATGGACTATCGATAATTTACACCTTAGGCTCTGCTTCTAACTTGGGCCCAAATTGTAAAATGGTCTTATCTATTGGCGATTTCGTTCCAATTCACATTCCAAGTAATATTCGGCATGCTAATTACATTGCCGGTTGCCAAATTGAATTATCTCTTATAGTTTCCGAGATATGGACTATCGATAATTTACACCTTAGGCTCTGCTTCTAACTTGGGGCCAAATTGTAAAATGGTCTTATCTATTGGCGATTTCGTTCCAATTCACATTCCAAGTAATATTCGGCATGCTAATTACATTGCCGGTTGCCAAATTGTATTATCTCTTATAGTTTCCGAGATATGGACTATCGGTAATTTACACCTTAGGCTCTGCTTCTAACTTGGGCCCAAATTGTAAAATGGTCTTATCTATTGGCGATTTCGTTCCAATTCACATTCCAAGTAATATTCGGCATGCTAATTACATTGCCGGTTGCCAAATTGCATTACCTCTTATAGTTTCCGAGATATGGACTATCGATAATTTACACTTTAGGCTCTGCTTCTAACTTGGGCCCAAATTGTAAAATGGTCTTATCTATTGGCGATTTCGTTCCAATTCACTTTCCAAGTAATATTCGGCATGCAAATTACATTGCCGGTTGCCAAATTGCATTATCTCTTATAGTTTCCGAGATATGGACTATCGATAATTTACACCTCAGCCTCTGCTTCTAACTTGGGCCCAAATTGTAAAATGGTCTTATCTATTGGCGATTTCGTTCCAATTCACATTCCAAGTAATATTCGGCATGCTAATTACATTGCCGGTTGCCAAATTGAATTATCTCTTATAGTTTCCGAGATATGGACTATCGATAATTTACACCTTAGGCTCTGCTTCTAACTTGGGCCCAAATTGTAAAATGGTCTTATCTATTGGCGATTTCGTTCCAATTCACTTTCCAAGTAATATTCGGCATGCTAATTACATTGCCGGTTGCCAAATTGCATTATCTCTTATAGTTTCCGAGATATGGACTATCGATAATTTACACCTTAGGCTCTGCTTCTAACTTGGGCCCAAATTGTAAAATGGTCTTATCTATTGGCGATTTCGTTCCAATTCACATTCCAAGTAATATTCGGCATGCTAATTACATTGCCGGTTGCCAAATTGCATTATCTCTTATAGTTTCCGAGATATGGACTATCGATAATTTACACCTTAGGCTCTGCTTCAAACTTGGGCCCAAATTGTAAAATGGCCTTATCTATTGGCGATTTCGTTCCAATTCACATTCCAAGTAATATTCGGCATGCTAATTACATTGCCGGTGGCCAAGTTGCATTATCTCTTATAGTTTCCGAGATATGGACTATCGATAATTTACACCTTAGGCTCTGCTTCTAACTTGGGCCCAAATTGTAAAATGGTCTTATCTATTGGCGATTTCGTTCCAATTCACATTCCAAGTAATATTCGGCATGCTAATTACATTGCCGGTTGCCAAATTGCATTATCTCTTATAGTTTCCGAGATATGGACTATCGATAATTTACACCTTAGGCTCTGCTTCTAACTTGGGCCCAAATTGTAAAATCGTCTTATCTATTGGCGATTTCGTTCCAATTCACATTCCAAGTAATATTCGGCATGCTGATTACATTGCCGGTTGCCAAATTGCATTATCTCTTATAGTTTCCGAGATATGGACTATCGATAATTTACACCTTAGGCTCTGCTTCTAACTTGGGCCCAAATTGTAAAATGGTCTTATCTATTGGCGATTTCGTTCCAATTCACATTCCAAGTAATATTCGGCATGCTAATTACATTGCCGGTTGCCAAATTGAATTATCTCTTATAGTTTCCGAGATATGGACTATCGATAATTTACACCTTAGGCTCTGCTTCTAACTTGGGGCCAAATTGTAAAATGGTCTTATCTATTGGCGATTTCGTTCCAATTCACATTCCAAGTAATATTCGGCATGCTAATTACATTGCCGGTTGCCAAATTGTATTATCTCTTATAGTTTCCGAGATATGGACTATCGGTAATTTACACCTTAGGCTCTGCTTCTAATTTGTGCCCAAATTGTAAAATGGTCTTATCTATTGGCGATTTCGTTCCAATTCACATTCCAAGTAATATTCGGCATGCTAATTACATTGCCGGTTGCCAAATTGCATTACCTCTTATAGTTTCCGAGATATGGACTATCGATAATTTACACCTTAGGCTCTGCTTCTAACTTGGGCCCAAATTGTAATATGGTCTTATCTATTGGCGATTTCGTTCCAATTCACATTCCAAGTAATATTCGGCATGCTAATTACATTGCCGGTTGCCAAATTGCATTATCTCTTATAGTTTCCGAGATATGGACTATCGATAATTTACACCTTAGGCTCTGCTTCTAACTTGGGCCCAAATTGTAAAATCGTCTTATCTATTGGCGATTTCGTTCCAATTCACATTCCAAGTAATATTCGGCATGCTGATTACATTGCCGGTTGCCAAATTGCATTATCTCTTATAGTTTCCGAGATATGGACTATCGATAATTTACACCTTAGGCTCTGCTTCTAACTTGGGCCCAAATTGTAAAATGGTCTTATCTATTGGCGATTTCGTTCCAATTCACATTCCAAGTAATATTCGGCATGCTAATTACATTGCCGGTTGCCAAATTGTATTATCTCTTATAGTTTCCGAGATATGGACTATCGGTAATTTACACCTTAGGCTCTGCTTCTAACTTGGGCCCAAATTGTAAAATGGTCTTATCTATTGGCGATTTCGTTCCAATTCACATTCCAAGTAATATTCGGCATGCTAATTACATTGCCGGTTGCCAAATTGCATTATCTCTTATAGTTTCCGAGATATGGACTATCGATAATTTACACCTTAGGCTCTGCTTCTAACTTGGGCCCAAATTGTAAAATGGTCTTATCTATTGGCGATTTCGTTCCAATTCACTTTCCAAGTAATATTCGGCATGCTAATTACATTGCCGGTTGCCAAATTGCATTATCTCTTATAGTTTCCGAGATATGGACTATCGATAATTTACACCTTAGGCTCTGCTTCTAACTTGGGCCCAAATTGTAAAATGGTCTTATCTATTGGCGATTTCGTTCCAATTCACATTCCAAGTAATATTCGGCATGCTAATTACATTGCCGGTTGCCAAATTGCATTATCTCTTATAGTATCCGAGATATGGACTATCGATAATTTACACCTTAGGCTCTGCTTCAAACTTGGGCCCAAATTGTAAAATGGCCTTATCTATTGGCGATTTCGTTCCAATTCACATTCCAAGTAATATTCGGCATGCTAATTACATTGCCGGTGGCCAAGTTGCATTATCTCTTATAGTTTCCGAGATATGGACTATCGATAATTTACACCTTAGGCTCTGCTTCTAACTTGGGCCCAAATTGTAAAATGGTCTTATCTATTGGCGATTTCGTTCCAATTCACATTCCAAGTAATATTCGGCATGCTAATTACATTGCCGGTTGCCAAATTGCATTATCTCTTATAGTTTCCGAGATATGGACTATCGATAATTTACACCTTAGGCTCTGCTTCTAACTTGGGCCCAAATTGTAAAATCGTCTTATCTATTGGCGATTTCGTTCCAATTCACATTCCAAGTAATATTCGGCATGCTGATTACATTGCCGGTTGCCAAATTGCATTATCTCTTATAGTTTCCGAGATATGGACTATCGATAATTTACACCTTAGGCTCTGCTTCTAACTTGGGCCCAAATTGTAAAATGGTCTTATCTATTGGCGATTTCGTTCCAATTCACATTCCAAGTAATATTCGGCATGCTAATTACATTGCCGGTTGCCAAATTGAATTATCTCTTATAGTTTCCGAGATATGGACTATCGATAATTTACACCTTAGGCTCTGCTTCTAACTTGGGGCCAAATTGTAAAATGGTCTTATCTATTGGCGATTTCGTTCCAATTCACATTCCAAGCAATATTCGGCATGCTAATTACATTGCCGGTTGCCAAATTGTATTATCTCTTATAATTTCCGAGATATGGACTATCGGTAATTTACACCTTAGGCTCTGCTTCTAACTTGGGCTAAAATTCTAAAATGGTCTTATCTATTGGCGATTTCGTTCCAATTCACATTCCAAGTAATATTCGGCATGCTAATTACATTGCCGGTTGCCAAATTGCATTACCTCTTATAGTTTCCGAGATATGGACTATCGATAATTTACACTTTAGGCTCTGCTTCTAACTTGGGCCCAAATTGTAAAATGGTCTTATCTATTGGCGATTTCGTTCCAATTCACTTTCCAAGTAATATTCGGCATGCAAATTACATTGCCGGTTGCCAAATTGCATTATCTCTTATAGTTTCCGAGATATGGACTATCGATAATTTACACCTCAGCCTCTGCTTCTAACTTGGGCCCAAATTGTAAAATGGTCTTATCTATTGGCGATTTCGTTCCAATTCACATTCCAAGTAATATTCGGCATGCTAATTACATTGCCGGTTGCCAAATTGAATTATCTCTTATAGTTTCCGAGATATGGACTATCGATAATTTACACCTTAGGCTCTGCTTCTAACTTGGGCCCAAATTGTAAAATGGTCTTATCTATTGGCGATTTCGTTCCAATTCACATTCCGAGTGGTATTCGGCATGCTAATTACATTGCCGGTTGCCAAATTGCATTATCTCTTATAGTTTCCGAGATATGGACTATCGATAATTTACACCTTAGGCTCTGCTTCTAACATGGGCCCAAATTGTAAAATGGTCTTATCTATTGGCCATTTCGTCCCAATTCACATTCCAAGTAATATTCGGCATGCTAATTACTTTGCCGGTTGCGAAACTGCATTATCTCTTATAGTTTCCGAGATATGGACTATCGATAATTTACACCTTAGGCTCTGCTTCTAACTTGGGCCCAAATTGTAAAATGGTCTTATCTATTGGCGATTTCGTTCCAATTCACATTCCAAGTAATATTCGGCATGATAATTACTTTGCCGATGGCCAAGTTGCATTATCTCTTATAGTTTCCGAGATATGGACTATCGATAATTTACACCTTAGGCTCTGCTTCTAACTTGGGCCCAAATTGTAAAATGGTCTTATCTATTGGCGATTTCGTTCCAATTCACATTCCAAGTAATATTCGGCATGCTAATTACATTGCCGGTTGCCAAATTGCATTATCTCTTATAGTTTCCGAGATATGGACTATCGATAATTTACACCTTAGGCTCTGCTTCTAACTTGGGCCCAAATTGTAAAATGGTCTTATCTATTGGCGATTTCGTTCCAATTCACATTCCAAGTAATATTCGGCATGCTAATTACATTGCCGGTTGCCAAATTGAATTATCTCTTATAGTTTCCGAGATATGGACTATCGATAATTTACACCTTAGGCTCTGCTTCTAACTTGGGCCCAAATTGTAAAATGGTCTTATCTATTGGCGATTTCGTTCCAATTCACATTCCGAGTGGTATTCGGCATGCTAATTACATTGCCGGTTGCCAAATTGCATTATCTCTTATAGTTTCCGAGATATGGACTATCGATAATTTACACCTTAGGCTCTGCTTCTAACTTGGGCCCAAATTGTAAAATGGCCTTATCTATTGGCGATTTCGTTCCAATTCACATTCCTAGTAATATTCGGCATGCTAATTACATTGCCGGTTGCCAAATTGCATTATCTCTTATAGTTTCCGAGATATGGACTATCGATAATTTACACCTTAGGCTCTGCTTCTAACTTGGGCCCAAATTGTAAAATGGTCTTATCTATTGGCGATTTCGTTCCAATTCACATTCCAAGTAATATTCGGCATGCTAATTACATTGCCGGTTGCCAAATTGCATTATCTCTTATAGTTTCCGAGATATGGACTATCGATAATTTACACCTTAGGCTCTGCTTCTAACTTGGGCCCAAATTGTAATATGGTCTTATCTATTGGCGATTTCGTTCCAATTCACATTCCAAGTAATATTCGGCATGCTAATTACATTGCCGGTTGCCAAATTGCATTATCTCTTATAGTTTCCGAGATATGGACTATCGATAATTTACACCTTAGGCTCTGCTTCTAACTTGGGCCCAAATTGTAAAATGGTCTTATCTATTGGCGATATCGTTCCAATTCACATTCCAAGTAATATTCGGCATGCTAATTACATTGCCGGTTGCCAAATTGCATTACCTCTTATAGTTTCCGAGATATGGACTATCGATAATTTACACCTTAGGCTCTGCTTCTAACTTGGGCCCAAATTCTAAAATGGTCTTATCTATTGGCGATTTCGTTCCAATTCACATTCCAAGTAATATTCGACATGCTAATTACATTGCCAGTTGCCAAATTGCATTATCTCTTATAGTTTCCGAGATATGGACTATGGATAATTTACACCTTAGGCTCTGCTTCTAACTTGGGCCCAAATTGTAAAATGGTCTTATCTATTGGCGATATCGTTCCAATTCACATTCCAAGTAATATTCGGCATGCTAATTACATTGCCGGTTGCCAAATTGCATTACCTCTTATAGTTTCCGAGATATGGACTATCGATAATTTACACCTTAGGCTCTGCTTCTAACTTGGGCCCAAATTGTAAAATGGTCTTATCTATTGGCGATTTCGTTCCAATTCACATTCCAAGTAATATTCGGCATGCAAATTACATTGCCGGTTGCCAAATTGCATTATCTCTTATAGTTTCCGAGATATGGACTATCGATAATTTACACCTTAGGCTCTGCTTCTAACTTGGGCCCAAATTGTAAAATGGTCTTATCTATTGGCGATTTCGTTCCAATTCACATTCCAAGTAATATTTGGCATGCTAATTACATTGCCGGTTGCCAAATGGCATTATCTCTTGTAGTTTCCGAGATATGGACTATCGATAATTTACACCTTAGGCTCTGCTTCTAACTTGGGCCCAAATTGTAAAATCGCCTTATCTATTGGCGATTTCGTTCCAATTCACATTCCAAGTAATATTCGGCATGCTAATTACATTGCCGGTTGCCAAATTGCATTATCTCTTATAGTTTCCGAGATATGGACTATCGATAATTTACACCTTAGGCTCTGCTTCTAACTTGGGCCCAAATTGTAAAATGGTCTTATCTATTGGCGATTTCGTTCCAATTCACATTCCAAGTAATATCCGGCATGCTAATTACGTTGCCGGTTGCCAAATTGAATTATCTCTTATAGTTTCCGAGATATGGACTATCGATAATTTACACCTTAGGCTCTGCTTCTAACTTGGGCCCAAATTGTAAAATGGTCTTACCTATTGGCTATTTCGTTCCAATTCACATTCCAAGTAATATTCGGCATGCTAATTACATTGCCGGTTGCCAAATTGCATTATCTCTTATAGTTTCCGAGATATGGACTATGGATAATTTACACCTTAGGCTCTGCTTCTAACTTGGGCCCAAATTGTAAAATGGTCTTATCTATTGGCGATATCGTTCCAATTCACATTCCAAGTAATATTCGGCATGCTAATTACATTGCCGGTTGCCAAATTACATTACCTCTTATAGTTTCCGAGATATGGACTATCGATAATTTACACTTTAGGCTCTGCTTCTAACTTGGGCCCAAATTGTAAAATGGTCTTATCTATTGGCGATTTCGTTCCAATTCACATTCCAAGTAATATTCGGCATTGAAATTACATTGCCGGTTGCCAAATTGCATTATCTCTTATAGTTTCCGAGATATGGACTATCGATAATTTACACCTTAGGCTCTGCTTCTAACTTGGGCCCAAATTGTAAAATGGTCTTATGTATTGGCGATTTCGTTCCAATTCACATTCCAAGTAATATTCGGCATGCTAATTACATTGCCGGTTGCCAAATTGCATTATCTCTTGTAGTTTCCGAGATATGGACTATCGATAATTTACACCTTAGGCTCTGCTTCTAACTTGGGCCCAAATTGTAAAATCGCCTTATCTATTGGCGATTTCGTTCCAATTCACATTCCAAGTAATATTCGGCATGCTAATTACATTGCCGGTTGCCAAATTGCATTATCTCTTATAGTTTCCGAGATATGGACTATCGATAATTTACACCTTAGGCTCTGCTTCTAACTTGGGCCCAAATTGTAAAATGGTCTTATCTATTGGCGATTTCGTTCCAATTCACATTCCAAGTAATATCCGGCATGCTAATTACATTGCCGGTTGCCAAATTGAATTATCTCTTATAGTTTCCGAGATATGGACTATCGATAATTTACACCTTAGGCTCTGCTTCTAACTTGGGCCCAAATTGTAAAATGGTCTTATCTATTGGCGATTTCGTTCCAATTCACATTCCAAGTAATATTCGACATGCTAATTACATTGCCAGTTGCCAAATTGCATTATCTCTTATAGTTTCCGAGATATGGACTATGGATAATTTACACCTTAGGCTCTGCTTCTAACTTGGGCCCAAATTGTAAAATGGTCTTATCTATTGGCGATATCGTTCCAATTCACATTCCAAGTAATATTCGGCATGCTAATTACATTGCCGGTTGCCAAATTGCATTACCTCTTATAGTTTCCGAGATATGGACTATCGATAATTTACACCTTAGGCTCTGCTTCTAACTTGGGGCCAAATTGTAAAATGGTCTTATCTATTGGCGATTTCGTTCCAATTCACATTCCAAGTAATATTCGGCATGCAAATTACATTGCCGGTTGCCAAATTGCATTATCTCTTATAGTTTCCGAGATATGGACTATCGATAATTTACACCTTAGGCTCTGCTTCTAACTTGGGCCCAAATTGTAAAATGGTCTTATCTATTGGCTATTTCGTTCCAATTCACATTCCAAGTAATATTCGGCATGCTAATTACATTGCCGGTTGCCAAATTGCATTATCTCTTGTAGTTTCCGAGATATGGACTATCGATAATTTACACCTTAGGCTCTGCTTCTAACTTGGGCCCAAATTGTAAAATCGCCTTATCTATTGGCTATTTCGTTCCAATTCACATTCCAAGTAATATTCGGCATGCTAATTACATTGCCGGTTGCCAAATTGCATTATCTCTTATAGTTTCCGAGATATGGACTATCGATAATTTACACCTTAGGCTCTGCTTCTAACTTGGGCCCAAATTGTAAAATGGTCTTATCTATTGGCGATTTCGTTCCAATTCACATTCCAAGTAATATCCGGCATGCTAATTACATTGCCGGTTGCCAAATTGAATTATCTCTTATAGTTTCCGAGATATGGACTATCGATAATTTACACCTTAGGCTCTGCTTGTAACTTGGGCCCAAATTGTAAAATGGTCTTACCTATTGGCGATTTCGTTCCAATTCACATTCCAAGTAATATTCGGCATGCTAATTACATTGCCGGTTGCCAAATTGCATTATCTCTTATAGTTTCCGAGATATGGACGATCGATAATTTACACCTTAGGCTCTGCTTCTAACTTGGGCCCAAATTGTAAAATGGTCTTATCTATTGGCGATTTCGTTCCAATTCACATTCCAAGTAATATTCGGCATGCTAATTACATTGCCGGTTGCCAAATTGCATTATCTCTTATAGATTCCGAGATATGGACTATCGATAATTTACACCTTAGGCTCTGCTTCTAACTTGGGCCCAAATTGTAAAATGGTCTTATCTATTGGCGATTTCGTTCCAATTCACATTCCAAGTAATATTCGGCATGCTAATTACATTGCCGGTTGCCAAATTGCATTATCTCTTGTAGTTTCCGAGATATGGACTATCGATAATTTACACCTTAGGCTCTGCTTCTAACTTGGGCCCAAATTGTAAAATCGCCTTATCTATTGGCGATTTCGTTCCAATTCACATTCCAAGTAATATTCGGCATGCTAATTACATTGCCGGTTGCCAAATTGCATTATCTCTTATAGTTTCCGAGATATGGACTATCGATAATTTACACCTTAGGCTCTGCTTCTAACTTGGGCCCAAATTGTAAAATGGTCTTATCTATTGGCGATTTCGTTCCAATTCACATTCCAAGTAATATCCGGCATGCTAATTACATTGCCGGTTGCCAAATTGAATTATCTCTTATAGTTTCCGAGATATGGACTATCGATAATTTACACCTTAGGCTCTGCTTGTAACTTGGGCCCAAATTGTAAAATGGTCTTACCTATTGGCGATTTCGTTCCAATTCACATTCCAAGTAATATTCGGCATGCTAATTACATTGCCGGTTGCCAAATTGCATTATCTCTTATAGTTTCCGAGATATGGACGATCGATAATTTACACCTTAGGCTCTGCTTCTAACTTGGGCCCAAATTGTAAAATGGTCTTATCTATTGGCGATTTCGTTCCAATTCACATTCCAAGTAATATTCGGCATGCTAATTACATTGCCGGTTGCCAAATTGCATTATCTCTTGTAGTTTCCGAGATATGGACTATCGATAATTTACACCTTAGGCTCTGCTTCTAACTTGGGCCCAAATTGTAAAATCGCCTTATCTATTGGCGATTTCGTTCCAATTCACATTCCAAGTAATATTCGGCATGCTAATTACATTGCCGGTTGCCAAATTGCATTATCTCTTGTAGTTTCCGAGATATGGACTATCGATAATTTACACCTTAGGCTCTGCTTCTAACTTGGGCCCAAATTGTAAAATCGCCTTATCTATTGGCGATTTCGTTCCAATTCACATTCCAAGTAATATTCGGCATGCTAATTACATTGCCGGTTGCCAAATTGCATTATCTCTTATAGTTTCCGAGATATTTACTATCGATAATTTACACCTTAGGCTCTGCTTCTAACTTGGGCCCAAATTGTAAAATGGTCTTATCTATTGGCGATTTCGTTCCAATTCACATTCCAAGTAATATCCGGCATGCTAATTACATTGCCGGTTGCCAAATTGAATTATCTCTAATAGTTTCCGAGATATGGACTATCGATAATTTACACCTTAGGCTCTGCTTCTAACTTGGGCCCAAATTGTAAAATGGTCTTACCTATTGGCGATTTCGTTCCAATTCACATTCCAAGTAATATTCGACATGCTAATTACATTACCGGTTGCCAAATTGCATTATCTCTTATAGTTTCCGAGATATGGACTATCGATAATTTACACCTTAGGCTCTGCTTCTAACTTGCGCCCAAATTGTAAAATGGTCTTATCTATTGGCGATTTCGTTCCAATTCACATTCCAAGTAATATTCGGCATGCTAATTACATTGCCGGCTGCCAAATTGCATTATCTCTTATAGTTTCCGAGATATGGACTATCGATTATTTACATCTTAGGCTCTGCTTCTAACTTGCGCCCAAATTGTAAAATGGTCTTATCTATTGGCGATTTCGTTCCAATTCACATTCCAAGTAATATTCGCCATGCTAATTACATTGCCGGCTGCCAAATTGCATTATCTCTTATAGTTTCCGAGATATGGACTATCGATAATTTACACCTTAGGCTCTGCTTCCAACTTGGGCCCAAATTGTAAAATGGTCTTATCTATTGGCGATTTCGTTCCAATTCACAATCCAAGTAATATTCGGCATGCTAATTACATTGCCGGTTGCCAAATTGCATTATCTCTTATAGTTTCCGAGATATGGACTATCGATAATTTACACATTAGGCTCTGCTTCTAACTTGGGCCCAAATTGTAAAATGGTCTTATCTATTGGCGACTTCGTTCCAATTCACATTCCAAGTAATATTCGGCATGCTAATTACATTGCCGGTTGCCAAATTGCATTATCTCTTATAGTTTCCGAGATATGGACTATCGATAATTTACACCTTAGGCTCTGCTTCTAACTTGGGCCCAAATTGTAAAATCGTCTTATCTATTGGCGATTTCGTTCCAATTCACATTCCAAGTAATACTCGGCATGCTAATTACATTGCCGGTTGCCAAATTGCATTATCTCTTATAGTTTCCGAGATATGGACTATCGATAATTTACACCTTAGGCTCTGCTTCTAACTTGGGCCCAAATTGTAAAATGGTCTTATCTATTGGCGATATCTTTCCAATTCACATTCCAAGTAATATTCGGCATGCTAATTACATTGCCGGTTGCCAAATTGCATTACCTCTTATAGTTTCCGAGATATGGACTATCGATAATTTACACTTTAGGCTCTGCTTCTAACTTGGGCCCAAATTGTAAAATGGTCTTATCTATTGGCGATTTCGTTCCAATTAACTTTCCAAGTAATATTCGGCATGCAAATTACATTGCCGGTTGCCAAATTGCATTATCTCTTATAGTTTCCGAGATATGGACTATCGATAATTTACACCTCAGCCTCTGCTTCTAACTTGGGCCCAAATTGTAAAATGGTCTTATCTATTGGCGATTTCGTTCCAATTCACATTCCAAGTAATATTCGGCATGCTAATTACATTGCCGGTTGCCAAATTGAATTATCTCTTATAGTTTCCGAGATATGGACTATCGATAATTTACACCTTAGGCTCTGCTTCTAACTTGGGCCCAAATTGTAAAATGGTCTTATCTATTGGCGATTTCGTTCCAATTCACATTCCAAGTGGTATTCGGCATGCTAATTACATTGCCGGTTGCCAAATTGCATTATCTCTTATAGTTTCAGAGATATGGACTATCGATAATTTACACCTTAGGCTCTGCTTCTAACTTGGGCCCAAAATGTAAAATGGTCTTATCTATTGGCGATTTCGTTCCAATTCACATTCCAAGTAATATTCGGCATGCTAATTACATTGCCGGTTGCCAAATTGCATTATCTCTTATAGTTTCCGAGATATGGACTATCGATAATTTACATCTTAGGCTCTGCTTCTAACTTGGGCCCAAATTGTAAAATGGTCTTATCTATTGGCGATTTCGTTCCAATTCACTTTCCAAGTAATATTCGGCATGCTAATTACATTGCCGGTTGCCAAATTGCATTATCTCTTATAGTTTCCGAGATATGGTCTATCGATAATTTACACCTTAGGCTCTGCTTCTAACTTGGGCCCAAATTGTAAAATGGTCTTATCTATTGGCGATTTCGTTCCAATTCACATTCCAAGTAATATTCGGCATGCTAATTACATTGCCGGTTGCCAAATTGCATTATCTCTTATAGTTTCCGAGATATGGACTATCGATAATTTACACCTTAGGCTCTGCTTCAAACTTGGGCCCAAATTGTAAAATGGCCTTATCTATTGGCGATTTCGTTCCAATTCACATTCCAAGTAATATTCGGCATGCTAATTACATTGCCGGTGGCCAAGTTGCATTATCTCTTATAGTTTCCGAGATATGGACTATCGATAATTTACACCTTAGGCTCTGCTTCTAACTTGGGCCCAAATTGTAAAATGGTCTTATCTATTGGCGATTTCGTTCCAATTCACATTCCAAGTAATATTCGGCATGCTAATTACATTGCCGGTTGCCAAATTGCATTATCTCTTATAGTTTCCGAGATATGGACTATCGATTATTTACACCTTAGGCTCTGCTTCTAACTTGGGCCCAAATTGTAAAATCGTCTTATCTATTGGCGATTTCGTTCCAATTCACATTCCAAGTAATATTCGGCATGCTGATTACATTGCCGGTTGCCAAATTGCATTATCTCTTATAGTTTCCGAGATATGGACTATCGATAATTTACACCTTAGGCTCTGCTTCTAACTTGGGCCCAAATTGTAAAATGGTCTTATCTATTGGCGATTTCGTTCCAATTCACATTCCAAGTAATATTCGGCATGCTAATTACATTGCCGGTTGCCAAATTGAATTATCTCTTATAGTTTCCGAGATATGGACTATCGATAATTTACACCTTAGGCTCTGCTTCTAACTTGGGGCCAAATTGTAAAATGGTCTTATCTATTGGCGATTTCGTTCCAATTCACATTCCAAGTAATATTCGGCATGCTAATTACATTGCCGGTTGCCAAATTGTATTATCTCTTATAGTTTCCGAGATATGGACTATCGGTAATTTACACCTTAGGCTCTGCTTCTAACTTGGGCCCAAATTGTAAAATGGTCTTATCTATTGGCGATTTCGTTCCAATTCACATTCCAAGTAATATTCGGCATGCAAATTACATTGCCGGTTGCCAAATTGCATTATCTCTTATAGTTTCCGAGATATGGACTATCGGTAATTTACACCTTAGGCTCTGCTTCTAACTTGGGCCCAAATTGTAAAATGGTCTTATCTATTGGCGATTTCGTTCCAATTCACATTCCAAGTAATATTCGGCATGCAAATTACATTGCCGGTTGCCAAATTGCATTATCTCTTATAGTTTCCGAGATATGGACTATCGATAATTTACACCTCAGCCTCTGCTTCTAACTTGGGCCCAAATTGTAAAATGGTCTTATCTATTGGCGATTTCGTTCCAATTCACATTCCAAGTAATATTCGGCATGCTAATTACATTGCCGGTTGCCAAATTGAATTATCTCTTATAGTTTCCGAGATATGGACTATCGATAATTTACACCTTAGGCTCTGCTTCTAACTTGGGCCCAAATTGTAAAATGGTCTTATCTATTGGCGATTTCGTTCCAATTCACATTCCGAGTGGTATTCGGCATGCTAATTACATTGCCGGTTGCCAAATTGCATTATCTCTTATAGTTTCCGAGATATGGACTATCGATAATTTACACCTTAGGCTCTGCTTCTAACATGGGCCCAAATTGTAAAATGGTCTTATCTATTGGCGATTTCGTCCCAATTCACATTCCAAGTAATATTCGGCATGCTAATTACTTTGCCGGTTGCGAAACTGCATTATCTCTTATAGTTTCCGAGATATGGACTATCGATAATTTACACCTTAGGCTCTGCTTCTAACTTGGGCCCAAATTGTAAAATGGTCTTATCTATTGGCGATTTCGTTCCAATTCACATTCCAAGTAATATTCGGCATGCTAATTACTTTGCCGGTGGCCAAGTTGCATTATCTCTTATAGTTTCCGAGATATGGACTATCGATAATTTACACCTTAGGCTCTGCTTCTAACTTGGGCCCAAATTGTAAAATGGTCTTATCTATTGGCGATTTAGTTCCAATTCACATTCCAAGTAATATTCGGCATGCTAATTACATTGCCGGTTGCCAAATTGCATTATCTCTTATAGTTTCCGAGATATGGACTATCGATAATTTACACCTTAGGCTCTGCTTCTAACTTGGGCCCAAATTGTAAAATGGTCTTATCTATTGGCGATTTCGTTCCAATTCACATTCCAAGTAATATTCGGCATGCTAATTACATTGCCGGTTGCCAAATTGAATTATCTCTTATAGTTTCCGAGATATGGACTATCGATAATTTACACCTTAGGCTCTGCTTCTAACTTGGGCCCAAATTGTAAAATGGTCTTATCTATTGGCGATTTCGTTCCAATTCACATTCCGAGTGGTATTCGGCATGCTAATTACATTGCCGGTTGCCAAATTGCATTATCTCTTATAGTTTCCGAGATATGGACTATCGATAATTTACACCTTAGGCTCTGCTTCTAACATGGGCCCAAATTGTAAAATGGTCTTATCTATTGGCGATTTCGTCCCAATTCACATTCCAAGTAATATTCGGCATGCTAATTACTTTGCCGGTTGCGAAACTGCATTATCTCTTATAGTTTCCGAGATATGGACTATCGATAATTTACACCTTAGGCTCTGCTTCTAACTTGGGCCCAAATTGTAAAATGGTCTTATCTATTGGCGATTTCGTTCCAATTCACATTCCAAGTAATATTCGGCATGCTAATTACTTTGCCGGTGGCCAAGTTGCATTATCTCTTATAGTTTCCGAGATATGGACTATCGATAATTTACACCTTAGGCTCTGCTTCTAACTTGGGCCCAAATTGTAAAATGGTCTTATCTATTGGCGATTTAGTTCCAATTCACATTCCAAGTAATATTCGGCATGCTAATTACATTGCCGGTTGCCAAATTGCATTATCTCTTATAGTTTCCGAGATATGGACTATCGATAATTTACACCTTAGGCTCTGCTTCTAACTTGGGCCCAAATTGTAAAATGGTCTTATCTATTGGCGATTTCGTTCCAATTCACATTCCAAGTAATATTCGGCATGCTAATTACATTGCCGGTTGCCAAATTGAATTATCTCTTATAGTTTCCGAGATATGGACTATCGATAATTTACACCTTAGGCTCTGCTTCTAACTTGGGCCCAAATTGTAAAATGGTCTTATCTATTGGCGATTTCGTTCCAATTCACATTCCGAGTGGTATTCGGCATGCTAATTACATTGCCGGTTGCCAAATTGCATTATCTCTTATAGTTTCCGAGATATGGACTATCGATAATTTACACCTTAGGCTCTGCTTCTAACTTGGGCCCAAATTGTAAAATGGTCTTATGTATTGGCGATTTCATTCCAATTCACATTCCAAGTAATATTCGGCATGCTAATTACATTGCCGGTTGCCAAATTGCATTATCTCTTATAGTTTCCGAGATATGGACTATCGATAATTTACACCTTAGGCTCTGCTTCTAACTTGGGCCCAAATTGTAAAATCGTCTTATCTATTGGCGATTTCGTTCCAATTCACATTCCAAGTAATATTCGGCATGCTGATTACATTGCCGGTTGCCAAATTGCATTATCTCTTATAGTTTCCGAGATATGGACTATCGATAATTTACACCTTAGGCTCTGCTTCTAACTTGGGCCCAAATTGTAAAATGGTCTTATCTATTGGCGATTTCGTTCCAATTCACATTCCAAGTAATATTCGGCATGCTAATTACATTGCCGGTTGCCAAATTGAATTATCTCTTATAGTTTCCGAGATATGGACTATCGATAATTTACACCTTAGGCTCTGCTTCTAACTTGGGCCCAAATTGTAAAATGGTCTTATCTATTGGCGATTTCGTTCCAATTCACATTCCGAGTGGTATTCGGCATGCTAATTACATTGCCGGTTGCCAAATTGCATTATCTCTTATAGTTTCCGAGATATGGACTATCGATAATTTACACCTTAGGCTCTGCTTCTAACTTGGGCCCAAATTGTAAAATGGTCTTATCTATTGGCGATTTCGTCCCAATTCACATTCCAAGTAATATTCGGCATGCTAATTACTTTGCCGGTTGCGAAACTGCATTATCTCTTATAGTTTCCGAGATATGGACTATCGATATTTTACACCTTAGGCTCTGCTTCTAACTTGGGCCCAAATTGTAAAATGGTCTTATCTATTGGCGATTTCGTTCCAATTCACATTCCAAGTAATATTCGGCATGCTAATTACTTTGCCGGTGGCCAAGTTGCATTATCTCTTATAGTTTCCGAGATATGGACTATCGATAATTTACACCTTAGGCTCTGCTTCTAACTTGGGCCCAAACTGTAAAATGGTCTTATCTATTGGCGATTTCGTTCCAATTCACATTCCAAGTAATATTCGGCATGCTAATTACAATGCCGGTTGCCAAATTGCATTATCTCTTATAGTTTCCGAGATATGGACTATCGATAATTTACACCTTAGGCTCTGCTTCTAACTTGGGCCCAAATTGTAAAATGGTCTTATCTATTGGCGATTTCGTTCCAATTCACATTCCGAGTGGTATTCGGCATGCTAATTACATTGCCGGTTGCCAAATTGCATTATCTCTTATAGTTTCCGAGATATGGACTATCGATAATTTACACCTTAGGCTCTGCTTCTAACTTGGGCCCAAATTGTAAAATGGTCTTATCTATTGGCGATTTCGTTCCAATTCACATTCCAAGTAATATTCGGCATGCTAATTACATTGCCGGTTGCCAAATTGCATTATCTCTTATAGTTTCCGAGATATGGACTATCGATAATTTACACCTTAGGCTCTGCTTCTAACTTGGGCCCAAATTGTAAAATGGTCTTATCTATTGGCGATTTCGTTCCAATTCACACCCCAAGTAATATTCGGCATGTTAATTACATTGCCGGTTGCGAAATTGCATTATCTCTTATAGTTTCCGAGATATGGACTATCAATAATTTACACCTTAGGCTCTGCTTCTAACTTGGGCCCAAATTGTAAAATGGTCTTATCTATTGGCGATTTCGTTCCAATTCACATTCCAAGTAATATTCGGCATGCTAATTACATTGCCGGTTGCCAAATTGCATTATATCTTATAGTTTCCGAGATATGGACTATGGATAATTTACACCTTAGGCTCTGCTTCTAACTTGGGCCCAAATTGTAAAATGGTCTTATCTATTGGCGATTTCGTTCCAATTCACATTCCAAGTAATATTCGGCATGCTAATTACATTGCCGGTTGCCAAATTGCATTATCTCTTATAGTTTCCGAAATATGGACTATCGATAATTTACACCTTAGGCTCTGCTTCTAACTTGGGCCCAAATTGTAAAATGGTCTTATCTATTGGCGATTTCGTTCCAATTCACATTCCAAGTAATATTCGGCATGCTAATTACATTGCCGGTTGCCAAATTGCATTATCTCTTATAGTTTCCGAGATATGGACTATCGATAATTTACACCTTAGGCTCTGCTTCTAACTTGGGCCCAAATTGTAAAATGGTCTTCTCTATTGGCGATTTCGTTCCAATTCACATTCCAAGTAATATTCGGCATGCTAATTACATTGCGGGTTCCCAAATTGCATTATCTCTTATAGTTTCCGAGATATGGACTATCGATTATTTTTAACCTTAGGCTCTGCTTCTAACTTGGGCCCAAACTGTAAAATGGTCTTATCTATTGGCGATTTCGTTCCAATTCACATTCCAAGTAATATTCGGCATGCTAATTACATTGCCGGTTGCCAAATTGCATTATCTCTTATAGTTTCCGAGATATGGACTATCGATAATTTACACCTTAGGCTCTGCTTCTAACTTGGGCCCAAATTGTAATATGGTCTTATCTATTGGTGATTTCGTTCCAATTCACTTTCCAAGTAATATTCGGCATGCTAATTACATTGCCGGTTGCCAAATTGCATTATCTCTTATAGTTTCCGAGATATGGACTATCGACAATTTACACCTTAGGCTCTGCTTCTAACTTGGGCCCAAATTGTAAAATGGTCTTATCTATTGGCGATTTCGTTCCAATTCACATTCCAAGTAATATTCGGCATGCTAATTACATTGCCGGTTGCCAAATTGCATTATCTCTTATAGTTTCCGAGATATGGACTATCGATAATTTACACCTTAGGCTCTGCTTCTAACTTGGGCCCAAATTGTAAAATCGTCTTATCTATTGGCGATTTCGTTCCAATTCACATTCCAAGTAATATTCGGCATTCTAATTACATTGCCAGTTGCCAAATTGCATTATCTCTTATAGTTTCCGAGATATGGACTATGGATAATTTACACCTTAGGCTCTGCTTCTAACTTGGGCCCAAATTGTAAAATGGTCTTATCTATTGGCGATTTCGTTCCAATTCACATTCCAAGTAATATTCGGCATGCTAATTACATTGCCGGTTGCCAAATTGCATTATCTTTTATAGTTTCCGAGATATGGACTATCGATAATTTACACCTTAGGCTCTGCTTCTAACTTGTGCCCAAATTGTAAAATGGTCTTATCTATTGGCGATTTCGTTCCAATTCACATTCCAAGTAATATTCGGCATTCTAATTACATTGCCAGTTGCCAAATTGCATTATCTCTTATAGTTTCCGAGATATGGACTATGGATAATTTACACCTTAGGCTCTGCTTCTAACTTGGGCCCAAATTGTAAAATGGCCTTATCTATTGGCGATTTCGTTCCAATTCACATTCCAAGTAATACTCGGCATGCTGATTACATTGCCGGTTGCCAAATTGCATTATCTCTTATAGTTTCAGAGATATGGACTATCGATAATTTACACCTTAGGCTCTGCTTCTAACTTGTGCCCAAATTGTAAAATGGTCTTATCTATTGGCTATTTCGTTCCAATTCACATTCCAAGTAATATTCGGCATGCTAATTACATTGCCGGTTGCCAAATTGCATTATCTCTTATAGTTTCCGAGATATGGACTATCGATAATTTACACCTTAGGATCTGCTTCTAACTTGGGCCCAAATTGCAAAATGGTCTTATCTATTGGCGATTTCGTTCCAATTCACATACCAAGTAATATTCGGCATGCTAATTACATTCCCGGTTGCCAAATTGAATTATCTCCTATAGTTTCCGAGATATGGACTATCGATAATTTACACCTTAGGCTCTGCTTCTAACTTGGGCCCAAATTGTAAAATGGTCTTACCTATTGGCGATTTCGTTCCAATTCACATTCTAAGTAATATTCGGCATGCTAATTACATTGCCGGTGGCCAAGTTGCATTATCTCTTATAGTTTCCGAGATATGGACTATCGATAATTTACACCTTAGGCTCTGCTTCTAACTTGGGCCCAAATTGTAAAATGGTCTTATCTATTGGCGATTTCGTTCCAATTCACATTCCAAGTAATATTCGGCATGCTAATTACATTGCCGGTTGCCAAATTGCATTATCTCTTATAGTTTCCGAGATATGGACTATCGATAATTTACACCTTAGGCTCTGCTTCTAACTTTTGCCCAAATTGTAAAATGGTCTTATCTATTGGCGATTTCGTTCCAATTCACATTCCAAGTAATATTCGGCATGCTAATTACATTGCCGGTTGCCAAATTGAATTATCTCCTATAGTTTCCGAGATATGGACTATCGATAATTTACACCTTAGGCTCTGCTTCTAACTTGGGCCCAAATTGTAAAATGGTCTTATCTATTGGCGATTTCGTTCCAATTCACATTCCAAGTAATATTCGGCATGCTAATTACATTGCCGGTTCCCAAATTGCATTATCTCTTATAGCTTCCGAGATATGGACTATCGATTATTTTTAACCTTAGGCTCTGCTTCTAACTTGGGCCCAAACTGTAAAATGGTCTTATCTATTGGCGATTTCGTTCCAATTCACATTCCAAGTAGTATTCGGCATGCTAATTACATTGCCGGTTGCCAAATTGCATTATCTCTTATAGTTTCCGAGATATGGACTATCGATAATTTACACCTTAGGCTCTGCTTCTAACTTGGGCTCAAATTGTAAAATGGTTTTATCTATTGGCGATTTCGTCCCAATTCACATTCCAAGTAATATTCGGCATGCTAATTACATTGCCAGTTGCCAAATTGCATTATCTCTTATAGTTTTCGAGATAAGGACTATGGATAATTTACACCTTAGGCTCTGCTTCTAACTTGGGCCCAAATTGTAAAATGGTCTTATCTATTGGCGATTTCATTCCAATTCACATTCCAAGTAATATTCGGCATGCTAATTACATTGCCGGTTGCCAAATTGCATTATCTCTTATAGTTTCCGAGATATGGACTATCGATAATTTACACCTTAGGCTCTGCTTCTAACTTGGGCCCAAATTGTAAAATGGTCTTATCTATTGGCGATTTCGTTCCAATTCACATTCCAAGTATTATTCGGCATGCTAATTACATTGCCGGTTGCCAAATTGAATTATCTCTTATAGTTTCCGAGATATGGACTATCGATAATTTACACCTTAGGCTCTGCTTCTAACTTGGGCCCAAATTGTAAAATGGTCTTATCTATTGGCGATTTCCTTCCAATTCACATTCCAAGTGGTATTCGGCATGCTAATTACATTGCCGGTTGCCAAATTGCATTATCTCTTATAGTTTCCGAGATATGGACTATCGATAATTTACACCTTAGGCTCTGCTTCTAACTTGGGCCCAAATTGTAAAATGGTCTTATCTATTGGCGATTTCGTTCCAATTCACATTCCAAGTAATATTCGGCATGCTAATTACATTGCCGGTTGCCAAATTGCATTATCTCTTATAGTTTCCGAGATATGGGCTATCGATAATTTACACCTTAGGCTCTGCTTCTAACTTGGGCCCAAATTGTAAAATGGTCTTATCTATTGGCGATTTCGTCCCAATTCACATTCCAAGTAATATTCGGCATGCTAATTACATTGCCGGTTGCGAAACTGCATTATCTCTTATAGTTTCCGAGATATGGACTATCGATAATTTACACCTTAGGCTCTGCTTCTAACTTGGGCCCAAATTGTAAAATGGTCTTATCTATTGGCGATTTCGTTCCAATTCACATTCCAAGTAATATTCGGCATGCTAATTACATTGCCGGTTGCCAAATTGCATTATCTCTTTTAGTTTCCGAGATATGGACTATCGATAATTTACACCTTAGGCTCTGCTTCTAACTTGGGCCCAAATTGTAAAATGGTCTTATCTATTGGCGATTTCGTTCCAATTCACATTCCAAGTAATATTCGGCATGCTAATTACATTGCCGGTTGCCAAATTGAATTATCTCTTATAGTTTCCGAGATATGGACTATCGACAATTTACACCTTAGGCTCTGCTTCTAACTTGGGCCCAAATTGTAAAATGGTCTTATCTATTGGCGATTTCGTTCCAATTCACATTCCAAGTGGTATTCGGCATGCTAATTACATTGCCGGTTGCCAAATTGCATTATCTCTTATAGTTTCCGAGATATGGACTATCGATAATTTACACCTTAGGCTCTGCTTCTAACTTGGGCCCAAATTGTAAAATGGTCTTATCTATTGGCGATTTCGTTCCAATTTACATTCCAAGTAATATTCGGCATGCTAATTACATTGCCGGTTGCCAAATTGCATTATCTCTTATAGTTTCCGAGATATGGACTATCGATAATTTACACCTTAGGCTCTGCTTCTAACTTGGGCCCAAATTGTAAAATGGTCTTATCTATTGGCGATTTCGTCCCAATTCACATTCCAAGTAATATTCGGCATGCTAATTACATTGCCGGTTGCGAAACTGCATTATCTCTTATAGTTTCCGAGATATGGACTATCGATAATTTACACCTTAGGCTCTGCTTCTAACTTGGGCCCAAATTGTAAAATGGTCTTATCTATTGGCGATTTCGTTCCAATTCACATTCCAAGTAATATTCGGCATGCTAATTACATTGCCGGTTGCCAAATTGCATTATCTCTTTCAGTTTCCGAGATATGGACTATCGATAAATTACACCTTAGGCTCTGCTTCTAACTTGGGCCCAAATTGTAAAATGGTCTTATCTATTGGCGATTTCGTTCCAATTCACATTCCAAGTAATATTCGGCATGCTAATTACATTGCCGGTTGCCAAATTGCATTATCTCTTATAGTTTCCGAGATATGGACTATCGATAATTTACACCTTAGGCTCTGCTTCTAACTTGGGCCCAAATTGTAAAATGGCCTTATCTATTGGCGATTTCGTTCCAATTCACATTCCAAGTAATATTCGGCATGCTAATTACATTGCCGGTTGCCAAATTGCATTATCTCTTATAGTTTCCGAGATATGGACTATCGATAATTTACACCTTAGGCTCTGCTTCTAACTTGGGCCCAAATTGTAAAATGGTCTTATCTATTGGCGATTTCGTTCCAATTCACATTCCAAGTAATATTCGGCATGCTAATTACATTGCCGGTTTCCAAATTGAATTATCTCTTATAGTTTCCGAGATATGGACTATCGATAATTTACACCTTAGGCTCTGCTTCTAACTTGGGCCCAAATTGTAAAATGGTCTTACCTATTGGCGATTTCGTTCCAATTCACATTCCAAGTAATATTCGGCATGCTAATTACATTGCCGGTTGCCAAATTGCATTATATCTTATAGTTTCCGAGATATGGACTATCGATAATTTACACCTTAGGCTCTGCTTCTAACTTGGGCCCAAATTGTAAAATGGTCTTATCTATTGGCGATTTCGTTCCAATTCACATTCCAAGTAATATTCGGCATGCTAATTACATTGCCGGTTGCCAAATTGCATTATCTCTTATAGTTTCCGAGATATGGACTATCGATAATTTACACCTTAGGCTCTGCTTCTAACTTGGGCCCAAATTGTAAAATGGTCTTCTCTATTGGCGATTTCGTTCCAATTCACATTCCAAGTAATATTCGGCATGCTAATTACATTGCGGGTTCCCAAATTGCATTATCTCTTATAGTTTCCGAAATATGGACTATCGATAATTTTTAACCTTAGGCTCTGCTTCTAACTTGGGCCCAAACTGTAAAATGGTCTTATCTATTGGCGATTTCGTTCCAATTCACATTCCAAGTAGTATTCGGCATGCTAATTACATTGCCGGTTGCCAAATTGCATTATCTCTTATAGTTTCCGAGATATGGACTATCGATAATTTACACCTTAGGCTCTGCTTCTAACTTGGGCCCAAGTTGTAAAATGGTCTTATCTATAGGCGATTTCGTTTCAATTCACATTCCAAGTAATATTCGGCATGCTAATTACATTGCCGGTTGCCAAATTGCATTATCTCTTATAGTTTCCGAGATATGGACTATCGATAATTTACACCTTAGGCTCTGCTTCTAACTGGGGCCAAATTGTAAAATGGTCTTATCTATTGGCGATTTCGTTCCAATTCACATTCCAAGTAATATTCGGCATGCTAATTACATTGCCGGTTGCCAAATTGAATTATCTCTTATAGTTTCCGAGATATGGACTATCGACAATTTACACCTTAGGCTCTGCTTCTAACTTGGGCCCAAATTGTAAAATGGTCTTATCTATTGGCGATTTCGTTCCAATTCACATTCCAAGTGGTATTCGGCATGCTAATTACATTGCCGGTTGCCAAATTGCATTATCTCTTATAGTTTCCGAGATATGGACTATCGATAATTTACACCTTAGGCTCTGCTTCTAACTTGGGCCCAAATTGTAAAATGGTCTTATCTATTGGCGATTTCGTTCCAATTTACATTCCAAGTAATATTCGGCATGCTAATTACATTGCCGGTTGCCAAATTGCATTATCTCTTATAGTTTCCGAGATATGGACTATCGATAATTTACACCTTAGGCTCTGCTTCTAACTTGGGCCCAAATTGTAAAATGGTCTTATCTATTGGCGATTTCGTCCCAATTCACATTCCAAGTAATATTCGGCATGCTAATTACATTGCCGGTTGCGAAACTGCATTATCTCTTATAGTTTCCGAGATATGGACTATCGATAATTTACACCTTAGGCTCTGCTTCTAACTTGGGCCCAAATTGTAAAATGGTCTTATCTATTGGCGATTTCGTTCCAATTCACATTCCAAGTAATATTCGGCATGCTAATTACATTGCCGGTTGCCAAATTGCATTATCTCTTTCAGTTTCCGAGATATGGACTATCGATAAATTACACCTTAGGCTCTGCTTCTAACTTGGGCCCAAATTGTAAAATGGTCTTATCTATTGGCGATTTCGTTCCAATTCACATTCCAAGTAATATTCGGCATGCTAATTACATTGCCGGTTGCCAAATTGCATTATCTCTTATAGTTTCCGAGATATGGACTATCGATAATTTACACCTTAGGCTCTGCTTCTAACTTGGGCCCAAATTGTAAAATGGCCTTATCTATTGGCGATTTCGTTCCAATTCACATTCCAAGTAATATTCGGCATGCTAATTACATTGCCGGTTGCCAAATTGCATTATCTCTTATAGTTTCCGAGATATGGACTATCGATAATTTACACCTTAGGCTCTGCTTCTAACTTGGGCCCAAATTGTAAAATGGTCTTATCTATTGGCGATTTCGTTCCAATTCACATTCCAAGTAATATTCGGCATGCTAATTACATTGCCGGTTTCCAAATTGAATTATCTCTTATAGTTTCCGAGATATGGACTATCGATAATTTACACCTTAGGCTCTGCTTCTAACTTGGGCCCAAATTGTAAAATGGTCTTACCTATTGGCGATTTCGTTCCAATTCACATTCCAAGTAATATTCGGCATGCTAATTACATTGCCGGTTGCCAAATTGCATTATATCTTATAGTTTCCGAGATATGGACTATCGATAATTTACACCTTAGGCTCTGCTTCTAACTTGGGCCCAAATTGTAAAATGGTCTTATCTATTGGCGATTTCGTTCCAATTCACATTCCAAGTAATATTCGGCATGCTAATTACATTGCCGGTTGCCAAATTGCATTATCTCTTATAGTTTCCGAGATATGGACTATCGATAATTTACACCTTAGGCTCTGCTTCTAACTTGGGCCCAAATTGTAAAATGGTCTTCTCTATTGGCGATTTCGTTCCAATTCACATTCCAAGTAATATTCGGCATGCTAATTACATTGCGGGTTCCCAAATTGCATTATCTCTTATAGTTTCCGAAATATGGACTATCGATTATTTTTAACCTTAGGCTCTGCTTCTAACTTGGGCCCAAACTGTAAAATGGTCTTATCTATTGGCGATTTCGTTCCAATTCACATTCCAAGTAGTATTCGGCATGCTAATTACATTGCCGGTTGCCAAATTGCATTATCTCTTATAGTTTCCGAGATATGGACTATCGATAATTTACACCTTAGGCTCTGCTTCTAACTTGGGCCCAAGTTGTAAAATGGTCTTATCTATAGGCGATTTCGTTTCAATTCACATTCCAAGTAATATTCGGCATGCTAATTACATTGCCGGTTGCCAAATTGCATTATCTCTTATAGTTTCCGAGATATGGACTATCGATAATTTACACCTTAGGCTCTGCTTCTAACTTGGGCCCAAATTGTAAAATGGTCTTATCTATTGGCGATTTCGTTCCAATTCACATTCCAAGTAATATTCGGCATGCTAATTACATTGCCGGTTGCCAAATTGCATTATCTCTTATAGTTTCCGAGATACGGACTATCGATAATTTACACCTTAGGCTCTGCTTCTAACTTGGGCCCAAATTGTAAAATGGTCTTATCTATTGGCGATTTCGTTCCAATTCACACCCCAAGTAATATTCGGCATGTTAATTACATTGCCGGTTGCGAAATTGCATTATCTCTTATAGTTTCCGAGATATGGACTATCAATAATTTACACCTTAGGCTCTGCTTCTAACTTGGGCCCAAATTGTAAAATGGTCTTATCTATTGGCGATTTCGTTCCAATTCACATTCCAAGTAATATTCGGCATGCTAATTACATTGCCGGTTGCCAAATTGCATTATATCTTATAGTTTCCGAGATATGGACTATGGATAATTTACACCTTAGGCTCTGCTTCTAACTTGGGCCCAAATTGTAAAATGGTCTTATCTATTGGCGATTTCGTTCCAATTCACATTCCAAGTAATATTCGGCATGCTAATTACATTGCCGGTTGCCAAATTGCATTATCTCTTATAGTTTCCGAGATATGGACTATCGATAATTTACACCTTAGGCTCTGCTTCTAACTTGGGCCCAAATTGTAAAATGGTCTTATCTATTGGCGATTTCATTCCAATTCACATTCCAAGTAATATTCGGCATGCTAATTACATTGCCGGTTGCCAAATTGCATTATCTCTTATAGTTTCCGAGATATGGACTATCGATAATTTACACCTTAGGCTCTGCTTCTAACTTGGGCCCAAATTGTAAAATGGTCTTCTCTATTGGCGATTTCGTTCCAATTCACATTCCAAGTAATATTCGGCATGCTAATTACATTTCGGGTTCCCAAATTGCATTATCTCTTATAGTTTCCGAGATATGGACTATCGATTATTTTTAACCTTAGGCTCTGCTTCTAACTTGGGCCCAAACTGTAAAATGGTCTTATCTATTGGCGATTTCGTTCCAATTCACATTCCAAGTAATATTCGGCATGCTAATTACATTGCCGGTTGCCAAATTGCATTATCTCTTATAGTTTCCGAGATATGGACTATCGATAATTTACACCTTAGACTCTGCTTCTAACTTGGGCCCAAATTGTAATATGGTCTTATCTATTGGCGATTTCGTTCCAATTCACTTTCCAAGTAATATTCGGCATGCTAATTACATTGCCGGTTGCCAAATTGCAGTATCTCTTATAGTTTCCGAGATATGGACTATCGACAATTTACACCTTAGGCTCTGCTTCTAACTTGGGCCCAAATTGTAAAATGGTCTTATCTATTGGCGATTTCGTTCCAATTCACATTCCAAGTAATATTCGGCATGCTAATTACATTGCCGGTTGCCAAATTGCATTATCTCTTATAGTTTCCGAGATATGGACTATCGATAATTTACACCTTAGGCTCTGCTTCTAACTTGGGCCCAAATTGTAAAATCGTCTTATCTATTGGCGATTTCGTTCCAATTCACATTCCAAGTAATATTCGGCATGCTAATTACATTGCCAGTTGCCAAATTGCATTATCTCTTATAGTTTCCGAGATATGGACTATGGATAATTTACACCTTAGGCTCTGCTTCTAACTTGGGCCCAAATTGTAAAATGGTCTTATCTATTGGCGATTTCGTTCCAATTCACATTCCAAGTAATATTCGGCATGCTAATTACATTGCCGGTTGCCAAATTTCATTATCTCTTATAGTTTCCGAGATATGGACTATCGATAATTTACACCTTAGGCTCTGCTTCTAACTTGGGCCCAAATTGTAAAATCGTCTTATCTATTGGCGATTTCGTTCCAATTCACATTCCAAGTAATATTCGGCATGCTAATTACATTGCCGGTTGCCAAATTGCATTATCTTTTATAGTTTCCGAGATATGGACTATCGATAATTTACACCTTAGGCTCTGCTTCTAACTTGGGCCCAAATTGTAAAATGGCCTTATCTATTGGCGATTTCGTTCCAATTCACATTCCAAGTAATACTCGGCATGCTGATTACATTGCCGGTTGCCAAATTGCATTATCTCTTATAGTTTCAGAGATATGGACTATCGATAATTTACACCTTAGGCTCTGCTTCTAACTTGGGCCCAAATTGTAAAATGGTCTTATCTATTGGCTATTTCGTTCCAATTCACATTCCAAGTAATATTCGGCATGCTAATTACATTGCCGGTTGCCAAATTGCATTATCTTTTATAGTTTCCGAGATATGGACTATCGATAATTTACACCTTAGGCTCTGCTTCTAACTTGGGCCCAAATTGTAAAATGGCCTTATCTATTGGCGATTTCGTTCCAATTCACATTCCAAGTAATACTCGGCATGCTGATTACATTGCCGGTTGCCAAATTGCATTATCTCTTATAGTTTCAGAGATATGGACTATCGATAATTTACACCTTAGGCTCTGCTTCTAACTTGGGCCCAAATTGTAAAATGGTCTTATCTATTGGCTATTTCGTTCCAATTCACATTCCAAGTAATATTTGGCATGCTAATTACATTGCCGGTTGCCAAATTGCATTATCTCTTATAGTTTCCGAGATATGGACTATCGATAATTTACACCTTAGGATCTGCTTCTAACTTGGGCCCAAATTGTAAAATGGTCTTATCTATTGGCGATTTCGTTCCAATTCACATTCCAAGTAATATTCGGCATGCTAATTACATTCCCGGTTGCCAAATTGAATTATCTCCTATAGTTTCCGAGATATGGACTATCGATAATTTACACCTTAGGCTCTGCTTCTAACTTGGGCCCAAATTGTAAAATGGTCTTATCTATTGGCGATTTCGTTCCAATTTACATTCCAAGTAATATTCGGCATGCTAATTACATTGCCGGTTGCCAAATTGCATTATCTCTTATAGTTTCCGAGATATGGACTATCGATAATTTACACCTTAGGCTCTGCTTCTAACTTGGGCCCAAATTGTAAAATGGTCTTATCTATTGGCGATTTCGTCCCAATTCACATTCCAATTAATATTCGGCATGCTAATTACATTGCCGGTTGCGAAACTGCATTATCTCTTATAGTTTCCGAGATATGGACTATCGATAATTTACACCTTAGGCTCTGCTTCTAACTTGGGCCCAAATTGTAAAATGGCCTTATCTATTGGCGATTTCGTTCCAATTCACATTCCAAGTAATATTCGGCATGCTAATTACATTGCCGGTTGCCAAATTGCATTATCTCTTATAGTTTCCGAGATATGGACTATCGATAATTTACACCTTAGGCTCTGCTTCTAACTTGGGCCCAAATTGTAAAATGGTCTTATCTATTGGCGATTTCGTCCCAATTCACATTCCAATTAATATTCGGCATGCTAATTACATTGCCGGTTGCGAAACTGCATTATCTCTTATAGTTTCCGAGATATGGACTATCGATAATTTACACCTTAGGCTCTGCTTCTAACTTGGGCCCAACTTGTAAAATGGTCTTATCTATTGGCGATTTCGTTCCAATTCACATTCCAAGTAATATTCGGCATGCTAATTACATTGCCGGTTGCCAAATTGCATTATCTCTTATAGTTTCCGAGATATGGACTATCGATAATTTACACCTTAGGCTCTGCTTCTAACTTGGGCCCAAATTGTAAAATGGTCTTCTCTATTGGCGATTTCGTTCCAATTCACATTCCAAGTAATATTCGGCATGCTAATTACATTGCGGGTTCCCAAATTGCATTATCTCTTATAGTTTCCGAGATATGGACTATCGATTATTTTTAACCTTAGGCTCTGCTTCTAACTTGGGCCCAAACTGTAAAATGGTCTTATCTATTGGCGATTTCGTTCCAATTCACATTCCAAGTAGTATTCGGCATGCTAATTACATTGCCGGTTGCCAAATTGCATTATCTCTTATAGTTTCCGAGATATGGACTATCGATAATTTACACCTTAGGCTCTGCTTCTAACTAGGGCCCAAGTTGTAAAATGGTCTTATCTATAGGCGATTTCGTTCCAATTCACATTACAAGTAATATTCGGCATGCTAATTACATTGCCGGTTGCCAAATTGCATTATCTCTTATAGTTTCCGAGATATGGACTATCGATAATTTACACCTTAGGCTCTGCTTCTAACTTGGGCCCAAATTGTAAAATGGTCTTATCTATTGGCGATTTCGTTCCAATTCACATTCCAAGTAATATTCGGCATGCTAATTACATTGCCGGTTGCCAAATTGCATTATCTCTTATAGTTTCCGAGATACGGACTATCGATAATTTACACCTTAGGCTCTGCTTCTAACTTGGGCCCAAATTGTAAAATGGTCTTATCTATTGGCGATTTCGTTCCAATTCACATCCCAAGTAATATTCGGCATGTTAATTACATTGCCGGTTGCGAAATTGCATTATCTCTTATAGTTTCCGAGATATGGACTATCAATAATTTACACCTTAGGCTCTGCTTCTAACTTGGGCCCAAATTGTAAAATGGTCTTATCTATTGGCGATTTCGTTCCAATTCACATTCCAAGTAATATTCGGCATGCTAATTACATTGCCGGTTGCCAAATTGCATTATATCTTATAGTTTCCGAGATATGGGACTATGGATAATTTACACCTTAGGCTCTGCTTCTAACTTGGGCCCAAATTGTAAAATGGTCTTATCTATTGGCGATTTCGTTCCAATTCACATTCCAAGTAATATTCGGCATGCTAATTACATTGCCGGTTGCCAAATTGCATTATCTCTTATAGTTTCCGAGATATGGACTATCGATAATTTACACCTTAGGCTCTGCTTCTAACTTGGGCCCAAATTGTAAAATGGTCTTATCTATTGGCGATTTCATTCCAATTCACATTCCAAGTAATATTCGGCATGCTAATTACATTGCCGGTTGCCAAATTGCATTATCTCTTATAGTTTCCGAGATATGGACTATCGATAATTTACACCTTAGGCTCTGCTTCTAACTTGGGCCCAAATTGTAAAATGGCCTTCTCTATTGGCGATTTCGTTCCAATTCACATTCCAAGTAATATTCGGCATGCTAATTACATTGCGGGTTCCCAAATTGCATTATCTCTTATAGTTTCCGAGATATGGACTATCGATTATTTTTAACCTTAGGCTCTGCTTCTAACTTGGGCCCAAATTGTAAAATGGTCTTATCTATTGGCGATTTCGTTCCAATTCACATTCCAAGTAATATTCGGCATGCTAATTACATTGCCGGTTGCCAAATTGCATTATCTCTTATAGTTTCCGAGATATGGACTATCGATAATTTACACCTTAGGCTCTGCTTCTAACTTGGGCCCAAGTTGTAAAATGGTCTTATCTATAGGCGATTTCGTTCCAATTCACATTCCAAGTAGTATTCGGCATGCTAATTACATTGCCGGTTGCCAAATTGCATTATCTCTTATAGTTTCCGAGATATGGACTATCGATAATTTACACCTTAGGCTCTGCTTCTAACTTGGGCCCAAGTTGTAAAATGGTCTTATCTATAGGCGATTTCGTTCCAATTCACATTCCAAGTAATATTCGGCATGCTAATTACATTGCCGGTTGCCAAATTGAATTATCTCTTATAGTTTCCGAGATATGGACTATCGATATTTTACACCTTAGGCTCTGCTTCTAACTTGGGCCCAAATTGTAAAATGGTCTTATCTATTGGCGATTTCGTTCCAATTCACATTCCAAGTAATATTCGGCATGCTAATTACATTGCCGGTTGCCAAATTGCATTATCTCTTATAGTTTCCGAGATACGGACTATCGATAATTTACACCTTAGGCTCTGCTTCTAACTTGGGCCCAAATTGTAAAATGGTCTTATCTATTGGCGATTTCGTTCCAATTCACACCCCAAGTAATATTCGGCATGTTAATTACATTGCCGGTTGCGAAATTGCATTATCTCTTATAGTTTCCGAGATATGGACTATCAATAATTTACACCTTAGGCTCTGCTTCTAACTTGGGCCCAAATTGTAAAATGGTCTTATCTATTGGCGATTTCGTTCCAATTCACATTCCAAGTAATATTCGGCATGCTAATTACATTGCCGGTTGCCAAATTGCATTATATCTTATAGTTTCCGAGATATGGACTATGGATAATTTACACCTTAGGCTCTGCTTCTAACTTGGGCCCAAATTGTAAAATGGTCTTATCTATTGGCGATTTCGTTCCAATTCACATTCCAAGTAATATTCGGCATGCTAATTACATTGCCGGTTGCCAAATTGCATTATCTCTTATAGTTTCCGAGATATGGACTATCGATAATTTACACCCTAGGCTCTGCTTCTAACTTGGGCCCAAATTGTAAAATGGTCTTATCTATTGGCGATTTCATTCCAGTTCACATTCCAAGTAATATTCGGCATGCTAATTACATTGCCGGTTGCCAAATTGCATTATCTCTTATAGTTTCCGAGATATGGACTATCGATAATTTACACCTTAGGCTCTGCTTCTAACTTGGGCCCAAATTGTAAAATGGTCTTCTCTATTGGCGATTTCGTTCCAATTCACATTCCAAGTAACATTCGGCATGTTAATTACATTGCGGGTTCCCAAATTGCATTATCTCTTATAGTTTCCGAGATATGGACTATCGATTATTTTTAACCTTAGGCTCTGCTTCTAACTTGGGCCCAAACTGTAAAATGGTCTTATCTATTGGCGATTTCGTTCCAATTCACATTCCAAGTAATATTCGGCATGCTAATTACATTGCCGGTTGCCAAATTGCATTATCTCTTATAGTTTCCGAGATATGGACTATCGATAATTTACACCTTAGACTCTGCTTCTAACTTGGGCCCAAATTGTAATATGGTCTTATCTATTGGCGATTTCGTTCCAATTCACTTTCCAAGTAATATTCGGCATGCTAATTACATTGCCGGTTGCCAAATTGCAGTATCTCTTATAGTTTCCGAGATATGGACTATCGACAATTTACACCTTAGGCTCTGCTTCTAACTTGGGCCCAAATTGTAAAATGGTCTTATCTATTGGCGATTTCGTTCCAATTCACATTCCAAGTAATATTCGGCATGCTAATTACATTGCCAGTTGCCAAATTGCATTATCTCTTATAGTTTCCGAGATATGGACTATGGATAATTTACACCTTAGGCTCTGCTTCTAACTTGGGCCCAAATTGTAAAATGGTCTTATCTATTGGCGATTTCGTTCCAATTCACATTCCAAGTAATATTCGGCATGCTAATTACATTGCCGGTTGCCAAATTGCATTATCTTTTATAGTTTCCGAGATATGGACTATCGACAATTTACACCTTAGGCTCTGCTTCTAACTTGGGCCCAAATTGTAAAATGGCCTTATCTATTGGCGATTTCGTTCCAATTCACATTCCAAGTAATACTCGGCATGCTGATTACATTGCCGGTTGCCAAATTGCATTATCTCTTATAGTTTCAGAGATATGGACTATCGATAATTTACACCTTAGGCTCTGCTTCTAACTTGGGCCCAAATTGTAAAATGGTCTTATCTATTGGCTATTTCGTTCCAATTCACATTCCAAGTAATATTCGGCATGCTAATTACATTGCCGGTTGCCAAATTGCATTATCTCTTATAGTTTCCGAGATATGGACTATCGATAATTTACACCTTAGGATCTGCTTCTAACTTGGGCCCAAATTGTAAAATGGTCTTATCTATTGGCGATTTCGTTCCAATTCACATTCCAAGTAATATTCGGCATGCTAATTACATTCCCGGTTGCCAAATTGAATTATCTCCTATAGTTTCCGAGATATGGACTATCGATAATTTACACCTTAGGCTCTGCTTCTAACTTGGGCCCAAATTGTAAAATGGTCTTACCTATTGGCGATTTCGTTCCAATTCACATTCCAAGTAATATTCGGCATGCTAATTACTTTGCCGGTGGCCAAGTTGCATTATCTCTTATAGTTTCCGAGATATGGACTATCGATAATTTACACCTTAGGCTCTGCTTCTAACTTGGGCCCAAGTTGTAAAATGGTCTTATCTATAGGCGATTTCGTTCCAATTCACATTCCAAGTAATATTCGGCATGCTAATTACATTGCCGGTTGCCAAATTGAATTATCTCTTATAGTTTCCGAGATATGGACTATCGATATTTTACACCTTAGGCTCTGCTTCTAACTTGGGCCCAAATTGTAAAATGGTCTTATCTATTGGCGATTTCGTTCCAATTCACATTCCAAGTAATATTCGGCATGCTAATTACATTGCCGGTTGCCAAATTGCATTATCTCTTATAGTTTCCGAGATACGGACTATCGATAATTTACACCTTAGGCTCTGCTTCTAACTTGGGCCCAAATTGTAAAATGGTCTTATCTATTGGCGATTTCGTTCCAATTCACACCCCAAGTAATATTCGGCATGTTAATTACATTGCCGGTTGCGAAATTGCATTATCTCTTATAGTTTCCGAGATATGGACTATCAATAATTTACACCTTAGGCTCTGCTTCTAACTTGGGCCCAAATTGTAAAATGGTCTTATCTATTGGCGATTTCGTTCCAATTCACATTCCAAGTAATATTCGGCATGCTAATTACATTGCCGGTTGCCAAATTGCATTATATCTTATAGTTTCCGAGATATGGACTATGGATAATTTACACCTTAGGCTCTGCTTCTAACTTGGGCCCAAATTGTAAAATGGTCTTATCTATTGGCGATTTCGTTCCAATTCACATTCCAAGTAATATTCGGCATGCTAATTACATTGCCGGTTGCCAAATTGCATTATCTCTTATAGTTTCCGAGATATGGACTATCGATAATTTACACCCTAGGCTCTGCTTCTAACTTGGGCCCAAATTGTAAAATGGTCTTATCTATTGGCGATTTCATTCCAGTTCACATTCCAAGTAATATTCGGCATGCTAATTACATTGCCGGTTGCCAAATTGCATTATCTCTTATAGTTTCCGAGATATGGACTATCGATAATTTACACCTTAGGCTCTGCTTCTAACTTGGGCCCAAATTGTAAAATGGTCTTCTCTATTGGCGATTTCGTTCCAATTCACATTCCAAGTAACATTCGGCATGCTAATTACATTGCGGGTTCCCAAATTGCATTATCTCTTATAGTTTCCGAGATATGGACTATCGATTATTTTTAACCTTAGGCTCTGCTTCTAACTTGGGCCCAAACTGTAAAATGGTCTTATCTATTGGCGATTTCGTTCCAATTCACATTCCAAGTAATATTCGGCATGCTAATTACATTGCCGGTTGCCAAATTGCATTATCTCTTATAGTTTCCGAGATATGGACTATCGATAATTTACACCTTAGACTCTGCTTCTAACTTGGGCCCAAATTGTAATATGGTCTTATCTATTGGCGATTTCGTTCCAATTCACTTTCCAAGTAATATTCGGCATGCTAATTACATTGCCGGTTGCCAAATTGCAGTATCTCTTATAGTTTCCGAGATATGGACTATCGACAATTTACACCTTAGGCTCTGCTTCTAACTTGGGCCCAAATTGTAAAATGGTCTTATCTATTGGCGATTTCGTTCCAATTCACATTCCAAGTAATATTCGGCATGCTAATTACATTGCCAGTTGCCAAATTGCATTATCTCTTATAGTTTCCGAGATATGGACTATGGATAATTTACACCTTAGGCTCTGCTTCTAACTTGGGCCCAAATTGTAAAATGGTCTTATCTATTGGCGATTTCGTTCCAATTCACATTCCAAGTAATATTCGGCATGCTAATTACATTGCCGGTTGCCAAATTGCATTATCTTTTATAGTTTCCGAGAGATGGACTATCGACAATTTACACCTTAGGCTCTGCTTCTAACTTGGGCCCAAATTGTAAAATGGCCTTATCTATTGGCGATTTCGTTCCAATTCACATTCCAAGTAATACTCGGCATGCTGATTACATTGCCGGTTGCCAAATTGCATTATCTCTTATAGTTTCAGAGATATGGACTATCGATAATTTACACCTTAGGCTCTGCTTCTAACTTGGGCCCAAATTGTAAAATGGTCTTATCTATTGGCTATTTCGTTCCAATTCACATTCCAAGTAATATTCGGCATGCTAATTACATTGCCGGTTGCCAAATTGCATTATCTCTTATAGTTTCCGAGATATGGACTATCGATAATTTACACCTTAGGATCTGCTTCTAACTTGGGCCCAAATTGTAAAATGGTCTTATCTATTGGCGATTTCGTTCCAATTCACATTCCAAGTAATATTCGGCATGCTAATTACATTCCCGGTTGCCAAATTGAATTATCTCCTATAGTTTCCGAGATATGGACTATCGATAATTTACACCTTAGGCTCTGCTTCTAACTTGGGCCCAAATTGTAAAATGGTCTTACCTATTGGCGATTTCGTTCCAATTCACATTCCAAGTAATATTCGGCATGCTAATTACTTTGCCGGTGGCCAAGTTGCATTATCTCTTATAGTTTCCGAGATATGGACTATCGATAATTTACACCTTAGGCTCTGCTTCTAACTTGGGCCCAAATTGTAAAATGGTCTTATCTATTGGCGATTTCGTTCCAATTCACATTCCAAGTAATATTCGGCATGCTAATTACATTGCCGGTTGCCAAATTGCATTATCTCTTATAGTTTCCGAGATATGGACTATCGATAATTTGCACCTTAGGCTCTGCTTCTAACTTGGGCCCAAATTGTAAAATGGTCTTATCTATTGGCGATTTCGTTCCAATTCACATTCCAAGTAATATTCGGCATGCTAATTACATTGCCGGTTGCCAAATTGAATTATCTCCTATAGTTTCCGAGATATGGACTATCGATAATTTACACCTTAGGCTCTGCTTCTAACTTGGGCCCAAATTGTAAAATGGTCTTACCTATTGGCGATTTCGTTCCAATTCACATTCCAAGTAATATTCGGCATGCTAATTACATTGCCGGTGGCCAAGTTGCATTATCTCTTATAGTTTCCGAGATATGGACTATCGATAATTTACACCTTAGGCTCTGCTTCTAACTTGGGCCCAAATTGTAAAATGGTCTTATCTATTGGCGATTTCGTCCCAATTCACATTCCAAGTAATATTCGGCATGCTAATTACATTGCCGGTTGCGAAACTGCATTATCTCTTATAGTTTCCGAGATATGGACTATCGATAATTTACACCTTAGGCTCTGCTTCTAACTTGGGCCCAAATTGTAAAATGGCCTTATCTATTGGCGATTTCGTTCCAATTCACATTCCAAGTAATATTCGGCATGCTAATTACATTGCCGGTTGCCAAATTGCATTATCTCTTATAGTTTCCGAGATATGGACTATCGATAATTTACACCTTAGGCTCTGCTTCTAACTTGGGCCCAAATTGTAAAATGGTCTTATCTATTGGCGATTTCGTTCCAATTCACATTCCAAGTAATATTCGGCATGCTAATTACATTGCCGGTTTCCAAATTGAATTATCTCTTATAGTTTCCGAGATATGGACTATCGATAATTTACACCTTAGGCTCTGCTTCTAACTTGGGCCCAAATTGTAAAATGGTCTTACCTATTGGCGATTTCGTTCCAATTCACATTCCAAGTAATATTCATCATGCTAATTACATTGCCGGTTGCCAAATTGCATTATATCTTATAGTTTCCGAGATATGGACTATCGATAATTTACACCTTAGGCTCTGCTTCTAACTTGGGCCCAACTTGTAAAATGGTCTTATCTATTGGCGATTTCGTTCCAATTCACATTCCAAGTAATATTCGGCATGCTAGTTACATTGCCGGTTGCCAAATTGCATTATCTCTTATAGTTTCCGAGATATGGACTATCGATAATTTACACCTTAGGCTCTGCTTCTAACTTGGGCCCAAATTGTAAAATGGTCTTCTCTATTGGCGATTTCGTTCCAATTCACATTCCAAGTAATATTCGGCATGCTAATTACATTGCGGGTTCCCAAATTGCATTATCTCTTATAGTTTCCGAGATATGGACTATCGATTATTTTTAACCTTAGGCTCTGCTTCTAACTTGGGCCCAAACTGTAAAATGGTCTTATCTATTGGCGATTTCGTTCCAATTCACATTCCAAGTAGTATTCGGCATGCTAATTACATTGCCGGTTGCCAAATTGCATTATCTCTTATAGTTTCCGAGATATGGACTATCGATAATTTACACCTTAGGCTCTGCTTCTAACTTGGGCCCAAGTTGTAAAATGGTCTTATCTATAGGCGATTTCGTTCCAATTCACATTCCAAGTAATATTCGGCATGCTAATTACATTGCCGGTTGCCAAATTGCATTATCTCTTATAGTTTCCGAGATATGGACTATCGATAATTTACACCTTAGGCTCTGCTTCTAACTTGGGCCCAAATTGTAAAATGGTCTTATCTATTGGCGATTTCGTTCCAATTCACATTCCAAGTAATATTCGGCATGCTAATTACATTGCCGGTTGCCAAATTGCATTATCTCTTATAGTTTCCGAGATACGGACTATCGATAATTTACACCTTAGGCTCTGCTTCTAACTTGGGCCCAAATTGTAAAATGGTCTTATCTATTGGCGATTTCGTTCCAATTCACACCCCAAGTAATATTCGGCATGCTAATTACATTGCCGGTTGCCAAATTGCATTATCTCTTATAGTTTCCGAGATACGGACTATCGATAATTTACACCTTAGGCTCTGCTTCTAACTTGGGCCCAAATTGTAAAATGGTCTTATCTATTGGCGATTTCGTTCCAATTCACACCCCAAGTAATATTCGGCATGTTAATTACATTGCCGGTTGCGAAATTGCATTATCTCTTATAGTTTCCGAGATATGGACTATCAATAATTTACACCTTAGTCTCTGCTTCTAACTTGGGCCCAAATTGTAAAATGGTCTTATCTATTGGCGATTTCGTTCCAATTCACATTCCAAGTAATATTCGGCATGCTAATTACATTGCCGGTTGCCAAATTGCATTATATCTTATAGTTTCCGAGATATGGACTATGGATAATTTACACCTTAGGCTCTGCTTCTAACTTGGGCCCAAATTGTAAAATGGTCTTATCTATTGGCGATTTCGTTCCAATTCACATTCCAAGTAATATTCGGCATGCTAATTACATTGCCGGTTGCCAAATTGCATTATCTCTTATAGTTTCCGAGATATGGACTATCGATAATTTACACCTTAGGCTCTGCTTCTAACTTGGGCCCAAATTGTAAAATGGTCTTATCTATTGGCGATTTCATTCCAATTCACATTCCAAGTAATATTCGGCATGCTAATTACATTGCCGGTTGCCAAATTGCATTATCTCTTATAGTTTCCGAGATATGGACTATCGATAATTTACACCTTAGGCTCTGCTTCTAACTTGGGCCCAAATTGTAAAATGGCCTTCTCTATTGGCGATTTCGTTCCAATTCACATTCCAAGTAACATTCGGCATGCTAATTACATTGCGGGTTCCCAAATTGCATTATCTCTTATAGTTTCCGAGATATGGACTATCGATTATTTTTAACCTTAGGCTCTGCTTCTAACTTGGGCCCAAACTGTAAAATGGTCTTATCTATTGGCGATTTCGTTCCAATTCACATTCCAAGTAATATTCGGCATGCTAATTACATTGCCGGTTGCCAAATTGCATTATCTCTTATAGTTTCCGAGATATGGACTATCGATAATTTACACCTTAGACTCTGCTTCTAACTTGGGCCCAAATTGTAATATGGTCTTATCTATTGGCGATTTCGTTCCAATTCACTTTCCAAGTAATATTCGGCATGCTAATTACATTGCCGGTTGCCAAATTGCAGTATCTCTTATAGTTTCCGAGATATGGACTATCGACAATTTACACCTTAGGCTCTGCTTCTAACTTGGGCCCAAATTGTAAAATGGTCTTATCTATTGGCGATTTCGTTCCAATTCACATTCCAAGTAATATTCGGCATGCTAATTACATTGCCAGTTGCCAAATTGCATTATCTCTTATAGTTTCCGAGATATGGACTATGGATAATTTACACCTTAGGCTCTGCTTCTAACTTGGGCCCAAATTGTAAAATGGTCTTATCTATTGGCGATTTCGTTCCAATTCACATTCCAAGTAATATTCGGCATGCTAATTACATTGCCGGTTGCCAAATTGCATTATCTTTTATAGTTTCCGAGATATGGACTATCGATAATTTACACCTTAGGCTCTGCTTCTAACTTGGGCCCAAATTGTAAAATGGCCTTATCTATTGGCGATTTCGTTCCAATTCACATTCCAAGTAATACTCGGCATGCTGATTACATTGCCGGTTGCCAAATTGCATTATCTCTTATAGTTTCAGAGATATGGACTATCGATAATTTACACCTTAGGCTCTGCTTCTAACTTGGGCCCAAATTGTAAAATGGTCTTATCTATTGGCTATTTCGTTCCAATTCACATTCCAAGTAATATTCGGCATGCTAATTACATTGCCGGTTGCCAAATTGCATTATCTCTTATAGTTTCCGAGATATGGACTATCGATAATTTACACCTTAGGATCTGCTTCTAACTTGGGCCCAAATTGTAAAATGGTCTTATCTATTGGCGATTTCGTTCCAATTCACATTCCAAGTAATATTCGGCATGCTAATTACATTCCCGGTTGCCAAATTGAATTATCTCCTATAGTTTCCGAGATATGGACTATCGATAATTTACACCTTAGGCTCTGCTTCTAACTTGGGCCCAAATTGTAAAATGGTCTTACCTATTGGCGATTTCGTTCCAATTCACATTCCAAGTAATATTCGGCATGCTAATTACTTTGCCGGTGGCCAAGTTGCATTATCTCTTATAGTTTCCGAGATATGGACTATCGATAATTTACACCTTAGGCTCTGCTTCTAACTTGGGCCCAAATTGTAAAATGGTCTTATCTATTGGCGATTTCGTTCCAATTCACATTCCAAGTAATATTCGGCATGCTAATTACATTGCCGGTTGCCAAATTGCATTATCTCTTATAGTTTCCGAGATATGGACTATCGATAATTTACACCTTAGGCTCTGCTTCTAACTTGGGCCCAAATTGTAAAATGGTCTTATCTATTGGCGATTTCGTTCCAATTCACATTCCAAGTAATATTCGGCATGCTAATTACATTGCCGGTTGCCAAATTGAATTATCTCCTATAGTTTCCGAGATATGGACTATCGATAATTTACACCTTAGGCTCTGCTTCTAACTTGGGCCCAAATTGTAAAATGGTCTTACCTATTGGCGATTTCGTTCCAATTCACATTCCAAGTAATATTCGGCATGCTAATTACATTGCCGGTGGCCAAGTTGCATTATCTCTTATAGTTTCCGAGATATGGACTATCGATAATTTACACCTTAGGCTCTGCTTCTAACTTGGGCCCAAATTGTAAAATGGTCTTATCTATTGGCGATTTCGTTCCAATTCACATTCCAAGTAATATTCGGCATGCTAATTACATTGCCGGTTCCCAAATTGCATTATCCTTATAGCTTCCGAGATATGGACTATCGATTATTTTTAACCTTAGGCTCTGCTTCTAACTTGGGCCCAAACTGTAAAATGGTCTTATCTATTGGCGATTTCGTTCCAATTCACATTCCAAGTAGTATTCGGCATGCTAATTACATTGCCGGTTGCCAAATTGCATTATCTCTTATAGTTTCCGAGATATGGACTATCGATAATTTACACCTTAGGCTCTGCTTCTAACTTGGGCTCAAATTGTAAAATGGTCTTATCTATTGGCGATTTCGTCCCAATTCACATTCCAAGTAATATTCGGCATGCTAATTACATTGCCAGTTGCCAAATTGCATTATCTCTTATAGTTTTCGAGATATGGACTATGGATAATTTACACCTTAGGCTCTGCTTCTAACTTGGGCCCAAATTGTAAAATGGTCTTATCTATTGGCGATTTCGTTCCAATTCACATTCCAAGTAATATTCGGCATGCTAATTACATTGCCGTTTGCCAAATTGCATTATCTCTTATAGTTTCCGAGATATGAACTATCGGTACTTTACACCTTAGGCTCTGCTTCTAACTTGGGCCCAAATTGTAAAATCGTCTTATCTATTGGCGATTTCGTTCCAATTCACATTCCAAGTAATATTCGGCATGCTAATTACATTGCCGGTTGCCAAATTGCATTATCTCTTATAGTTTCCGAGATATGGTCTATCGATAATTTACACCTTAGGCTCTGCTTCTAACTTGGGCCCAAATTGTAAAATGGTCTTATCTATTGGCGATTTCGTTCCAATTCACATTCCAAGTAATATTCGGCATGCTAATTACATTGCCGGTTGCCAAATTGAATTATCTCTTATAGTTTCCGAGATATGGACTATCGATAATTTACACCTTAGGCTCTGCTTCTAACTTGGGCCCAAATTGTAAAATGGTCTTATCTATTGGCGATTTCGTCCCAATTCACATTCCAAGTAATATTCGGCATGCTAATTACATTGCCGGTTGCGAAACTGCATTATCTCTTATAGTTTCCGAGATATGGACTATCGATCATTTACACCTTAGGCTCTGCTTCTAACTTGGGCCCAAATTGTAAAATGGTCTTATCTATTGGCGATTTCGTTCCAATTCACATTTCAAGTAATATTCGGCATGCTAATTACATTGCCGGTTGCCAAATTGCATTATCTCTTTTAGTTTCCGAGATATGGACTATCGATAATTTACACCTTAGGCTCTGCTTCTAACTTGGGCCCAAATTGTATAATGGTCTTATCTATTGGCGATTTCGTTCCAATTCACATTCCAAGTAATATTTGGCATGCTAATTACATTGCCGGTTGCCAAATTGCATTATCTCTTATAGTTTCCGAGATATGGACTATCGATAATTTACACCTTAGGCTCTGCTTCTAACTTGGGCCCAAATTGTAAAATGGCCTTATCTATTGGCGATTTCGTTCCAATTCACATTCCAAGTAATATTCGGCATGCTAATTACATTGCCGGTTGCCAAATTGCATTATCTCTTATAGTTTCCGAGATATGGACTATCGATAATTTACACCTTAGGCTCTGCTTCTAACTTGGGCCCAAATTGTAAAATGGTCTTATCTATTGGCGATTTCGTTCCAATTCACATTCCAAGTAATATTCGGCATGCTAATTACATTGCCGGTGGCCAAATTGAATTATCTCTTATAGTTTCCGAGATATGGACTATCGATAATTTACACCTTAGGCTCTGCTTCTAACTTCGGCCCAAATTGTAAAATGGTCTTACCTATTGGCGATTTCGTTCCAATTCACATTCCAAGTAATATTCGGCATGCTAATTACATTGCCGGTTGCCAAATTTCATTATCTCTTATAGTTTCCGAGATATGGACTATCGATAATTTACACCTTAGGCTCTGCTTCTAACTTGGGCCCAAATTGTAAAATGGTCTTATCTATTGGCGATTTCGTTCCAATTCACATTCCAAGTAATATTCGGCATGCTAATTACATTGCCGGTTGCCAAATTGCATTATCTCTTATAGTTTCCGAGATATGGACTATCGATAATTTACACCTTAGGCTCTGCTTCTAACTTGGGCCCAAATTGTAATATGGTCTTATCTATTGGCGATTTCGTTCCAATTCACATTCCAAGTAATATTCGGCATGCTAATTACATTGCCGGTTGCCAAATTGCATTATCTCTTATAGTTTCCGAGATATGGACTATCGATAATTTACACCTTAGGCTCTGCTTCTAACTTGGGCCCAAATTGTAAAATGGTCTTATCTATTGGCGATTTCGTTCCAATTCACATTCCAAGTAATATTCGGCATGCTAATTACATTGCCGGTTGCCAAATTGCATTATCTCTTATAGTTTCCGAAATATGGACTATCGATAATTTACACCTTAGGCTCTGCTTCTAACTTGGGCCCAAATTGTAAAATGGTCTTATCTATTGGCGATTTCGTTCCAATTCACATTCCAAGTAATATTCGGCATGCTAATTACATTGCCGGTTGCCAAATTGCATTATCTCTTATAGTTTCCGAGATATGGACTATCGATAATTTACACCTTAGGCTCTGCTTCTAACTTGGGCCCAAATTGTAAAATGGTCTTATCTATTGGCGATTTCGTTCCAATTCACATTCCAAGTAATATTCGGCATGCTAATTACATTGCCGGTTGCCAAATTGCATTATCTCTTATAGTTTCCGAGATACGGACTATCGATAATTTACACCTTAGGCTCTGCTTCTAACTTGGGCCCAAATTGTAAAATGGTCTTATCTATTGGCGATTTCGTTCCAATTCACACTCCAAGTAATATTCGGCATGCTAATTACATTGCCGGTTGCGAAATTGCATTATCTCTTATAGTTTCCGAGATATGGACTATCAATAATTTACACCTTAGGCTCTGCTTCTAACTTGGGCCCAAATTGTAAAATGGTCTTATCTATTGGCGATTTCGTTCCAATTCACATTCCAAGTAATATTCGGCATGCTAATTACATTGCCGGTTGCCAAATTGCATTATCTCTTATAGTTTCCGAGATATGGACTATCGATAATTTACACCTTAGGCTCTGCTTCTAACTTGGGCCCAAATTGTAAAATTGTCTTATCTATTGGCGATTTCGTTCCAATTCACATTCCAAGTAATATTCGGCATGCTAATTACATTGCCGTTTGCCAAATTGCTTTATCTCTTATAGTTTCCGAGATATGGACTATCGATAATTTACACCTTAGGCTCTGCTTCTAACTTGGGCCCAAATTGTAAAATGGTCTTCTCTATTGGCGATTTCGTTCCAATTCACATTCCAAGTAATATTCGGCATGCTAATTACATTGCCGGTTGCCAAATTGCATTATCTCTTATAGTTTCCGAGATATGGACTATCGATAATTTACACCTTAGGCTCTGCTTCTAACTTGGGCCCAAATTGTAAAATGGTCTTATCTATTGGCGATTTCGTTCCAATTCACATTCCAAGTAATATTCTGCATGCTAATTACATTGCCGGTTGCCAAATTGCATTATCTCTTATAGTTTCCGTGATATGGACTATCGATAATTTACACCTTAGGCTCTGCTTCTAACTTGGGCCCAAATTGTAAAATCGTCTTATCTATTGGCGATTTCGTTCCAATTCACATTCCAAGTAATATTCGGCATGCTAAGTACATTGCCGGTTGCCAAATTGCATTATCTCTTATAGTTTCCGAGATATGGACTATCGGTAATTTACACCTTAGGCTCTGCTTCTAACTTGGGCCCAAATTGTAAAATGGTCTTATCTATTGGCGATTTCGTTCCAATTCACATTCCAAGTAATATCCGGCATGCTAATTACATTGCCGGTTGCCAAATTGAATTATCTCTTATAGTTTCCGAGATATGGACTATCGATAATTTACACCTTAGGCTCTGCTTCTAACTTGGGCCCAAATTGTAAAATGGTCTTACCTATTGGCGATTTCGTTCCAATTCACATTCCAGGTAATATTCGGCATGCTAATTACATTGCCGGTTGCCAAATTGCATATCTCTTATAGATTCCGAGATATGGACTATCGATAATTTACACCTTAGGCTCTGCTTCTAACTTGGGCCCAAATTGTAAAATGGTCTTATCTATTGGCGATTTCGTTCCAATTCACATTCCAAGTAATATTCGGCATGCTAATTACATTGCCGGTTGCTAAATTGCATTATCTCTTATAGTTTCCGAGATATGGACTATCGATAATTTACATCTTAGGCTCTGCTTCTAACTTGGGCCCAAATTGTAAAATGGTCTTATCTATTGCCGATTTCGTTCCAATTCACATTCCAAGTAATATTCGGCATGCTAATTACATTGCCGGTTGCCAAATTGCATTATCTCTTATAGTTTCCGAGATATGGACTATCGATAATTTACACCTTAGGCTCTGCTTCTAACTTGGGCCCAAATAATAAAATGGTCTTATCTATTGGCGATTTCATTCCAATTCACATTCCAAGTAATATTCGGCTTGCTAATTACATTGCCGGTTGCCAAATTGCATTATCTCTTATAGTTTCCGAGATATGGACTATCGATAGTTTACACCTTAGGCTCTGCTTCTAACTTGGGCCCAAATTGTAAAATGGTCTTATCTATTGGCGATTTCGTTCCAATTCACATTCCAAGTAATATTCGGCATGCTAATTACATTGCCGGTTGCCAAATTGCATTATCTCTTGTAGTTTCCGAGATATGGACTATCGATAATTTACACCTTAGGCTCTGCCTCTAACTTGGGCCCAAATTGTAAAATCGCCTTATCTATTGGCGATTTCGTTCCAATTCACATTCCAAGTAATATTCGGCATGCTAATTACATTGCCGGTTGCCAAATTGCATTATCTCTTATAGTTTCCGAGATATGGACTATCGATAATTTACACCTTAGGCTCTGCTTCTAACTTGGGCCCAAATTGTAAAATGGTCTTATCTATTGGCGATTTCGTTCCAATTCACATTCCAAGTAATATTCGGCATGCTAATTACATTGCCGTTTGCCAAATTGCATTATCTCTTATAGTTTCCGAGATATGGACTATCGATAATTTACACCTTAGGCTCTGCTTCTAACTTGGGCCCAAATTGTAAAATCGTCTTATCTATTGGCGATTTCGTTCCAATTCACATTCCAAGTAATACTCGGCATGCTAATTACATTGCCGGTTGCCAAATTATCTCTTATAGTTTCCGAGATATGGACTATCGATAATTTACACCTTAGGCTCTGCTTCTAACTTTTGCCCAAATTGTAAAATGGTCTTATCTATTGGCGATTTCGTTCCAATTCACATTCCAAGTAATATTCGGCATGCTAATTACATTGCCGGTAGCCAAATTGAATTATCTCTTATAGTTTCCGAGATATGGACTATCGATAATTTACACCTTAGGCTCTGCTTCTAACTTGGGCCCAAATTGTAAAATGGTCTTATCTATTGGCGATTTCGTTCCAATTCACATTCCAAGTAATATTCGGCATGCTAATTACATTGCCAGTTGCCAAATTGCATTATCTCTTATAGTTTCCGAGATATGGACTATGGATAATTTACACCTTAGGCTCTGCTTCTAACTTGGGCCCAAATTGTAAAATGGTCTTATCTATTGGCGATATCGTTCCAATTCACATTCCAAGTAATATTCGGCATGCTAATTACATTGCCGGTTGCCAAATTGCATTACCTCTTATAGTTTCCGAGATATGGACTATCGATAATTTACACCTTAGGCTCTGCTTCTACCTTGGGCCCAAATTGTAAAATGGTCTTATCTATTGGTGATTTCGTTCCAATTCACTTTCCAAGTAATATTCGGCATGCAAATTACATTGCCGGTTGCCAAATTGCATTATCTCTTATAGTTTCCGAGATATGGACTATCGATAATTTACACCTCAGCCTCTGCTTCTAACTTGGGCCCAAATTGTAAAATGGTCTTATCTATTGGCGATTTCGTTCCAATTCACTCTCCAAGTTATATTTGGCATGCTAATTACATTGCCGGTTGCCAAATTGCATTATCTCTTACAGTTTCCGAGATATGGACTATCGATAATTTACACCTTAGGCTCTGCTTCTAACTTGGGCTCAAATTGTAAAATGGTCTTATCTATTGGCGATTTCGTTCCAATTCACATTCCAAGTAATATTCGGCATGCTAATTGCATTGCCGGTTGCCAAATTGCATTATCTCTTATAGCTTCCGAGATATGGACTGTCGATAATTTACACCTTAGGCTCTGCTTCTAACTTGGGCCCAAATTGTAAAATGGCCTTATCTATTGGCGATTTCGTTCCAATTCACATTCCTAGTAATATTCGGCATGCTAATTACATTGCCGGTTGCCAAATTGCATTATCTCTTATAGTTTCCGAGATATGGACTATCGATAATTTACACCTTAGGCTCTGCTTCTAACTTGGGCCCAAATTGTAAAATGGTCTTATCTATTGGCGATTTCGTTCCAATTCACATTCCAAGTAATATTCGGCATGCTAATTACATTGCCGGTTGCCAAATTGCATTATCTCTTATAGTTTCCGAGATATGGACTATCGATAATTTACACCTTAGGCTCTGCTTCTAACTTGGGCCCAAATTGTAATATGGTCTTATCTATTGGCGATTTCGTTCCAATTCACATTCCAAGTAATATTCGGCATGCTAATTACATTGCCGGTTTTGCCAAATTGCATTATCTCTTATAGTTTCCGAGATATGGACTATCGATAATTTACACCTTAGGCTCTGCTTCTAACTTGGGCCCAAATTGTAAAATGGTCTTATCTATTGGCGATATCGTTCCAATTCACATTCCAAGTAATATTCGGCATGCTAATTACATTGCCGGTTGCCAAATTGCATTACCTCTTATAGTTTCCGAGATATGGACTATCGATAATTTACACCTTAGGCTCTGCTTCTAACTTGGGCCCAAATTGTAAAATGGTCTTATCTATTGGCGATTTCGTTCCAATTCACATTCCAAGTAATATTCGGCATGCAAATTACATTGCCGGTTGCCAAATTGCATTATCTCTTATAGTTTCCGAGATATGGACTATCGATAATTTACACCTTAGGCTCTGCTTCTAACTTGGGCCCAAATTGTAAAATGGCCTTATCTATTGGCGATTTCGTTCCAATTCACATTCCAAGTAATATTCGGCATGCTAATTACATTGCCGGTTGCCAAATTGCATTATCTCTTGTAGTTTCCGAGATATGGACTATCGATAATTTACACCTTAGGCTCTGCTTCTAACTTGGGCCCAAATTGTAAAATCGCCTTATCTATTGGCGATTTCGTTCCAATTCACATTCCAAGTAATATTCGGCATGCTAATTACATTGCCGGTTGCCAAATTGCATTATCTCTTATAGTTTCCGAGATATGGACTATCGATAATTTACACCTTAGGCTCTGCTTCTAACTTGGGCCCAAATTAATTAAAGTAATATCCGGCATGCTAATTACATTGCCGGTTGCCAAATTGAATTATCTCTTATAGTTTCCGAGATATGGACTATCGATAATTTACACCTTAGGCTCTGCTTCTAACTTGGGCCCAAATTGTAAAATGGTCTTATCTATTGGCGATTTCGTTCCAATTCACATTCCAAGTAATATTCGACATGCTAATTACATTGCCAGTTGCCAAATTGCATTATCTCTTATAGTTTCCGAGATATGGACTATGGATAATTTACACCTTAGGCTCTGCTTCTAACTTGGGCCCAAATTGTAAAATGGTCTTATCTATTGGCGATATCGTTCCAATTCACATTCCAAGTAATATTCGGCATGCTAATTACATTGCCGGTTGCCAAATTGCATTACCTCTTATAGTTTCCGAGATATGGACTATCGATAATTTACACCTTAATCTCTGCTTCTAACTTGGGCCCAAATTGTAAAATGGTCTTATCTATTGGCGATTTCGTTCCAATTCACATTCCAAGTAATATTCGGCATGCAAATTACATTGCCGGTTGCCAAATTGCATTATCTCTTATAGTTTCCGAGATATGGACTATCGATAATTTACACCTTAGGCTCTGCTTCTAACTTGGGCCCAAATTGTAAAATGGTCTTATCTATTGGCGATTTCGTTCCAATTCACATTCCAAGTAATATTCGGCATGCTAATTACATTGCCGGTTGCCAAATTGCATTATCTCTTGTAGTTTCCGAGATATGGACTATCGATAATTTACACCTTAGGCTCTGCTTCTAACTTGATCCCAAATTGTAAAATCGCCTTATCTATTGGCGATTTCGTTCCAATTCACATTCCAAGTAATATTCGGCATGCTAATTACATTGCCGGTTGCCAAATTGCATTATCTCTTATAGTTTCCGAGATATGGACTATCGATAATTTACACCTTAGGCTCTGCTTCTAACTTGGGCCCAAATTGTAAAATGGTCTTATCTATTGGCGATTTCGTTCCAATTCACATTCCAAGTAATATTCGGCATGCTAATTACATTGCCGGTTGTCAAATTGCATTATCTCTTATAGTTTCCGAGATATGGACTATGGATAATTTACACCTTAGGCTCTGCTTCTAACTTGGGCCCAAATTGTAAAATGGTCTTATCTATTGGCGATATCGTTCCAATTCACATTCCAAGTAATATTCGGCATGCTAATTACATTGCCGGTTGCCAAATTGCATTACCTCTTATAGTTTCCGAGATATGGACTATCGATAATTTACACTTTAGGCTCTGCTTCTAACTTGGGCCCAAATTGTAAAATGGTCTTATCTATTGGCGATTTCGTTCCAATTCACATTCCAAGTAATATTCGGCATTGAAATTACATTGCCGGTTGCCAAATTGCATTATCTCTTATAGTTTCCGAGATATGGACTATCGATAATTTACACCTTAGGCTCTGCTTCTAACTTGGGCCCAAATTGTAAAATGGTCTTATCTATTGGCGATTTCGTTCCAATTCACATTCCAAGTAATATTCGGCATGCTAATTACATTGCCGGTTGCCAAATTGCATTATCTCTTGTAGTTTCCGAGATATGGACTATCGATAATTTACACCTTAGGCTCTGCTTCTAACTTGGGCCCAAATTGTAAAATCGCCTTATCTATTGGCGATTTCGTTCCAATTCACATTCCAAGTAATATTCGGCATGCTAATTACATTGCCGGTTGCCAAATTGCATTATCTCTTATAGTTTCCGAGATATGGACTATCGATAATTTACACCTTAGGCTCTGCTTCTAACTTGGGCCCAAATTGTAAAATGGTCTTATCTATTGGCGATTTCGTTCCAATTCACATTCCAAGTAATATCCGGCATGCTAATTACATTGCCGGTTGCCAAATTGAATTATCTCTTATAGTTTCCGAGATATGGACTATCGATAATTTACACCTTAGGCTCTGCTTCTAACTTGGGCCCAAATTGTAAAATGGTCTTATCTATTGGCGATTTCGTTCCAATTCACATTCCAAGTAATATTCGACATGCTAATTACATTGCCAGTTGCCAAATTGCATTATCTCTTATAGTTTCCGAGATATGGACTATGGATAATTTACACCTTAGGCTCTGCTTCTAACTTGGGCCCAAATTGTAAAATGGTCTTATCTATTGGCGATATCGTTCCAATTCACATTCCAAGTAATATTCGGCATGCTAATTACATTGCCGGTTGCCAAATTGCATTACCTCTTATAGTTTCCGAGATATGGACTATCGATAATTTACACCTTAGGCTCTGCTTCTAACTTGGGCCCAAATTGTAAAATGGTCTTATCTATTGGCGATTTCGTTCCAATTCACATTCCAAGTAATATTCGGCATGCAAATTACATTGCCGGTTGCCAAATTGCATTATCTCTTATAGTTTCCGAGATATGGACTATCGATAATTTACACCTTAGGCTCTGCTTCTAACTTGGGCCCAAATTGTAAAATGGTCTTATCTATTGGCGATTTCGTTCCAATTCACATTCCAAGTAATATTCGGCATGCTAATTACATTGCCGGTTGCCAAATTGCATTATCTCTTGTAGTTTCCGAGATATGGACTATCGATAATTTACACCTTAGGCTCTGCTTCTAACTTGGGCCCAAATTGTAAAATCGCCTTATCTATTGGCGATTTCGTTCCAATTCACATTCCAAGTAATATTCGGCATGCTAATTACATTGCCGGTTGCCAAATTGCATTATCTCTTATAGTTTCCGAGATATGGACTATCGATAATTTACACCTTAGGCTCTGCTTCTAACTTGGGCCCAAATTGTAAAATGGTCTTATCTATTGGCGATTTCGTTCCAATTCACATTCCAAGTAATATCCGGCATGCTAATTACATTGCCGGTTGCCAAATTGAATTATCTCTTATAGTTTCCGAGATATGGACTATCGATAATTTACACCTTAGGCTCTGCTTGTAACTTGGGCCCAAATTGTAAAATGGTCTTACCTATTGGCGATTTCGTTCCAATTCACATTCCAAGTAATATTCGGCATGCTAATTACATTGCCGGTTGCCAAATTGCATTATCTCTTATAGTTTCCGAGATATGGACGATCGATAATTTACACCTTAGACTCTGCTTCTAACTTGGGCCCAAATTGTAAAATGGTCTTATCTATTGGCGATTTCGTTCCAATTCACATTCCAAGTAATATTCGGCATGCTAATTACATTGCCGGTTGCCAAATTGCATTATCTCTTATAGATTCCGAGATATGGACTATCGATAATTTACACCTTAGGCTCTGCTTCTAACTTGGGCCCAAATTGTAAAATGGTCTTATCTATTGGCGATTTCGTTCCAATTCACATTCCAAGTAATATTCGGCATGCTAATTACATTGCCGGTTGCCAAATTGCATTATCTCTTGTAGTTTCCGAGATATGGACTATCGATAATTTACACCTTAGGCTCTGCTTCTAACTTGGGCCCAAATTGTAAAATCGCCTTATCTATTGGCGATTTCGTTCCAATTCACATTCCAAGTAATATTCGGCATGCTAATTACATTGCCGGTTGCCAAATTGCATTATCTCTTATAGTTTCCGAGATATGGACTATCGATAATTTACATCTTAGGCTCTGCTTCTAACTTGGGCCCAAATTGTAAAATGGTCTTATCTATTGGCGATTTCGTTCCAATTCACATTCCAAGTAATATCCGGCATGATAATTACATTGCCGGTTGCCAAATTGAATTATCTCTAATAGTTTCCGAGATATGGACTATCGATAATTTACACCTTAGGCTCTGCTTCTAACTTGGGCCCAAATTGTAAAATGGTCTTACCTATTGGCGATTTCGTTCCAATTCACATTCCAAGTAATATTCGGCATGCTAATTACATTGCCGGTTGCCAAATTGCATTATCTCTTATAGTTTCCGAGATATGGACTATCGATAATTTATACCTTAGGCTCTGCTTCTAACTTGCGCCCAAATTGTAAAATGGTCTTATCTATTGGCGATTTCGTTCCAATTCACATTCCAAGTAATATTCGGCATGCTAATTACATTGCCGGCTGCCAAATTGCATTATCTCTTATAGTTTCCGAGATATGGACTATCGATTATTTACATCTTAGGCTCTGCTTCTAACTTGGGCCCAAATTGTAAAATGGTCTTATCTATTGGCGATTTCGTTCCAATTCACATTCCAAGTAATATTCGCCATGCTAATTACATTGCCGGTTGCCAAATTGCATTATCTCTTATAGTTTCCGAGATATGGATTATCGATAATTTACACCTTAGGCTCTGCTTCCAACTTGGGCCCAAATTGTAAAATGGTCTTATCTATTGGCGATTTCGTTCCAATTCACATTCCAAGTAATATTCGGCATGCTAATTACATTGCCGGTTGCCAAATTGCATTATCTCTTATAGTTTCCGAGATATGGACTATCGATAATTTACACCTTAGGCTCTGCTTCTAACTTGGGCCCAAATTGTAAAATGGTCTTATCTATTGGCGATTTCGTTCCAATTCACATTCCAAGTAATATCCGGCATGCTAATTACATTGCCGGTTGCCAAATTGAATTATCTCTTATAGTTTCCGAGATATGGACTATCGATAATTTACACCTTAGGCTCTGCTTGTAACTTGGGCCCAAATTGTAAAATGGTCTTATCTATTGGCGATTTCGTTCCAATTCACATTCCAAGTAATATCCGGCATGCTAATTACATTGCCGGTTGCCAAATTGAATTATCTCTTATAGTTTCCGAGATATGGACTATCGATAATTTACACCTTAGGCTCTGCTTGTAACTTGGGCCCAAATTGTAAAATGGTCTTACCTATTGGCGATTTCGTTCCAATTCACATTCCAAGTAATATTCGGCATGCTAATTACATTGCCGGTTGCCAAATTGCATTATCTCTTATAGTTTCCGAGATATGGACGATCGATAATTTACACCTTAGGCTCTGCTTCTAACTTGGGCCCAAATTGTAAAATGGTCTTATCTATTGGCGATTTCGTTCCAATTCACATTCCAAGTAATATTCGGCATGCTAATTACATTGCCGGCTGCCAAATTGCATTATCTCTTGTAGTTTCCGAGATATGGACTATCGATAATTTACACCTTAGGCTCTGCTTCTAACTTGGGCCCAAATTGTAAAATCGCCTTATCTATTGGCGATTTCGTTCCAATTCACATTCCAAGTAATATTCGGCATGCTAATTACATTGCCGGTTGCCAAATTGCATTATCTCTTATAGTTTCCGAGATATGGACTATCGATAATTTACATCTTAGGCTCTGCTTCTAACTTGGGCCCAAATTGTAAAATGGTCTTATCTATTGGCGATTTCGTTCCAATTCACATTCCAAGTAATATCCGGCATGATAATTACATTGCCGGTTGCCAAATTGAATTATCTCTAATAGTTTCCGAGATATGGACTATCGATAATTTACACCTTAGGCTCTGCTTCTAACTTGGGCCCAAATTGTAAAATGGTCTTACCTATTGGCGATTTCGTTCCAATTCACATTCCAAGTAATATTCGGCATGCTAATTACATTGCCGGTTGCCAAATTGCATTATCTCTTATAGTTTCCGAGATATGGACTATCGATAATTTATACCTTAGGCTCTGCTTCTAACTTGCGCCCAAATTGTAAAATGGTCTTATCTATTGGCGATTTCGTTCCAATTCACATTCCAAGTAATATTCGGCATGCTAATTACATTGCCGGCTGCCAAATTGCATTATCTCTTATAGTTTCCGAGATATGGACTATCGATTATTTACATCTTAGGCTCTGCTTCTAACTTGGGCCCAAATTGTAAAATGGTCTTATCTATTGGCGATTTCGTTCCAATTCACATTCCAAGTAATATTCGCCATGCTAATTACATTGCCGGTTGCCAAATTGCATTATCTCTTATAGTTTCCGAGATATGGATTATCGATAATTTACACCTTAGGCTCTGCTTCCAACTTGGGCCCAAATTGTAAAATGGTCTTATCTATTGGCGATTTCGTTCCAATTCACAATCCAAGTAATATTCGGCATGCTAATTACATTGCCGGTTGCCAAATTGCATTATCTCTTATAGTTTCCGAGATATGGACTATCGATAATTTACACCTTAGGCTCTGCTTCTAACTTGGGCCCAAATTGTAAAATGGTCTTATCTATTGGCGACTTCGTTCCAATTCACATTCCAAGTAATATTCGGCATGCTAATTACATTGCCGGTTGCCAAATTGCATTATCTCTTATAGTTTCCGAGATATGGACTATCGATAATTTACACCTTAGGCTCTGCTTCTAACTTGGGCCCAAATTGTAAAATCGTCTTATCTATTGGCGATTTCGTTCCAATTCACATTCCAAGTAATACTCGGCATGCTAATTACATTGCCGGTTGCCAAATTGCATTATCTCTTATAGTTTCCGAGATATGGACTATCGATAATTTACACCTTAGGCTCTGCTTCTAACTTGGGCCCAAATTGTAAAATGGTCTTATCTATTGGCGACTTCGTTCCAATTCACATTCCAAGTAATATTCGGCATGCTAATTACATTGCCGGTTGCCAAATTGCATTATCTCTTATAGTTTCCGAGATATGGACTATCGATAATTTACACCTTAGGATCTGCTTCTAACTTGGGCCCAAATTGTAAAATGGTCTTATCTATTGGCGATTTCGTTCCAATTCACATACCAAGTAATATTCGGCATGCTAATTACATTCCCGGTTGCCAAATTGAATTATCTCCTATAGTTTCCGAGATATGGACTATCGATAATTTACACCTTAGGCTCTGCTTCTAACTTGGGCCCAAATTGTAAAATGGTCTTACCTATTGGCGATTTCGTTCCAATTCACATTCTAAGTAATATTCGGCATGCTAATTACATTGCCGGTGGCCAAGTTGCATTATCTCTTATAGTTTCCGAGATATGGACTATCGATAATTTACACCTTAGGCTCTGCTTCTAACTTGGGCCCAAATTGTAAAATGGTCTTATCTATTGGCGATTTCGTTCCAATTCACATTCCAAGTAATATTCGGCATGCTAATTACATTGCCGGTTGCCAAATTGCATTATCTCTTATAGTTTCCGAGATATGGACTATCGATAATTTACACCTTAGGCTCTGCTTCTAACTTTTGCCCAAATTGTAAAATGGTCTTATCTATTGGCGATTTCGTTCCAATTCACATTCCAAGTAATATTCGGCATGCTAATTACATTGCCGGTTGCCAAATTGAATTATCTCCTATAGTTTCCGAGATATGGACTATCGATAATTTACACCTTAGGCTCTGCTTCTAACTTGGGCCCAAATTGTAAAATGGTCTTATCTATTGGCGATTTCGTTCCAATTCACATTCCAAGTAATATTCGGCATGCTAATTACATTGCCGGTTCCCAAATTGCATTATCTCTTATAGTTTCCGAGATATGGACTATCGATTATTTTTAACCTTAGGCTCTGCTTCTAACTTGGGCCCAAACTGTAAAATGGTCTTCTCTATTGGCGATTTCGTTCCAATTCACATTCCAAGTAATATTCGGCATGCTAATTACATTGCCGGTTGCCAAATTGCATTATCTCTTGTAGTTTCCGAGATATGGACTATCGATAATTTACACCTTAGGCTCTGCTTCTAACTTGGGCCCAAATTGTAAAATCGCCTTATCTATTGGCGATTTCGTTCCAATTCACATTCCAAGTAATATCCGGCATGCTAATTACATTGCCGGTTGCCAAATTGAATTATCTCTTATAGTTTCCGAGATATGGACTATCGATAATTTACACCTTAGGCTCTGCTTCTAACTTGGGCCCAAATTGTAAAATGGTCTTATCTATTGGCGATTTCGTTCCAATTCACATTCCAAGTAATATTCGGCATGCTAATTACATTGCCGGTTGCCAAATTGCATTATCTCTTGTAGTTTCCGAGATATGGACTATCGATAATTTACACCTTAGGCTCTGCTTCTAACTTGGGCCCAAATTGTAAAATCGCCTTATCTATTAACGATTTCGTTCCAATTCACATTCCAAGTAATATTCGGCATGCTAATTACATTGCCGGTTGCCAAATTGCATTATCTCTTATAGTTTCCGAGATATGGACTATCGATAATTTACACCTTAGGCTCTGCTTCTAACTTGGGCCCAAATTGTAAAATGGTCTTATCTATTGGCGATTTCGTTCCAATTCACATTCCAAGTAATATCCGGCATGCTAATTACATTGCCGGTTGCCAAATTGAATTATCTCTTATAGTTTCCGAGATATGGACTATCGATAATTTACACCTTAGGCTCTGCTTCTAACTTGGGCCCAAATTGTAAAATGGTCTTATCTATTGGCGATTTCGTTCCAATTCACATTCCAAGTAATATTCGACATGCTAATTACATTGCCAGTTGCCAAATTGCATTATCTCTTATAGTTTCCGAGATATGGACTATGGATAATTTACACCTTAGGCTCTGCTTCTAACTTGGGCCCAAATTGTAAAATGGTCTTATCTATTGGCGATATCGTTCCAATTCACATTCCAAGTAATATTCGGCATGCTAATTACATTGCCGGTTGCCAAATTGCATTACCTCTTATAGTTTCCGAGATATGGACTATCGATAATTTACACCTTAGGCTCTGCTTCTAACTTGGGCCCAAATTGTAAAATGGTCTTATCTATTGGCGATTTCGTTCCAATTCACATTCCAAGTAATATTCGGCATGCAAATTACATTGCCTGTTGCCAAATTGCATTATCTCTTATAGTTTCCGAGATATGGACTATCGATAATTTACACCTTAGGCTCTGCTTCTAACTTGGGCCCAAATTGTAAAATGGTCTTATCTATTGGCGATTTCGTTCCAATTCACATTCCAAGTAATATTCGGCATGCTAATTACATTGCCGGCTGCCAAATTGCATTATCTCTTGTAGTTTCCGAGATATGGACTATCGATAATTTACACCTTAGGCTCTGCTTCTAACTTGGGCCCAAATTGTAAAATCGCCTTATCTATTGGCGATTTCGTTCCAATTCACATTCCAAGTAATATTCGGCATGCTAATTACATTGCCGGTTGCCAAATTGCATTATCTCTTATAGTTTCCGAGATATGGACTATCGATAATTTACACCTTAGGCTCTGCTTCTAACTTGGGCCCAAATTGTAAAATGGTCTTATCTATTGGCGATTTCGTTCCAATTCACATTCCAAGTAATATCCGGCATGCTAATTACATTGCCGGTTGCCAAATTGAATTATCTCTTATAGTTTCCGAGATATGGACTATCGATAATTTACACCTTAGGCTCTGCTTGTAACTTGGGCCCAAATTGTAAAATGGTCTTACCTATTGGCGATTTCGTTCCAATTCACATTCCAAGTAATATTCGGCATGCTAATTACATTGCCGGTTGCCAAATTGCATTATCTCTTATAGTTTCCGAGATATGGACGATCGATAATTTACACCTTAGGCTCTGCTTCTAACTTGGGCCCAAATTGTAAAATGGTCTTATCTATTGGCGATTTCGTTCCAATTCACACTCCAAGTAATATTCGGCATGCTAATTACATTGCCGGTTGCCAAATTGCATTATCTCTTATAGATTCCGAGATATGGACTATCGATAATTTACACCTTAGGCTCTGCTTCTAACTTGGGCCCAAATTGTAAAATGGTCTGATCTATTGGCGATTTCGTTCCAATTCACATTCCAAGTAATATTCGGCATGCTAATTACATTGCCGGTTGCCAAATTGCATTATCTCTTGTAGTTTCCGAGATATGGACTATCGATAATTTACACCTTAGGCTCTGCTTCTAACTTGGGCCCAAATTGTAAAATCGCCTTATCTATTGGCGATTTCGTTCCAATTCACATTCCAAGTAATATTCGGTATGCTAATTACATTGCCGGTTGCCAAATTGCATTATCTCTTATAGTTTCCGAGATATGGACTATCGATAATTTACACCTTAGGCTCTGCTTCTAACTTGGGCCCAAATTGTAAAATGGTCTTATCTATTGGCGATTTCGTTCCAATTCACATTCCAAGTAATATCCGGCATGATAATTACATAGCCGGTTGCCAAATTGAATTATCTCTAATAGTTTCCGAGATATGGACTATCGATAATTTACACCTTAGGCTCTGCTTCTAACTTGGGCCCAAATTGTAAAATGGTCTTACCTATTGGCGATTTCGTTCCAATTCACATTCCAAGTAATATTCGGCATGCTAATTACATTGCCGGTTGCCAAATTGCATTATCTCTTATAGTTTCCGAGATATGGACTATCGATAATTTACACCTTAGGCTCTGCTTCTAACTTGCGCCCAAATTGTAAAATGGTCTTATCTATTGGCGATTTCGTTCCAATTCACATTCCAAGTAATATTCGGCATGCTAATTACATTGCCGGCTGCCAAATTGCATTATCTCTTATAGTTTCCGAGATATGGACTATCGATAATTTACACCTTAGGCTCTGCTTCTAACTTGGGCCCAAATTGTAAAATGGTCTTATCTATTGGCGACTTCGTTCCAATTCACATTCCAAGTAATATTCGGCATGCTAATTACATTGCCGGTTGCCAAATTGCATTATCTCTTATAGTTTCCGAGATATGGACTATCGATAATTTACACCTTAGGATCTGCTTCTAACTTGGGCCCAAATTGTAAAATGGTCTTATCTATTGGCGATTTCGTTCCAATTCACATACCAAGTAATATTCGGCATGCTAATTACATTCCCGGTTGCCAAATTGAATTATCTCCTATAGTTTCCGAGATATGGACTATCGATGATTTACACCTTAGGCTCTGCTTCTAACTTGGGCCCAAATTGTAAAATGGTCTTACCTATTGGCGATTTCGTTCCAATTCACATTCTAAGTAATATTCGGCATGCTAATTACATTGCCGGTGGCCAAGTTGCATTATCTCTTATAGTTTCCGAGATATGGACTATCGATAATTTACACCTTAGGCTCTGCTTCTAACTTGGGCCCAAATTGTAAAATGGTCTTATCTATTGGCGATTTCGTTCCAATTCACATTCCAAGTAATATTCGGCATGCTAATTACATTGCCGGTTGCCAAATTGCATTATCTCTTATAGTTTCCGAGATATGGACTATCGATAATTTACACCTTAGGCTCTGCTTCTAACTTGGGCCCAAATTGTAAAATCGCCTTATCTATTGGCGATTTCGTTCCAATTCACATTCCAAGTAATATTCGGCATGCTAATTACATTGCCGGTTGCCAAATTGCATTATCTCTTATAGTTTCCGAGATATGGACTATCGATAATTTACACCTTAGGCTCTGCTTCTAACTTGGGCCCAAATTGTAAAATGGTCTTATCTATTGGCGATTTCGTTCCAATTCACATTCCAAGTAATATTCGGCATGCTAATTACATTGCCGGTTGCCAAATTGCATTATCTCTTATAGTTTCCGAGATATGGACTATCGATAATTTACACCTTAGGCTCTGCTTCTAACTTGGGCCCAAATTGTAAAATGGTCTTATCTATTGGCGATTTCGTTCCAATTCACATTCCAAGTAATATTCGGCATGCTAATTACATTGCCGGTTGCCAAATTGCATTATCTCTTATAGTTTCCGAGATATGGACTATCGATAATTTACACCTTAGGCTCTGCTTCTAACTTGGGCCCAAATTGTAAAATCGCCTTATCTATTGGCGATTTCGTTCCAATTCACATTCCAAGTAATATTCGGCATGCTAATTACATTGCCGGTTCCCAAATTGCATTATCTCTTATAGCTTCCGAGATATGGACTATCGATTATTTTTAACCTTAGGCTCTGCTTCTAACTTGGGCCCAAACTGTAAAATGGTCTTATCTATTGGCGATTTCGTTCCAATTCACATTCCAAGTAGTATTCGGCATGCTAATTACATTGCCGGTTGCCAAATTGCATTATCTCTTGTAGTTTCCGAGATATGGACTATCGATAATTTACACCTTAGGCTCTGCTTCTAACTTGGGCCTAAATTGTAAAATGGTCTTACCTATTGGCGATTTCGTTCCAATTCACATTCCAAGTAATATTCGGCATGCTAATTACATTGCCGGTTGCCAAATTGCATTATCTCTTATAGTTTCCGAGATATGGACTATCGATAATTTACACCTTAGGCTCTGCTTCTAACTTGCGCCCAAATTGTAAAATGGTCTTATCTATTGGCGATTTCGTTCCAATTCACATTCCAAGTAATATTCGGCATGCTAATTACATTGCCGGCTGCCAAATTGCATTATCTCTTATAGTTTCCGAGATATGGACTATCGATAATTTACACCTTAGGCTCTGCTTCTAACTTGGGCCCAAATTGTAAAATGGTCTTATCTATTGGCGACTTCGTTCCAATTCACATTCCAAGTAATATTCGGCATGCTAATTACATTGCCGGTTGCCAAATTGCATTATCTCTTATAGTTTCCGAGATATGGACTATCGATAATTTACACCTTAGGATCTGCTTCTAACTTGGGCCCAAATTGTAAAATGGTCTTATCTATTGGCGATTTCGTTCCAATTCACATACCAAGTAATATTCGGCATGCTAATTACATTCCCGGTTGCCAAATTGAATTATCTCCTATAGTTTCCGAGATATGGACTATCGATAATTTACACCTTAGGCTCTGCTTCTAACTTGGGCCCAAATTGTAAAATGGTCTTACCTATTGGCGATTTCGTTCCAATTCACATTCTAAGTAATATTCGGCATGCTAATTACATTGCCGGTGGCCAAGTTGCATTATCTCTTATAGTTTCCGAGATATGGACTATCGATAATTTACACCTTAGGCTCTGCTTCTAACTTGGGCCCAAATTGTAAAATGGTCTTATCTATTGGCGATTTCGTTCCAATTCACATTCCAAGTAATATTCGGCATGCTAATTACATTGCCGGTTGCCAAATTGCATTATCTCTTATAGTTTCCGAGATATGGACTATCGATAATTTACACCTTAGGCTCTGCTTCTAACTTTTGCCCAAATTGTAAAATGGTCTTATCTATTGGCGATTTCGTTCCAATTCACATTCCAAGTAATATTCGGCATGCTAATTACATTGCCGGTTGCCAAATTGAATTATCTCCTATAGTTTCCGAGATATGGACTATCGATAATTTACACCTTAGGCTCTGCTTCTAACTTGGGCCCAAATTGTAAAATGGTCTTATCTATTGGCGATTTCGTTCCAATTCACATTCCAAGTAATATTCGGCATGCTAATTACATTGCCGGTTCCCAAATTGCATTATCTCTTATAGCTTCCGAGATATGGACTATCGATTATTTTTAACCTTAGGCTCTGCTTCTAACTTGGGCCCAAACTGTAAAATGGTCTTATCTATTGGCGATTTCGTTCCAATTCACATTCCAAGTAGTATTCGGCATGCTAATTACATTGCCGGTTGCCAAATTGCATTATCTCTTATAGTTTCCGAGATATGGACTATCGATAATTTACACCTTAGGCTCTGCTTCTAACTTGGGCCCAAATTGTAAAATGGTCTTATCTATTGGCGATTTCGTTCCAATTCACATTCCAAGTAATATCCGGCATGCTAATTACATTGCCGGTTGCCAAATTGAATTATCTCTTATAGTTTCCGAGATATGGACTATCGATAATTTACACCTTAGGCTCTGCTTCTAACTTGGGCCCAAATTGTAAAATGGTCTTATCTATTGGCGATTTCGTTCCAATTCACATTCCAAGTAATATTCGGCATGCTAATTACATTGCCGGTTGCCAAATTGCATTATCTCTTGTAGTTTCCGAGATATGGACTATCGATAATTTACACCTTAGGCTCTGCTTCTAACTTGGGCCCAAATTGTAAAATCGCCTTATCTATTAACGATTTCGTTCCAATTCACATTCCAAGTAATATTCGGCATGCTAATTACATTGCCGGTTGCCAAATTGCATTATCTCTTATAGTTTCCGAGATATGGACTATCGATAATTTACACCTTAGGCTCTGCTTCTAACTTGGGCCCAAATTGTAAAATCGCCTTATCTATTGGCGATTTCGTTCCAATTCACATTCCAAGTAATATTCGGCATGCTAATTACATTGCCGGTTGCCAAATTGCATTATCTCTTATAGTTTCCGAGATATGGACTATCGATAATTTACACCTTAGGCTCTGCTTCTAACTTGGGCCCAAATTGTAAAATGGTCTTATCTATTGGCGATTTCGTTCCAATTCACATTCCAAGTAATATCCGGCATGCTAATTACATTGCCGGTTGCCAAATTGAATTATCTCTTATAGTTTCCGAGATATGGACTATCGATAATTTACACCTTAGGCTCTGCTTCTAACTTGGGCCCAAATTGTAAAATGGTCTTATCTATTGGCGATTTCGTTCCAATTCACATTCCAAGTAATATTCGGCATGCTAATTACATTGCCGGTTGCCAAATTGCATTATCTCTTGTAGTTTCCGAGATATGGACTATCGATAATTTACACCTTAGGCTCTGCTTCTAACTTGGGCCCAAATTGTAAAATCGCCTTATCTATTAACGATTTCGTTCCAATTCACATTCCAAGTAATATTCGGCATGCTAATTACATTGCCGGTTGCCAAATTGCATTATCTCTTATAGTTTCCGAGATATGGACTATCGATAATTTACACCTTAGGCTCTGCTTCTAACTTGGGCCCAAATTGTAAAATGGTCTTATCTATTGGCGATTTCGTTCCAATTCACATTCCAAGTAATATCCGGCATGCTAATTACATTGCCGGTTGCCAAATTGAATTATCTCTTATAGTTTCCGAGATATGGACTATCGATAATTTACACCTTAGGCTCTGCTTCTAACTTGGGCCCAAATTGTAAAATGGTCTTATCTATTGGCGATTTCGTTCCAATTCACATTCCAAGTAATATTCGACATGCTAATTACATTGCCAGTTGCCAAATTGCATTATCTCTTATAGTTTCCGAGATATGGACTATGGATAATTTACACCTTAGGCTCTGCTTCTAACTTGGGCCCAAATTGTAAAATGGTCTTATCTATTGGCGATATCGTTCCAATTCACATTCCAAGTAATATTCGGCATGCTAATTACATTGCCGGTTGCCAAATTGCATTACCTCTTATAGTTTCCGAGATATGGACTATCGATAATTTACACCTTAGGCTCTGCTTCTAACTTGGGCCCAAATTGTAAAATGGTCTTATCTATTGGCGATTTCGTTCCAATTCACATTCCAAGTAATATTCGGCATGCAAATTACATTGCCTGTTGCCAAATTGCATTATCTCTTATAGTTTCCGAGATATGGACTATCGATAATTTACACCTTAGGCTCTGCTTCTAACTTGGGCCCAAATTGTAAAATGGTCTTATCTATTGGCGATTTCGTTCCAATTCACATTCCAAGTAATATTCGGCATGCTAATTACATTGCCGGTTGCCAAATTGCATTATCTCTTGTAGTTTCCGAGATATGGACTATCGATAATTTACACCTTAGGCTCTGCTTCTAACTTGGGCCCAAATTGTAAAATCGCCTTATCTATTGGCGATTTCGTTCCAATTCACATTCCAAGTAATATTCGGCATGCTAATTACATTGCCGGTTGCCAAATTGCATTATCTCTTATAGTTTCCGAGATATGGACTATCGATAATTTACACCTTAGGCTCTGCTTCTAACTTGGGCCCAAATTGTAAAATGGTCTTATCTATTGGCGATTTCGTTCCAATTCACATTCCAAGTAATATCCGGCATGCTAATTACATTGCCGGTTGCCAAATTGAATTATCTCTTATAGTTTCCGAGATATGGACTATCGATAATTTACACCTTAGGCTCTGCTTGTAACTTGGGCCCAAATTGTAAAATGGTCTTACCTATTGGCGATTTCGTTCCAATTCACATTCCAAGTAATATTCGGCATGCTAATTACATTGCCGGTTGCCAAATTGCATTATCTCTTATAGTTTCCGAGATATGGACGATCGATAATTTACACCTTAGGCTCTGCTTCTAACTTGGGCCCAAATTGTAAAATGGACTTATCTATTGGCGATTTCGTTCCAATTCACATTCCAAGTAATATTCGGCATGCTAATTACATTGCCGGTTGCCAAATTGCATTATCTCTTATAGATTCCGAGATATGGACTATCGATAATTTACACCTTAGGCTCTGCTTCTAACTTGGGCCCAAATTGTAAAATGGTCTTATCTATTGGCGATTTCGTTCCAATTCACATTCCAAGTAATATTCGGCATGCTAATTACATTGCCGGTTGCCAAATTGCATTATCTCTTGTAGTTTCCGAGATATGGACTATCGATAATTTACACCTTAGGCTCTGCTTCTAACTTGGGCCCAAATTGTAAAATCGCCTTATCTATTGGCGATTTCGTTCCAATTCACATTCCAAGTAATATTCGGCATGCTAATTACATTGCCGGTTGCCAAATTGCATTATCTCTTATAGTTTCCGAGATATGGACTATCGATAATTTACACCTTAGGCTCTGCTTCTAACTTGGGCCCAAATTGTAAAATGGTCTTATCTATTGGCGATTTCGTTCCAATTCACATTCCAAGTAATATCCGGCATGATAATTACATTGCCGGTTGCCAAATTGAATTATCTCTAATAGTTTCCGAGATATGGACTATCGATAATTTACACCTTAGGCTCTGCTTCTAACTTGGGCCCAAATTGTAAAATGGTCTTATCTATTGGCGATTTCGTTCCAATTCACATTCCAAGTAATATCCGGCATGCTAATTACATTGCCGGTTGCCAAATTGAATTATCTCTTATAGTTTCCGAGATATGGACTATCGATAATTTACACCTTAGGCTCTGCTTCTAACTTGGGCCCAAATGGTAAAATGGTCTTATCTATTGGCGATTTCGTTCCAATTCACATTCCAAGTAATATTCGGCATGCTAATTACATTGCCGGTTGCCAAATTGCATTATCTCTTGTAGTTTCCGAGATATGGACTATCGATAATTTACACCTTAGGCTCTGCTTCTAACTTGGGCCCAAATTGTAAAATCGCCTTATCTATTAACGATTTCGTTCCAATTCACATTCCAAGTAATATTCGGCATGCTAATTACATTGCCGGTTGCCAAATTGCATTATCTCTTATAGTTTCCGAGATATGGACTATCGATAATTTACACCTTAGGCTCTGCTTCTAACTTGGGCCCAAATTGTAAAATGGTCTTATCTATTGGCGATTTCGTTCCAATTCACATTCCAAGTAATATCCGGCATGCTAATTACATTGCCGGTTGCCAAATTGAATTATCTCTTATAGTTTCCGAGATATGGACTATCGATAATTTACACCTTAGGCTCTGCTTCTAACTTGGGCCCAAATTGTAAAATGGTCTTATCTATTGGCGATTTCGTTCCAATTCACATTCCAAGTAATATTCGACATGCTAATTACATTGCCAGTTGCCAAATTGCATTATCTCTTATAGTTTCCGAGATATGGACTATGGATAATTTACACCTTAGGCTCTGCTTCTAACTTGGGCCCAAATTGTAAAATGGTCTTATCTATTGGCGATATCGTTCCAATTCACATTCCAAGTAATATTCGGCATGCTAATTACATTGCCGGTTGCCAAATTGCATTACCTCTTATAGTTTCCGAGATATGGACTATCGATAATTTACACCTTAGGCTCTGCTTCTAACTTGGGCCCAAATTGTAAAATGGTCTTATCTATTGGCGATTTCGTTCCAATTCACATTCCAAGTAATATTCGGCATGCAAATTACATTGCCTGTTGCCAAATTGCATTATCTCTTATAGTTTCCGAGATATGGACTATCGATAATTTACACCTTAGGCTCTGCTTCTAACTTGGGCCCAAATTGTAAAATGGTCTTATCTATTGGCGATTTCGTTCCAATTCACATTCCAAGTAATATTCGGCATGCTAATTACATTGCCGGTTGCCAAATTGCATTATCTCTTGTAGTTTCCGAGATATGGACTATCGATAATTTACACCTTAGGCTCTGCTTCTAACTTGGGCCCAAATTGTAAAATCGCCTTATCTATTGGCGATTTCGTTCCAATTCACATTCCAAGTAATATTCGGCATGCTAATTACATTGCCGGTTGCCAAATTGCATTATCTCTTATAGTTTCCGAGATATGGACTATCGATAATTTACACCTTAGGCTCTGCTTCTAACTTGGGCCCAAATTGTAAAATGGTCTTATCTATTGGCGATTTCGTTCCAATTCACATTCCAAGTAATATCCGGCATGCTAATTACATTGCCGGTTGCCAAATTGAATTATCTCTTATAGTTTCCGAGATATGGACTATCGATAATTTACACCTTAGGCTCTGCTTGTAACTTGGGCCCAAATTGTAAAATGGTCTTACCTATTGGCGATTTCGTTCCAATTCACATTCCAAGTAATATTCGGCATGCTAATTACATTGCCGGTTGCCAAATTGCATTATCTCTTATAGTTTCCGAGATATGGACGATCGATAATTTACACCTTAGGCTCTGCTTCTAACTTGGGCCCAAATTGTAAAATGGTCTTATCTATTGGCGATTTCGTTCCAATTCACATTCCAAGTAATATTCGGCATGCTAATTACATTGCCGGTTGCCAAATTGCATTATCTCTTATAGATTCCGAGATATGGACTATCGATAATTTACACCTTAGGCTCTGCTTCTAACTTGGGCCCAAATTGTAAAATGGTCTTATCTATTGGCGATTTCGTTCCAATTCACATTCCAAGTAATATTCGGCATGCTAATTACATTGCCGGTTGCCAAATTGCATTATCTCTTGTAGTTTCCGAGATATGGACTATCGATAATTTACACCTTAGGCTCTGCTTCTAACTTGGGCCCAAATTGTAAAATCGCCTTATCTATTGGCGATTTCGTTCCAATTCACATTCCAAGTAATATTCGGCATGCTAATTACATTGCCGGTTGCCAAATTGCATTATCTCTTATAGTTTCCGAGATATGGACTATCGATAATTTACACCTTAGGCTCTGCTTCTAACTTGGGCCCAAATTGTAAAATGGTCTTATCTATTGGCGATTTCGTTCCAATTCACATTCCAAGTAATATCCGGCATGATAATTACATTGCCGGTTGCCAAATTGAATTATCTCTAATAGTTTCCGAGATATGGACTATCGATAATTTACACCTTAGGCTCTGCTTCTAACTTGGGCCCAAATTGTAAAATGGTCTTACCTATTGGCGATTTCGTTCCAATTCACATTCCAAGTAATATTCGGCATGCTAATTACATTGCCGGTTGCCAAATTGCATTATCTCTTATAGTTTCCGAGATATGGACTATCGATAATTTACACCTTAGGCTCTGCTTCTAACTTGCGCCCAAATTGTAAAATGGTCTTATCTATTGGCGATTTCGTTCCAATTCACATTCCAAGTAATATTCGGCATGCTAATTACATTGCCGGTTGCCAAATTGCATTATCTCTTATAGTTTCCGAGATATGGACTATCGATAATTTACACCTTAGGCTCTGCTTCTAACTTGGGCCCAAATTGTAAAATCGTCTTATCTATTGGCGATTTCGTTCCAATTCACATTCCAAGTAATACTCGGCATGCTAATTACATTGCCGGTTGCCAAATTGCATTATCTCTTATAGTTTCCGAGATATGGACTATCGATAATTTACACCTTAGGCTCTGCTTCTAACTTGGGCCCAAATTGTAAAATGGTCTTATCTATTGGCGACTTCGTTCCAATTCACATTCCAAGTAATATTCGGCATGCTAATTACATTGCCGGTTGCCAAATTGCATTATCTCTTATAGTTTCCGAGATATGGACTATCGATAATTTACACCTTAGGATCTGCTTCTAACTTGGGCCCAAATTGTAAAATGGTCTTATCTATTGGCGATTTCGTTCCAATTCACATACCAAGTAATATTCGGCATGCTAATTACATTCCCGGTTGCCAAATTGAATTATCTCCTATAGTTTCCGAGATATGGACTATCGATAATTTACACCTTAGGCTCTGCTTCTAACTTGGGCCCAAATTGTAAAATGGTCTTACCTATTGGCGATTTCGTTCCAATTCACATTCTAAGTAATATTCGGCATGCTAATTACATTGCCGGTGGCCAAGTTGCATTATCTCTTATAGTTTCCGAGATATGGACTATCGATAATTTACACCTTAGGCTCTGCTTCTAACTTGGGCCCAAATTGTAAAATGGTCTTATCTATTGGCGATTTCGTTCCAATTCACATTCCAAGTAATATTCGGCATGCTAATTACATTGCCGGTTGCCAAATTGCATTATCTCTTATAGTTTCCGAGATATGGACTATCGATAATTTACACCTTAGGCTCTGCTTCTAACTTTTGCCCAAATTGTAAAATGGTCTTATCTATTGGCGATTTCGTTCCAATTCACATTCCAAGTAATATTCGGCATGCTAATTACACTGCCGGTTGCCAAATTGAATTATCTCCTATAGTTTCCGAGATATGGACTATCGATAATTTACACCTTAGGCTCTGCTTCTAACTTGGGCCCAAATTGTAAAATGGTCTTATCTATTGGCGATTTCGTTCCAATTCACATTCCAAGTAATATTCGGCATGCTAATTACATTGCCGGTTCCCAAATTGCATTATCTCTTATAGCTTCCGAGATATGGACAATCGATTATTTTTAACCTTAGGCTCTGCTTCTAACTTGGGCCCAAACTGTAAAATGGTCTTATCTATTGGCGATTTCGTTCCAATTCACATTCCAAGTAGTATTCGGCATGCTAATTACATTGCCGGTTGCCAAATTGCATTATCTCTTGTAGTTTCCGAGATATGGACTATCGATAATTTACACCTTAGGCTCTGCTTCTAACTTGGGCCCAAATTGTAAAATCGCCTTATCTATTGGCGATTTCGTTCCAATTCACATTCCAAGTAATATTCGGCATGCTAATTACATTGCCGGTTGCCAAATTGCATTATCTCTTATAGTTTCCGAGATATGGACTATCGATAATTTACACCTTAGGCTCTGCTTCTAACTTGGGCCCAAATTGTAAAATGGTCTTATCTATTGGCGATTTCGTTCCAATTCACATTCCAAGTAATATCCGGCATGCTAATTACATTGCCGGTTGCCAAATTGAATTATCTCTTATAGTTTCCGAGATATGGACTATCGATAATTTACACCTTAGGCTCTGCTTCTAACTTGGGCCCAAATTGTAAAATGGTCTTACCTATTGGCTATTTCGTTCCAATTCACATTCCAAGTAATATTCGGCATGCTAATTACATTGCCGGTTGTCAAATTGCATTATCTCTTATAGTTTCCGAGATATGGACTATGGATAATTTACACCTTAGGCTCTGCTTCTAACTTGGGCCCAAATTGTAAAATGGTCTTATCTATTGGCGATATCGTTCCAATTCACATTCCAAGTAATATTCGGCATGCTAATTACATTGCCGGTTGCCAAATTGCATTACCTCTTATAGTTTCCGAGATATGGACTATCGATAATTTACACTTTAGGCTCTGCTTCTAACTTGGGCCCAAATTGTAAAATGGTCTTATCTATTGGCGATTTCGTTCCAATTCACATTCCAAGTAATATTCGGCATTGAAATTACATTGCCGGTTGCCAAATTGCATTATCTCTTATAGTTTCCGAGATATGGACTATCGATAATTTACACCTTAGGCTCTGCTTCTAACTTGGGCCCAAATTGTAAAATGGTCTTATCTATTGGCGATTTCGTTCCAATTCACATTCCAAGTAATATTCGGCATGCTAATTACATTGCCGGTTGCCAAATTGCATTATCTCTTGTAGTTTCCGAGATATGGACTATCGATAATTTACACCTTAGGCTCTGCTTCTAACTTGGGCCCAAATTGTAAAATCGCCTTATCTATTGGCGATTTCGTTCCAATTCACATTCCAAGTAATATTCGGCATGCTAATTACATTTCCGGTTGCCAAATTGCATTATCTCTTATAGTTTCCGAGATATGGACTATCGATAATTTACACCTTAGGCTCTGCTTCTAACTTGGGCCCAAATTGTAAAATGGTCTTATCTATTGGCGATTTCGTTCCAATTCACATTCCAAGTAATATCCGGCATGCTAATTACATTGCCGGTTGCCAAATTGAATTATCTCTTATAGTTTCCGAGATATGGACTATCGATAATTTACACCTTAGGCTCTGCTTCTAACTTGGGCCCAAATTGTAAAATGGTCTTATCTATTGGCGATTTCGTTCCAATTCACATTCCAAGTAATATTCGACATGCTAATTACATTGCCAGTTGCCAAATTGCATTATCTCTTATAGTTTCCGAGATATGGACTATGGATAATTTACACCTTAGGCTCTGCTTCTAACTTGGGCCCAAATTGTAAAATGGTCTTATCTATTGGCGATATCGTTCCAATTCACATTCCAAGTAATATTCGGCATGCTAATTACATTGCCGGTTGCCAAATTGCATTACCTCTTATAGTTTCCGAGATATGGACTATCGATAATTTACACCTTAGGCTCTGCTTCTAACTTGGGCCCAAATTGTAAAATGGTCTTATCTATTGGCGATTTCGTTCCAATTCACATTCCAAGTAATATTCGGCATGCAAATTACATTGCCGGTTGCCAAATTGCATTATCTCTTATAGTTTCCGAGATATGGACTATCGATAATTTACACCTTAGGCTCTGCTTCTAACTTGGGCCCAAATTGTAAAATGGTCTTATCTATTGGCGATTTCGTTCCAATTCACATTCCAAGTAATATTCGGCATGCTAATTACATTGCCGGTTGCCAAATTGCATTATCTCTTGTAGTTTCCGAGATATGGACTATCGATAATTTACACCTTAGGCTCTGCTTCTAACTTGGGCCCAAATTGTAAAATCGCCTTATCTATTGGCGATTTCGTTCCAATTCACATTCCAAGTAATATTCGGCATGCTAATTACATTGCCGGTTGCCAAATTGCATTATCTCTTATAGTTTCCGAGATATGGACTATCGATAATTTACACCTTAGGCTCTGCTTCTAACTTGGGCCCAAATTGTAAAATGGTCTTATCTATTGGCGATTTCGTTCCAATTCACATTCCAAGTAATATCCGGCATGCTAATTACATTGCCGGTTGCCAAATTGAATTATCTCTTATAGTTTCCGAGATATGGACTATCGATAATTTACACCTTAGGCTCTGCTTGTAACTTGGGCCCAAATTGTAAAATGGTCTTACCTATTGGCGATTTCGTTACAATTCACATTCCAAGTAATATTCGGCATGCTAATTACATTGCCGGTTGCCAAATTGCATTATCTCTTATAGATTCCGAGATATGGACTATCGATAATTTACACCTTAGGCTCTGCTTCTAACTTGGGCCCAAATTGTAAAATGGTCTTATCTATTGGCGATTTCGTTCCAATTCACATTCCAAGTAATATTCGGCATGCTAATTACATTGCCGGTTGCCAAATTGCATTATCTCTTGTAGTTTCCGAGATATGGACTATCGATAATTTACACCTTAGGCTCTGCTTCTAACTTGGGCCCAAATTGTAAAATCGCCATATCTATTGGCGATTTCGTTCCAATTCACATTCCAAGTAATATTCGGCATGCTAATTACATTGCCGGTTGCCAAATTGCATTATCTCTTATAGTTTCCGAGATATGGACTATCGATAATTTACACCTTAGGCTCTGCTTCTAACTTGGGCCCAAATTGTAAAATGGTCTTATCTATTGGCGATTTCGTTCCAATTCACATTCCAAGTAATATCCGGCATGATAATTACATTGCCGGTTGCCAAATTGAATTATCTCTAATAGTTTCCGAGATATGGACTATCGATAATTTACACCTTAGGCTCTGCTTCTAACTTGGGCCCAAATTGTAAAATGGTCTTACCTATTGGCGATTTCGTTCCAATTCACATTCCAAGTAATATTCGGCATGCTAATTACATTGCCGGCTGCCAAATTGCATTATCTCTTATAGTTTCCGAGATATGGACTATCGATTATTTACATCTTAGGCTCTGCTTCTAACTTGGGCCCAAATTGTAAAATGGTCTTATCTATTGGCGATTTCGTTCCAATTCACATTCCAAGTAATATTCGCCATGCTAATTACATTGCCGGTTGCCAAATTGCATTATCTCTTATAGTTTCCGAGATATGGATTATCGATATTTTACACCTTAGGCTCTGCTTCCAACTTGGGCCCAAATTGTAAAATGGTCTTATCTATTGGCGATTTCGTTCCAATTCACAATCCAAGTAATATTCGGCATGCTAATTACATTGCCGGTTGCCAAATTGCATTATCTCTTATAGTTTCCGAGATATGGACTATCGATAATTTACACCTTAGGCTCTGCTTCTAACTTGGGCCCAAATTGTAAAATGGTCTTATCTATTGGCGACTTCGTTCCAATTCACATTCCAAGTAATATTCGGCATGCTAATTACATTGCCGGTTGCCAAATTGCATTATCTCTTATAGTTTCCGAGATATGGACTATCGATAATTTACACCTTAGGCTCTGCTTCTAACTTGGGCCCAAATTGTAAAATCGTCTTATCTATTGGCGATTTCGTTCCAATTCACATTCCAAGTAATACTCGGCATGCTAATTACATTGCCGGTTGCCAAATTGCATTATCTCTTATAGTTTCCGAGATATGGACTATCGATAATTTACACCTTAGGCTCTGCTTCTAACTTGGGCCCAAATTGTAAAATGGTCTTATCTATTGGCGACTTCGTTCCAATTCACATTCCAAGTAATATTCGGCATGCTAATTACATTGCCGGTTGCCAAATTGCATTATCTCTTATAGTTTCCGAGATATGGACTATCGATAATTTACACCTTAGGATCTGCTTCTAACTTGGGCCCAAATTGTAAAATGGTCTTATCTATTGGCGATTTCGTTCCAATTCACATACCAAGTAATATTCGGCATGCTAATTACATTCCCGGTTGCCAAATTGAATTATCTCCTATAGTTTCCGAGATATGGACTATCGATAATTTACACCTTAGGCTCTGCTTCTAACTTGGGCCCAAATTGTAAAATGGTCTTACCTATTGGCGATTTCGTTCCAATTCACATTCTAAGTAATATTCGGCATGCTAATTACATTGCCGGTGGCCAAGTTGCATTATCTCTTATAGTTTCCGAGATATGGACTATCGATAATTTACACCTTAGGCTCTGCTTCTAACTTGGGCCCAAATTGTAAAATGGTCTTATCTATTGGCGATTTCGTTCCAATTCACATTCCAAGTAATATTCGGCATGCTAATTACATTGCCGGTTGCCAAATTGCATTATCTCTTATAGTTTCCGAGATATGGACTATCGATAATTTACACCTTAGGCTCTGCTTCTAACTTTTGCCCAAATTGTAAAATGGTCTTATCTATTGGCGATTTCGTTCCAATTCACATTCCAAGTAATATTCGGCATGCTAATTACATTGCCGGTTGCCAAATTGAATTATCTCCTATAGTTTCCGAGATATGGACTATCGATAATTTACACCTTAGGCTCTGCTTCTAACTTGGGCCCAAATTGTAAAATGGTCTTATCTATTGGCGATTTCGTTCCAATTCACATTCCAAGTAATATTCGGCATGCTAATTACATTGCCGGTTCCCAAATTGCATTATCTCTTATAGCTTCCGAGATATGGACTATCGATTATTTTTAACCTTAGGCTCTGCTTCTAACTTGGGCCCAAACTGTAAAATGGTCTTATCTATTGGCGATTTCGTTCCAATTCACATTCCAAGTAGTATTCGGCATGCTAATTACATTGCCGGTTGCCAAATTGCATTATCTCTTATAGTTTCCGAGATATGGACTATCGATAATTTACACCTTAGGCTCTGCTTCTAACTTGGGCTCAAATTGTAAAATGGTCTTATCTATTGGCGATTTCGTCCCAATTCACATTCCAAGTAATATTCGGCATGCTAATTACATTGCCAGTTGCCAAATTGCATTATCTCTTATAGTTTTCGAGATATGGACTATGGGTAATTTACACCTTAGGCTCTGCTTCTAACTTGGGCCCAAATTGTAAAATGGTCTTATCTATTGGCGATTTCATTCCAATTCACATTCCAAGTAATATTCGGCATGCTAATTACATTGCCGGTTGCCAAATTGCATTATCTCTTATAGTTTCCGAGATATGGACTATCGATAATTTACACCTTAGGCTCTGCTTCTAACTTGGGCCCAAATTGTAAAATGGTCTTATCTATTGGCGATTTCGTTCCAATTCACATTCCAAGTATTATTCGGCATGCTAATTACATTGCCGGTTGCCAAATTGAATTATCTCTTATAGTTTCCGAGATATGGACTATCGATAATTTACACCTTAGGCTCTGCTTCTAACTTGGGCCCAAATTGTAAAATGGTCTTATCTATTGGCGATTTCGTTCCAAATCACATTCCAAGTGGTATTCGGCATGCTAATTACATTGCCGGTTGCCAAATTGCATTATCTCTTATAGTTTCCGAGATATGGACTATCGATAATTTACACCTTAGGCTCTGCTTCTAACTTGGGCCCAAATTGTAAAATGGTCTTATCTATTGGCGATTTCGTTCCAATTCACATTCCAAGTAATACTCGGCATGCTAATTACATTGCCGGTTGCCAAATTGCATTATCTCTTATAGTTTCCGAGATATGGACTATCGATAATTTACACCTTAGGCTCTGCTTCTAACTTGGGCCCAAATTGTAAAATGGTCTTATCTATTGGCGATTTCGTCCCAATTCACATTCCAAGTAATATTCGGCATGCTAATTACATTGCCGGTTGCGAAACTGCATTATCTCTTATAGTTTCCGAGATATGGACTATCGATAATTTACACCTTAGGCTCTGCTTCTAACTTGGGCCCAAATTGTAAAATGGTCTTATCTATTGGCGATTTCGTTCCAATTCACATTCCAAGTAATATTCGGCATGCTAATTACATTGCCGGTTGCCAAATTGCATTATCTCTTTTAGTTTCCGAGATATGGACTATCGATAATTTACACCTTAGGCTCTGCTTCTAACTTGGGCCCAAATTGTAAAATGGTCTTATCTATTGGCGATTTCGTTCCAATTCACATTCCAAGTAATATTCGGCATGCTAATTACATTGCCGGTTGCCAAATTGAATTATCTCTTATAGTTTCCGAGATATGGACTATCGACAATTTACACCTTAGGCTCTGCTTCTAACTTGGGCCCAAATTGTAAAATGGTCTTATCTATTGGCGATTTCGTTCCAATTCACATTCCAAGTGGTATTCGGCATGCTAATTACATTGCCGGTTGCCAAATTGCATTATCTCTTATAGTTTCCGAGATATGGACTATCGATAATTTACACCTTAGGCTCTGCTTCTAACTTGGGCCCAAATTGTAAAATGGTCTTATCTATTGGCGATTTCGTTCCAATTTACATTCCAAGTAATATTCGGCATGCTAATTACATTGCCGGTTGCCAAATTGCATTATCTCTTATAGTTTCCGAGATATGGACTATCGATAATTTACACCTTAGGCTCTGCTTCTAACTTGGGCCCAAATTGTAAAATGGTCTTATCTATTGGCGATTTCGTCCCAATTCACATTCCAAGTAATATTCGGCATGCTAATTACATTGCCGGTTGCGAAACTGCATTATCTCTTATAGTTTCCGAGATATGGACTATCGATAATTTACACCTTAGGCTCTGCTTCTAACTTGGGCCCAAATTGTAAAATGGTCTTATCTATTGGCGATTTCGTTCCAATTCACATTCCAAGTAATATTCGGCATGCTAATTACATTGCCGGTTGCCAAATTGCATTATCTCTTTTAGTTTCCGAGATATGGACTATCGATAAATTACACCTTAGGCTCTGCTTCTAACTTGGGCCCAAATTGTAAAATGGTCTTATCTATTGGCGATTTCGTTCCAATTCACATTCCAAGTAATATTCGGCATGCTAATTACATTGCCGGTTGCCAAATTGCATTATCTCTTATAGTTTCCGAGATATGGACTATCGATAATTTACACCTTAGGCTCTGCTTCTAACTTGGGCCCAAATTGTAAAATGGCCTTATCTATTGGCGATTTCGTTCAAATTCACATTCCAAGTAATATTCGGCATGCTAATTACATTGCCGGTTGCCAAATTGCATTATCTCTTATAGTTTCCGAGATATGGACTATCGATAATTTACACCTTAGGCTCTGCTTCTAACTTGGGCCCAAATTGTAAAATGGTCTTATCTATTGGCGATTTCGTTCCAATTCACATTCCAAGTAATATTCGGCATTCTAATTACATTGCCGGTTTCCAAATTGAATTATCTCTTATAGTTTCCGAGATATGGACTATCGATAATTTACACCTTAGGCTCTGCTTCTAACTTGGGCCCAAATTGTAAAATGGTCTTACCTATTGGCGATTTCGTTCCAATTCACATTCCAAGTAATATTCGGCATGCTAATTACATTGCCGGTTGCCAAATTGCATTATATCTTATAGTTTCCGAGATATGGACTATCGATAATTTACACCTTAGGCTCTGCTTCTAACTTGGGCCCAAATTGTAAAATGGTCTTATCTATTGGCGATTTCGTTCCAATTCACATTCCAAGTAATATTCGGCATGCTAATTACATTGCCGGTTGCCAAATTGCATTATCTCTTATAGTTTCCGAGATATGGACTATCGATAATTTACACCTTAGGCTCTGCTTCTAACTTGGGCCCAAATTGTAAAATGGTCTTCTCTATTGGCGATTTCGTTCCAATTCACATTCCAAGTAATATTCGGCATGCTAATTACATTGCGGGTTCCCAAATTGCATTATCTCTTATAGTTTCCGAGATATGGACTATCGATTATTTTTAACCTTAGGCTCTGCTTCTAACTTGGGCCCAAACTGTAAAATGGTCTTATCTATTGGCGATTTCGTTCCAATTCACATTCCAAGTAGTATTCGGCATGCTAATTACATTGCCGGTTGCCAAATTGCATTATCTCTTATAGTTTCCGAGATATGGACTATCGATAATTTACACCTTAGGCTCTGCTTCTAACTTGGGCCCAAATTGTAAAATGGTCTTATCTATTGGCGATTTCGTCCCAATTCACATTCCAAGTAATATTCGGCATGCTAATTACATTGCCGGTTGCGAAACTGCATTATCTCTTATAGTTTCCGAGATATGGACTATCGATAATTTACACCTTAGGCTCTGCTTCTAACTTGGGCCCAAATTGTAAAATGGTCTTATCTATTGGCGATTTCGTTCCAATTCACATTCCAAGTAATATTCGGCATGCTAATTACATTGCCGGTTGCCAAATTGCATTATCTCTTTTAGTTTCCGAGATATGGACTATCGATAATTTACACCTTAGGCTCTGCTTCTAACTTGGGCCCAAATTGTAAAATGGTCTTATCTATTGGCGATTTCGTTCCAATTCACATTCCAAGTAATATTCGGCATGCTAATTACATTGCCGGTTGCCAAATTGAATTATCTCTTATAGTTTCCGAGATATGGACTATCGACAATTTACACCTTAGGCTCTGCTTCTAACTTGGGCCCAAATTGTAAAATGGTCTTATCTATTGGCGATTTCGTTCCAATTCACATTCCAAGTGGTATTCGGCATGCTAATTACATTGCCGGTTGCCAAATTGCATTATCTCTTATAGTTTCCGAGATATGGACTATCGATAATTTACACCTTAGGCTCTGCTTCTAACTTGGGCCCAAATTGTAAAATGGTCTTATCTATTGGCGATTTCGTTCCAATTTACATTCCAAGTAATATTCGGCATGCTAATTACATTGCCGGTTGCCAAATTGCATTATCTCTTATAGTTTCCGAGATATGGACTATCGATAATTTACACCTTAGGCTCTGCTTCTAACTTGGGCCCAAATTGTAAAATGGTCTTATCTATTGGCGATTTCGTCCCAATTCACATTCCAAGTAATATTCGGCATGCTAATTACATTGCCGGTTGCGAAACTGCATTATCTCTTATAGTTTCCGAGATATGGACTATCGATAATTTACACCTTAGGCTCTGCTTCTAACTTGGGCCCAAATTGTAAAATGGTCTTATCTATTGGCGATTTCGTTCCAATTCACATTCCAAGTAATATTCGGCATGCTAATTACATTGCCGGTTGCCAAATTGCATTATCTCTTTTAGTTTCCGAGATATGGACTATCGATAAATTACACCTTAGGCTCTGCTTCTAACTTGGGCCCAAATTGTAAAATGGTCTTATCTATTTGCGATTTCGTTCCAATTCACATTCCAAGTAATATTCGGCATGCTAATTACATTGCCGGTTGCCAAATTGCATTATCTCTTATAGTTTCCGAGATATGGACTATCGATAATTTACACCTTAGGCTCTGCTTCTAACTTGGGCCCAAATTGTAAAATGGCCTTATCTATTGGCGATTTCGTTCCAATTCACATTCCAAGTAATATTCGGCATGCTAATTACATTGCCGGTTGCCAAATTGCATTATCTCTTATAGTTTCCGAGATATGGACTATCGATAATTTACACCTTAGGCTCTGCTTCTAACTTGGGCCCAAATTGTAAAATGGTCTTATCTATTGGCGATTTCGTTCCAATTCACATTCCAAGTAATATTCGGCATGCTAATTACATTGCCGGTTGCCAAATTGCATTATCTCTTATAGATTCCGAGATATGGACTATCGATAATTTACACCTTAGGCTCTGCTTCTAACTTGGGCCCAAATTGTAAAATGGTCTTATCTATTGGCGATTTCGTTCCAATTCACATTCCAAGTAATATTCGGCATGCTAATTACATTGCCGGTTGCCAAATTGCATTATCTCTTGTAGTTTCCGAGATATGGACTATCGATAATTTACACCTTAGGCTCTGCTTCTAACTTGGGCCCAAATTGTAAAATCGCCATATCTATTGGCGATTTCGTTCCAATTCACATTCCAAGTAATATTCGGCATGCTAATTACATTGCCGGTTGCCAAATTGCATTATCTCTTATAGTTTCCGAGATATGGACTATCGATAATTTACACCTTAGGCTCTGCTTCTAACTTGGGCCCAAATTGTAAAATGGTCTTATCTATTGGCGATTTCGTTCCAATTCACATTCCAAGTAATATCCGGCATGATAATTACATTGCCGGTTGCCAAATTGAATTATCTCTAATAGTTTCCGAGATATGGACTATCGATAATTTACACCTTAGGCTCTGCTTCTAACTTGGGCCCAAATTGTAAAATGGTCTTACCTATTGGCGATTTCGTTCCAATTCACATTCCAAGTAATATTCGGCATGCTAATTACATTGCCGGCTGCCAAATTGCATTATCTCTTATAGTTTCCGAGATATGGACTATCGATTATTTACATCTTAGGCTCTGCTTCTAACTTGGGCCCAAATTGTAAAATGGTCTTATCTATTGGCGATTTCGTTCCAATTCACATTCCAAGTAATATTCGCCATGCTAATTACATTGCCGGTTGCCAAATTGCATTATCTCTTATAGTTTCCGAGATATGGATTATCGATATTTTACACCTTAGGCTCTGCTTCCAACTTGGGCCCAAATTGTAAAATGGTCTTATCTATTGGCGATTTCGTTCCAATTCACAATCCAAGTAATATTCGGCATGCTAATTACATTGCCGGTTGCCAAATTGCATTATCTCTTATAGTTTCCGAGATATGGACTATCGATAATTTACACCTTAGGCTCTGCTTCTAACTTGGGCCCAAATTGTAAAATGGTCTTATCTATTGGCGACTTCGTTCCAATTCACATTCCAAGTAATATTCGGCATGCTAATTACATTGCCGGTTGCCAAATTGCATTATCTCTTATAGTTTCCGAGATATGGACTATCGATAATTTACACCTTAGGCTCTGCTTCTAACTTGGGCCCAAATTGTAAAATCGTCTTATCTATTGGCGATTTCGTTCCAATTCACATTCCAAGTAATACTCGGCATGCTAATTACATTGCCGGTTGCCAAATTGCATTATCTCTTATAGTTTCCGAGATATGGACTATCGATAATTTACACCTTAGGCTCTGCTTCTAACTTGGGCCCAAATTGTAAAATGGTCTTATCTATTGGCGACTTCGTTCCAATTCACATTCCAAGTAATATTCGGCATGCTAATTACATTGCCGGTTGCCAAATTGCATTATCTCTTATAGTTTCCGAGATATGGACTATCGATAATTTACACCTTAGGATCTGCTTCTAACTTGGGCCCAAATTGTAAAATGGTCTTATCTATTGGCGATTTCGTTCCAATTCACATACCAAGTAATATTCGGCATGCTAATTACATTCCCGGTTGCCAAATTGAATTATCTCCTATAGTTTCCGAGATATGGACTATCGATAATTTACACCTTAGGCTCTGCTTCTAACTTGGGCCCAAATTGTAAAATGGTCTTACCTATTGGCGATTTCGTTCCAATTCACATTCTAAGTAATATTCGGCATGCTAATTACATTGCCGGTGGCCAAGTTGCATTATCTCTTATAGTTTCCGAGATATGGACTATCGATAATTTACACCTTAGGCTCTGCTTCTAACTTGGGCCCAAATTGTAAAATGGTCTTATCTATTGGCGATTTCGTTCCAATTCACATTCCAAGTAATATTCGGCATGCTAATTACATTGCCGGTTGCCAAATTGCATTATCTCTTATAGTTTCCGAGATATGGACTATCGATAATTTACACCTTAGGCTCTGCTTCTAACTTTTGCCCAAATTGTAAAATGGTCTTATCTATTGGCGATTTCGTTCCAATTCACATTCCAAGTAATATTCGGCATGCTAATTACATTGCCGGTTGCCAAATTGAATTATCTCCTATAGTTTCCGAGATATGGACTATCGATAATTTACACCTTAGGCTCTGCTTCTAACTTGGGCCCAAATTGTAAAATGGTCTTATCTATTGGCGATTTCGTTCCAATTCACATTCCAAGTAATATTCGGCATGCTAATTACATTGCCGGTTCCCAAATTGCATTATCTCTTATAGCTTCCGAGATATGGACTATCGATTATTTTTAACCTTAGGCTCTGCTTCTAACTTGGGCCCAAACTGTAAAATGGTCTTATCTATTGGCGATTTCGTTCCAATTCACATTCCAAGTAGTATTCGGCATGCTAATTACATTGCCGGTTGCCAAATTGCATTATCTCTTATAGTTTCCGAGATATGGACTATCGATAATTTACACCTTAGGCTCTGCTTCTAACTTGGGCTCAAATTGTAAAATGGTCTTATCTATTGGCGATTTCGTCCCAATTCACATTCCAAGTAATATTCGGCATGCTAATTACATTGCCAGTTGCCAAATTGCATTATCTCTTATAGTTTTCGAGATATGGACTATGGATAATTTACACCTTAGGCTCTGCTTCTAACTTGGGCCCAAATTGTAAAATGGTCTTATCTATTGGCGATTTCATTCCAATTCACATTCCAAGTAATATTCGGCATGCTAATTACATTGCCGGTTGCCAAATTGCATTATCTCTTATAGTTTCCGAGATATGGACTATCGATAATTTACACCTTAGGCTCTGCTTCTAACTTGGGCCCAAATTGTAAAATGGTCTTATCTATTGGCGATTTCGTTCCAATTCACATTCCAAGTATTATTCGGCATGCTAATTACATTGCCGGTTGCCAAATTGAATTATCTCTTATAGTTTCCGAGATATGGACTATCGATAATTTACACCTTAGGCTCTGCTTCTAACTTGGGCCCAAATTGTAAAATGGTCTTATCTATTGGCGATTTCGTTCCAAATCACATTCCAAGTGGTATTCGGCATGCTAATTACATTGCCGGTTGCCAAATTGCATTATCTCTTATAGTTTCCGAGATATGGACTATCGATAATTTACACCTTAGGCTCTGCTTCTAACTTGGGCCCAAATTGTAAAATGGTCTTATCTATTGGCGATTTCGTTCCAATTCACATTCCAAGTAATACTCGGCATGCTAATTACATTGCCGGTTGCCAAATTGCATTATCTCTTATAGTTTCCGAGATATGGACTATCGATAATTTACACCTTAGGCTCTGCTTCTAACTTGGGCCCAAATTGTAAAATGGTCTTATCTATTGGCGATTTCGTCCCAATTCACATTCCAAGTAATATTCGGCATGCTAATTACATTGCCGGTTGCGAAACTGCATTATCTCTTATAGTTTCCGAGATATGGACTATCGATAATTTACACCTTAGGCTCTGCTTCTAACTTGGGCCCAAATTGTAAAATGGTCTTATCTATTGGCGATTTCGTTCCAATTCACATTCCAAGTAATATTCGGCATGCTAATTACATTGCCGGTTGCCAAATTGCATTATCTCTTTTAGTTTCCGAGATATGGACTATCGATAATTTACACCTTAGGCTCTGCTTCTAACTTGGGCCCAAATTGTAAAATGGTCTTATCTATTGGCGATTTCGTTCCAATTCACATTCCAAGTAATATTCGGCATGCTAATTACATTGCCGGTTGCCAAATTGAATTATCTCTTATAGTTTCCGAGATATGGACTATCGACAATTTACACCTTAGGCTCTGCTTCTAACTTGGGCCCAAATTGTAAAATGGTCTTATCTATTGGCGATTTCGTTCCAATTCACATTCCAAGTGGTATTCGGCATGCTAATTACATTGCCGGTTGCCAAATTGCATTATCTCTTATAGTTTCCGAGATATGGACTATCGATAATTTACACCTTAGGCTCTGCTTCTAACTTGGGCCCAAATTGTAAAATGGTCTTATCTATTGGCGATTTCGTTCCAATTTACATTCCAAGTAATATTCGGCATGCTAATTACATTGCCGGTTGCCAAATTGCATTATCTCTTATAGTTTCCGAGATATGGACTATCGATAATTTACACCTTAGGCTCTGCTTCTAACTTGGGCCCAAATTGTAAAATGGTCTTATCTATTGGCGATTTCGTCCCAATTCACATTCCAAGTAATATTCGGCATGCTAATTACATTGCCGGTTGCGAAACTGCATTATCTCTTATAGTTTCCGAGATATGGACTATCGATAATTTACACCTTAGGCTCTGCTTCTAACTTGGGCCCAAATTGTAAAATGGTCTTATCTATTGGCGATTTCGTTCCAATTCACATTCCAAGTAATATTCGGCATGCTAATTACATTGCCGGTTGCCAAATTGCATTATCTCTTTTAGTTTCCGAGATATGGACTATCGATAAATTACACCTTAGGCTCTGCTTCTAACTTGGGCCCAAATTGTAAAATGGTCTTATCTATTGGCGATTTCGTTCCAATTCACATTCCAAGTAATATTCGGCATGCTAATTACATTGCCGGTTGCCAAATTGCATTATCTCTTATAGTTTCCGAGATATGGACTATCGATAATTTACACCTTAGGCTCTGCTTCTAACTTGGGCCCAAATTGTAAAATGGCCTTATCTATTGGCGATTTCGTTCAAATTCACATTCCAAGTAATATTCGGCATGCTAATTACATTGACGGTTGCCAAATTGCATTATCTCTTATAGTTTCCGAGATATGGACTATCGATAATTTACACCTTAGGCTCTGCTTCTAACTTGGGCCCAAATTGTAAAATGGTCTTATCTATTGGCGATTTCGTTCCAATTCACATTCCAAGTAATATTCGGCATGCTAATTACATTGCCGGTTTCCAAATTGAATTATCTCTTATAGTTTCCGAGATATGGACTATCGATAATTTACACCTTAGGCTCTGCTTCTAACTTGGGCCCAAATTGTAAAATGGTCTTACCTATTGGCGATTTCGTTCCAATTCACATTCCAAGTAATATTCGGCATGCTAATTACATTGCCGGTTGCCAAATTGCATTATATCTTATAGTTTCCGAGATATGGACTATCGATAATTTACACCTTAGGCTCTGCTTCTAACTTGGGCCCAAATTGTAAAATGGTCTTATCTATTGGCGATTTCGTTCCAATTCACATTCCAAGTAATATTCGGCATGCTAATTACATTGCCGGTTGCCAAATTGCATTATCTCTTATAGTTTCCGAGATATGGACTATCGATAATTTACACCTTAGGCTCTGCTTCTAACTTGGGCCCAAATTGTAAAATGGTCTTCTCTATTGGCGATTTCGTTCCAATTCACATTCCAAGTAATATTCGGCATGCTAATTACATTGCGGGTTCCCAAATTGCATTATCTCTTATAGTTTCCGAGATATGGACTATCGATTATTTTTAACCTTAGGCTCTGCTTCTAACTTGGGCCCAAACTGTAAAATGGTCTTATCTATTGGCGATTTCGTTCCAATTCACATTCCAAGTAGTATTCGGCATGCTAATTACATTGCCGGTTGCCAAATTGCATTATCTCTTATAGTTTACGAGATATGGACTATCGATAATTTACACCTTAGGCTCTGCTTCTAACTTGGGCCCAAATTGTAAAATGGTCTTATCTATTGGCGATTTCGTCCCAATTCACATTCCAAGTAATATTCGGCATGCTAATTACATTGCCGGTTGCGAAACTGCATTATCTCTTATAGTTTCCGAGATATGGACTATCGATAATTTACACCTTAGGCTCTGCTTCTAACTTGGGCCCAAATTGTAAAATGGTCTTATCTATTGGCGATTTCGTTCCAATTCACATTCCAAGTAATATTCGGCATGCTAATTACATTGCCGGTTGCCAAATTGCATTATCTCTTTTAGTTTCCGAGATATGGACTATCGATAATTTACACCTTAGGCTCTGCTTCTAACTTGGGCCCAAATTGTAAAATGGTCTTATCTATTGGCGATTTCGTTCCAATTCACATTCCAAGTAATATTCGGCATGCTAATTACATTGCCGGTTGCCAAATTGAATTATCTCTTATAGTTTCCGAGATATGGACTATCGACAATTTACACCTTAGGCTCTGCTTCTAACTTGGGCCCAAATTGTAAAATGGTCTTATCTATTGGCGATTTCGTTCCAATTCACATTCCAAGTGGTATTCGGCATGCTAATTACATTGCCGGTTGCCAAATTGCATTATCTCTTATAGTTTCCGAGATATGGACTATCGATAATTTACACCTTAGGCTCTGCTTCTAACTTGGGCCCAAATTGTAAAATGGTCTTATCTATTGGCGATTTCGTTCCAATTTACATTCCAAGTAATATTCGGCATGCTAATTACATTGCCGGTTGCCAAATTGCATTATCTCTTATAGTTTCCGAGATATGGACTATCGATAATTTACACCTTAGGCTCTGCTTCTAACTTGGGCCCAAATTGTAAAATGGTCTTATCTATTGGCGATTTCGTCCCAATTCACATTCCAAGTAATATTCGGCATGCTAATTACATTGCCGGTTGCGAAACTGCATTATCTCTTATAGTTTCCGAGATATGGACTATCGATAATTTACACCTTAGGCTCTGCTTCTAACTTGGGCCCAAATTGTAAAATGGTCTTATCTATTGGCGATTTCGTTCCAATTCACATTCCAAGTAATATTCGGCATGCTAATTACATTGCCGGTTGCCAAATTGCATTATCTCTTTTAGTTTCCGAGATATGGACTATCGATAAATTACACCTTAGGCTCTGCTTCTAACTTGGGCCCAAATTGTAAAATGGTCTTATCTATTTGCGATTTCGTTCCAATTCACATTCCAAGTAATATTCGGCATGCTAATTACATTGCCGGTTGCCAAATTGCATTATCTCTTATAGTTTCCGAGATATGGACTATCGATAATTTACACCTTAGGCTCTGCTTCTAACTTGGGCCCAAATTGTAAAATGGCCTTATCTATTGGCGATTTCGTTCCAATTCACATTCCAAGTAATATTCGGCATGCTAATTACATTGCCGGTTGCCAAATTGCATTATCTCTTATAGTTTCCGAGATATGGACTATCGATAATTTACACCTTAGGCTCTGCTTCTAACTTGGGCCCAAATTGTAAAATGGTCTTATCTATTGGCGATTTCGTTCCAATTCACATTCCAAGTAATATTCGGCATGCTAATTACATTGCCGGTTTCCAAATTGAATTATCTCTTATAGTTTCCGAGATATGGACTATCGATAATTTACACCTTAGGCTCTGCTTCTAACTTGGGCCCAAATTGTAAAATGGTCTTACCTATTGGCGATTTCGTTCCAATTCACATTCCAAGTAATATTCGGCATGCTAATTACATTGCCGGTTGCCAAATTGCATTATATCTTATAGTTTCCGAGATATGGACTATCGATAATTTACACCTTAGGCTCTGCTTCTAACTTGGGCCCAAATTGTAAAATGGTCTTATCTATTGGCGATTTCGTTCCAATTCACATTCCAAGTAATATTCGGCATGCTAATTACATTGCCGGTTGCCAAATTGCATTATCTCTTATAGTTTCCGAGATATGGACTATCGATAATTTACACCTTAGGCTCTGCTTCTAACTTGGGCCCAAATTGTAAAAAGGTCTTCTCTATTGGCGATTTCGTTCCAATTCACATTCCAAGTAATATTCGGCATGCTAATTACATTGCGGGTTCCCAAATTGCATTATCTCTTATAGTTTCCGAGATATGGACTATCGATTATTTTTAACCTTAGGCTCTGCTTCTAACTTGGGCCCAAACTGTAAAATGGTCTTATCTATTGGCGATTTCGTTCCAATTCACATTCCAAGTAGTATTCGGCATGCTAATTACATTGCCGGTTGCCAAATTGCATTATCTCTTATAGTTTCCGAGATATGGACTATCGATAATTTACACCTTAGGCTCTGCTTCTAACTTGGGCCCAAGTTGTAAAATGGTCTTATCTATAGGCGATTTCGTTCCAATTCACATTCCAAGTAATATTCGGCATGCTAATTACATTGCCGGTTGCCAAATTGCATTATCTCTTATAGTTTCCGAGATATGGACTATCGATAATTTACACCTTAGGCTCTGCTTCTAACTTGGGCCCAAATTGTAAAATGGTCTTATCTATTGGCGATTTCGTTCCAATTCACATTCCAAGTAATATTCGGCATGCTAATTACATTGCCGGTTGCCAAATTGCATTATCTCTTATAGTTTCCGAGATACGGACTATCGATAATTTACACCTTAGGCTCTGCTTCTAACTTGGGCCCAAATTGTAAAATGGTCTTATCTATTGGCGATTTCGTTCCAATTCACACCCCAAGTAATATTCGGCATGTTAATTACATTGCCGGTTGCGAAATTGCATTATCTCTTATAGTTTCCGAGATATGGACTATCAATAATTTACACCTTAGGCTCTGCTTCTAACTTGGGCCCAAATTGTAAAATGGTCTTATCTATTGGCGATTTCGTTCCAATTCACATTCCAAGTAATATTCGGCATGCTAATTACATTTCGGGTTCCCAAATTGCATTATCTCTTATAGTTTCCGAGATATGGACTATCGATTATTTTTAACCTTAGGCTCTGCTTCTAACTTAGGCCCAAACTGTAAAATGGTCTTATCTATTGGCGATTTCGTTCCAATTCACATTCCAAGTAGTATTCGGCATGCTAATTACATTGCCGGTTGCCAAATTGCATTATCTCTTATAGTTTCCGAGATATGGACTATCGATAATTTACACCTTAGACTCTGCTTCTAACTTGGGCCCAAATTGTAATATGGTCTTATCTATTGGCGATTTCGTTCCAATTCACTTTCCAAGTAATATTCGGCATGCTAATTACATTGCCGGTTGCCAAATTGCAGTATCTCTTATAGTTTCCGAGATATGGACTATCGACAATTTACACCTTAGGCTCTGCTTCTAACTTGGGCCCAAATTGTAAAATGGTCTTATCTATTGGCGATTTCGTTCCAATTCACATTCCAAGTAATATTCGGCATGCTAATTACATTGCCGGTTGCCAAATTGCATTATCTCTTATAGTTTCCGAGATATGGACTATCGATAATTTACACCTTAGGCTCTGCTTCTAACTTGGGCCCAAATTGTAAAATCGTCTTATCTATTGGCGATTTCGTTCCAATTCACATTCCAAGTAATATTCGGCATGCTAATTACATTGCCAGTTGCCAAATTGCATTATCTCTTATAGTTTCCGAGATATGGACTATGGATAATTTACACCTTAGGCTCTGCTTCTAACTTGGGCCCAAATTGTAAAATGGTCTTATCTATTGGCGATTTCGTTCCAATTCACATTCCAAGTAATATTCGGCATGCTAATTACATTGCCGGTTGCCAAATTTCATTATCTCTTATAGTTTCCGAGATATGGACTATCGATAATTTACACCTTAGGCTCTGCTTCTAACTTGGGCCCAAATTGTAAAATCGTCTTATCTATTGGCGATTTCGTTCCAATTCACATTCCAAGTAATATTCGGCATGCTAATTACATTGCCGGTTGCCAAATTGCATTATCTTTTATAGTTTCCGAGATATGGACTATCGATAATTTACACCTTAGGCTCTGCTTCTAACTTGGGCCCAAATTGTAAAATGGCCTTATCTATTGGCGATTTCGTTCCAATTCACATTCCAAGTAATACTCGGCATGCTGATTACATTGCCGGTTGCCAAATTGCATTATCTCTTATAGTTTCAGAGATATGGACTATCGATAATTTACACCTTAGGCTCTGCTTCTAACTTGGGCCCAAATTGTAAAATGGTCTTATCTATTGGCTATTTCGTTCCAATTCACATTCCAAGTAATATTCGGCATGCTAATTACATTGCCGGTTGCCAAATTGCATTATCTTTTATAGTTTCCGAGATATGGACTATCGATAATTTATACCTTAGGCTCTGCTTCTAACTTGGGCCCAAATTGTAAAATGGCCTTATCTATTGGCGATTTCGTTCCAATTCACATTCCAAGTAATACTCGGCATGCTGATTACATTGCCGGTTGCCAAATTGCATTATCTCTTATAGTTTCAGAGATATGGAATATCGATAATTTACACCTTAGGCTCTGCTTCTAACTTGGGCCCAAATTGTAAAATGGTCTTATCTATTGGCTATTTCGTTCCAATTCACATTCCAAGTAATATTTGGCATGCTAATTACATTGCCGGTTGCCAAATTGCATTATCTCTTATAGTTTCCGAGATATGGACTATCGATAATTTACACCTTAGGATCTGCTTCTAATTTGGGCCCAAATTGTAAAATGGTCTTATCTATTGGCGATTTCGTTCCAATTCACATTCCAAGTAATATTCGGCATGCTAATTACATTCCCGGTTGCCAAATTGAATTATCTCCTATAGTTTCCGAGATATGGACTATCGATAATTTACACCTTAGGCTCTGCTTCTAACTTGGGCCCAAATTGTAAAATGGTCTTATCTATTGGCGATTTCGTTCCAATTCACATTCCAAGTAATATTCGGCATGCTAATTACATTGCCGGTTGCCAAATTGAATTATCTCTTATAGTTTCCGAGATATGGACTATCGATAATTTACACCTTAGGCTCTGCTTCTAACTTGGGCCCAAATTGTAAAATGGTCTTATCTATTGGCGATTTCGTTCCAATTCACATTCCAAGTGGTATTCGGCATGCTAATTACATTGCCGGTTGCCAAATTGCATTATCTCTTATAGTTTCCGAGATATGGACTATCGATAATTTACACCTTAGGCTCTGCTTCTAACTTGGGCCCAAATTGTAAAATGGTCTTATCTATTGGCGATTTCGTTCCAATTTACATTCCAAGTAATATTCGGCATGCTAATTACATTGCCGGTTGCCAAATTGCATTATCTCTTATAGTTTCCGACATATGGACTATCGATAATTTACACCTTAGGCTCTGCTTCTAACTTGGGCCCAAATTGTAAAATGGTCTTATCTATTGGCGATTTCGTCCCAATTCACATTCCAAGTAATATTCGGCATGCTAATTACATTGCCGGTTGCGAAACTGCATTATCTCTTATAGTTTCCGAGATATGGACTATCGATAATTTACACCTTAGGCTCTGCTTCTAACTTGGGCCCAAATTGTAAAATGGCCTTATCTATTGGCGATTTCGTTCCAATTCACATTCCAAGTAATATTCGGCATGCTAATTACATTGCCGGTTGCCAAATTGCATTATCTCTTATAGTTTCCGAGATATGGACTATCGATAATTTACACCTTAGGCTCTGCTTCTAACTTGGGCCCAAATTGTAAAATGGTCTTATCTATTGGCGATTTCGTTCCAATTCACATTCCAAGTAATATTCGGCATGCTAATTACATTGCCGGTTTCCAAATTGAATTATCTCTTATAGTTTCCGAGATATGGACTATCGATAATTTACACCTTAGGCTCTGCTTCTAACTTGGGCCCAAATTGTAAAATGGTCTTACCTATTGGCGATTTCGTTCCAATTCACATTCCAAGTAATATTCGGCATGCTAATTACATTGCCGGTTGCCAAATTGCATTATATCTTATAGTTTCCGAGATATGGACTATCAATAATTTACACCTTAGGCTCTGCTTCTAACTTGGGCCCAACTTGTAAAATGGTCTTATCTATTGGCGATTTCGTTCCAATTCACATTCCAAGTAATATTCGGCATGCTAATTACATTGCCGGTTGCCAAATTGCATTATCTCTTATAGTTTCCGAGATATGGACTATCGATAATTTACACCTTAGGCTCTGCTTCTAACTTGGGCCCAAATTGTAAAATGGTCTTCTCTATTGGCGATTTCGTTCCAATTCACATTCCAAGTAATATTCGGCATGCTAATTACATTGCGGGTTCCCAAATTGCATTATCTCTTATAGTTTCCGAGATATGGACTATCGATTATTTTTAACCTTAGGCTCTGCTTCTAACTTGGGCCCAAACTGTAAAATGGTCTTATCTATTGGCGATTTCGTTCCAATTCACATTCCAAGTAGTATTCGGCATGCTAATTACATTGCCGGTTGCCAAATTGCATTATCTCTTATAGTTTCCGAGATATGGACTATCGATAATTTACACCTTAGGCTCTGCTTCTAACTTGGGCCCAAGTTGTAAAATGGTCTTATCTATAGGCGATTTCGTTCCAATTCACATTCCAAGTAATATTCGGCATGCTAATTACATTGCCGGTTGCCAAATTGCATTATCTCTTATAGTTTCCGAGATATGGACTATCGATAATTTACACCTTAGGCTCTGCTTCTAACTTGGGCCCAAATTGTAAAATGGTCTTTTCTATTGGCGATTTCGTTCCAATTCACATACCAAGTAATATTCGGCATGCTAATTACATTGCCGGTTGCCAAATTGCATTATCTCTTATAGTTTCCGAGATACGGACTATCGATAATTTACACCTTAGGCTCTGCTTCTAACTTGGGCCCAAATTGTAAAATGGTCTTATCTATTGGCGATTTCGTTCCAATTCACACCCCAAGTAATATTCGGCATGTTAATTACATTGCCGGTTGCGAAATTGCATTATCTCTTATAGTTTCCGAGATATGGACTATCAATAATTTACACCTTAGGCTCTGCTTCTAACTTGGGCCCAAATTGTAAAATGGTCTTATCTATTGGCGATTTCGTTCCAATTCACATTCCAAGTAATATTCGGCATGCTAATTACATTGCCGGTTGCCAAATTGCATTATATCTTATAGTTTCCGAGATATGGACTATGGATAATTTACACCTTAGGCTCTGCTTCTAACTTGGGCCCAAATTGTAAAATGGTCTTATCTATTGGCGATTTCGTTCCAATTCACATTCCAAGTAATATTCGGCATGCTAATTACATTGCCGGTTGCCAAATTGCATTATCTCTTATAGTTTCCGAGATATGGACTATCGATAATTTACACCTTAGGCTCTGCTTCTAACTTGGGCCCAAATTGTAAAATGGTCTTATCTATTGGCGATTTCATTCCAATTCACATTCCAAGTAATATTCGGCATGCTAATTACATTGCCGGTTGCCAAATTGCATTATCTCTTATAGTTTCCGAGATATGGACTATCGATAATTTACACCTTAGGCTCTGCTTCTAACTTGGGCCCAAATTGTAAAATAGCCTTCTCTATTGGCGATTTCGTTCCAATTCACATTCCAAGTAATATTCGGCATGCTAATTACATTGCGGGTTCCCAAATTGCATTATCTCTTATAGTTTCCGAGATATGGACTATCGATTATTTTTAACCTTAGGCTCTGCTTCTAACTTGGGCCCAAATTGTAAAATGGTCTTATCTATTGGCGATTTCGTTCCAATTCACATTCCAAGTAATATTCGGCATGCTAATTACATTGCCGGTTGCCAAATTGCATTATCTCTTATAGTTTCCGAGATATGGACTATCGATAATTTACACCTTAGGCTCTGCTTCTAACTTGGGCCCAAGTTGTAAAATGGTCTTATCTATAGGCGATTTCGTTCCAATTCACATTCCAAGTAATATTCGGCATGCTAATTACATTGCGGGTTCCCAAATTGCATTATCTCTTATAGTTTCCGAGATATGGACTATCGATTATTTTTAACCTTAGGCTCTGCTTCTAACTTGGGCCCAAACTGTAAAATGGTCTTATCTATTGGCGATTTCGTTCCAATTCACATTCCAAGTAGTATTCGGCATGCTAATTACATTGCCGGTTGCCAAATTGCATTATCTCTTATAGTTTCCGAGATATGGACTATCGATAATTTACACCTTAGGCTCTGCTTCTAACTTGGGCCCAAGTTGTAAAATGGTCTTATCTATAGGCGATTTCGTTCCAATTCACATTCCAAGTAATATTCGGCATGCTAATTACATTGCCGGTTGCCAAATTGCATTATCTCTTATAGTTTCCGAGATATGGACTATCGATATTTTACACCTTAGGCTCTGCTTCTAACTTGGGCCCAAATTGTAAAATGGTCTTATCTATTGGCGATTTCGTTCCAATTCACATTCCAAGTAATATTCGGCATGCTAATTACATTGCCGGTTGCCAAATTGCATTATCTCTTATAGTTTCCGAGATACGGACTATCGATAATTTACACCTTAGGCTCTGCTTCTAACTTGGGCCCAAATTGTAAAATGGTCTTATCTATTGGCGATTTCGTTCCAATTCACACCCCAAGTAATATTCGGCATGTTAATTACATTGCCGGTTGCGAAATTGCATTATCTCTTATAGTTTCCGAGATATGGACTATCAATAATTTACACCTTAGGCTCTGCTTCTAACTTGGGCCCAAATTGTAAAATGGTCTTATCTATTGGCGATTTCGTTCCAATTCACATTCCAAGTAATATTCGGCATGCTAATTACATTGCCGGTTGCCAAATTGCATTATATCTTATAGTTTCCGAGATATGGACTATGGATAATTTACACCTTAGGCTCTGCTTCTAACTTGGGCCCAAATTGTAAAATGGTCTTATCTATTGGCGATTTCGTTCCAATTCACATTCCAAGTAATATTCGGCATGCTAATTACATTGCCGGTTGCCAAATTGCATTATCTCTTATAGTTTCCGAGATATGGACTATCGATAATTTACACCTTAGGCTCTGCTTCTAACTTGGGCCCAAATTGTAAAATGGTCTTATCTATTGGCGATTTCATTCCAATTCACATTCCAAGTAATATTCGGCATGCTAATTACATTGCCGGTTGCCAAATTGCATTATCTCTTATAGTTTCCGAGATATGGACTATCGATAATTTACACCTTAGGCTCTGCTTCTAACTTGGGCCCAAATTGTAAAATGGTCTTCTCTATTGGCGATTTCGTTCCAATTCACATTCCAAGTAACATTCGGCATGCTAATTACATTGCGGGTTCCCAAATTGCATTATCTCTTATAGTTTCCGAGATATGGACTATCGATTATTTTTAACCTTAGGCTCTGCTTCTAACTTGGGCCCAAACTGTAAAATGGTCTTATCTATTGGCGATTTCGTTCCAATTCACATTCCAAGTAATATTCGGCATGCTAATTACATTGCCGGTTGCCAAATTGCATTATCTCTTATAGTTTCCGAGATATGGACTATCGATAATTTACACCTTAGACTCTGCTTCTAACTTGGGCCCAAATTGTAATATGGTCTTATCTATTGGCGATTTCGTTGCAATTCACTTTCCAAGTAATATTCGGCATGCTAATTACATTGCCGGTTGCCAAATTGCAGTATCTCTTATAGTTTCCGAGATATGGACTATCGACAATTTACACCTTAGGCTCTGCTTCTAACTTGGGCCCAAATTGTAAAATGGTCTTATCTATTGGCGATTTCGTTCCAATTCACATTCCAAGTAATATTCGGCATGCTAATTACATTGCCAGTTGCCAAATTGCATTATCTCTTATAGTTTCCGAGATATGGACTATGGATAATTTACACCTTAGGCTCTGCTTCTAACTTGGGCCCAAATTGTAAAATGGTCTTATCTATTGGCGATTTCGTTCCAATTCACATTCCAAGTAATATTCGGCATGCTAATTACATTGCCGGTTGCCAAATTGCATTATCTTTTATAGTTTCCGAGATATGGACTATCGATAATTTACACCTTAGGCTCTGCTTCTAACTTGGGCCCAAATTGTAAAATGGCCTTATCTATTGGCGATTTCGTTCCAATTCACATTCCAAGTAATACTCGGCATGCTGATTACATTGCCGGTTGCCAAATTGCATTATCTCTTATAGTTTCAGAGATATGGACTATCGATAATTTACACCTTAGGCTCTGCTTCTAACTTGGGCCCAAATTGTAAAATGGTCTTATCTATTGGCTATTTCGTTCCAATTCACATTCCAAGTAATATTCGGCATGCTAATTACATTGCCGGTTGCCAAATTGCATTATCTCTTATAGTTTCCGAGATATGGACTATCGATAATTTACACCTTAGGATCTGCTTCTAACTTGGGCCCAAATTGTAAAATGGTCTTATCTATTGGCGATTTCGTTCCAATTCACATTCTAAGTAATATTCGGCATGCTAATTACATTCCCGGTTGCCAAATTGAATTATCTCCTATAGTTTCCGAGATATGGACTATCGATAATTTACACCTTAGGCTCTGCTTCTAACTTGGGCCCAAATTGTAAAATGGTCTTACCTATTGGCGATTTCGTTCCAATTCACATTCCAAGTAATATTCGGCATGCTAATTACTTTGCCGGTGGCCAAGTTGCATTATCTCTTATAGTTTCCGAGATATGGACTATCGATAATTTACACCTTAGGCTCTGCTTCTAACTTGGGCCCAAATTGTAAAATGGTCTTATCTATTGGCGATTTCGTTCCAATTCACATTCCAAGTAATATTCGGCATGCTAATTACATTGCCGGTTGCCAAATTGCATTATCTCTTATAGTTTCCGAGATATGGACTATCGATAATTTACACCTTAGGCTCTGCTTCTAACTTGGGCCCAAATTGTAAAATGGCCTTATCTATTGGCGATTTCGTTCCAATTCACATTCCAAGTAATATTCGGCATGCTAATTACATTGCCGGTTGCCAAATTGAATTATCTCCTATAGTTTCCGAGATATGGACTATCGATAATTTACACCTTAGGCTCTGCTTCTAACTTGGGCCCAAATTGTAAAATGGTTTTACCTATTGGCGATTTCGTTCCAATTCACATTCCAAGTAATATTCGGCATGCTAATTACATTGCCGGTGACCAAGTTGCATTATCTCTTATAGTTTCCGAGATATGGACTATCGATAATTTACACCTTAGGCTCTGCTTCTAACTTGGGCCCAAATTGTAAAATGGTCTTATCTATTGGCGATTTCGTTCCAATTCACATTCCAAGTAATATTCGGCATGCTAATTACATTGCCGGTTCCCAAATTGCATTATCTCTTATAGCTTCCGAGATATGGACTATCGATTATTTTTAACCTTAGGCTCTGCTTCTAACTTGGGCCCAAACTGTAAAATGGTCTTATCTATTGGCGATTTCGTTCCAATTCACATTCCAAGTAGTATTCGGCATGCTAATTACATTGCCGGTTGCCAAATTGCATTATCTCTTATAGTTTCCGAGATATGGACTATCGATAATTTACACCTTAGGCTCTGCTTCTAACTTGGGCTCAAATTGTAAAATGGTCTTATCTATTGGCGATTTCGTCCCAATTCACATTCCAAGTAATATTCGGCATGCTAATTACATTGCCAGTTGCCAAATTGCATTATCTCTTATAGTTTTCGAGATATGGACTATGGATAATTTACACCTTAGGCTCTGCTTCTAACTTGGGCCCAAATTGTAAAATGGTCTTATCTATTGGCGATTTCATTCCAATTCACATTCCAAGTAATATTCGGCATGCTAATTACATTGCCGGTTGCCAAATTGCATTATCTCTTATAGTTACCGAGATATGGACTATCGATAATTTACACCTTAGGCTCTGCTTCTAACTTGGGCCCAAATTGTAAAATGGTCTTATCTATTGGCGATTTCGTCCCAATTCACATTCCAAGTAATATTCGGCATGCTAATTACATTGCCAGTTGCCAAATTGCATTATCTCTTATAGTTTCCGAGATATGGACTATGGATAATTTACACCTTAGGCTCTGCGTCTAACTTGGGCCCAAATTGTAAAATGGTCTTATCTATTGGCGATTTCATTCCAATTCACATTCCAAGTAATATTCGGCATGCTAATTACATTGCCGGTTGCCAAATTGCATTATCTCTTATAGTTTCCGAGATATGGACTATCGATAATTTACACCTTAGGCTCTGCTTCTAACTTGGGCCCAAATTGTAAAATGGTCTTATCTATTGGCGATTTCGTTCCATTTCACATTCCAAGTAATATTCGGCATGCTAATTACATTGCCGTTTGCCAAATTGCATTATCTCTTATAGTTTCCGAGATATGAACTATCGGTCATTTACACCTTAGGCTCTGCTTCTAACTTGGGCCCAAATTGTAAAATCGTCTTATCTATTGGCGATTTCGTTCCAATTCACATTCCAAGTAATATTCGGCATGCTAATTACATTGCCGGTTGCCAAATTGCATTATCTCTTATAGTTTCCGAGATATGGTCTATCGATAATTTACACCTTAGGCTCTGCTTCTAACTTGGGCCCAAATTGTAAAATGGTCTTATCTATTGGCGATTTCGTTCCAATTCACATTCCAAGTAATATTCGGCATGCTAATTACATTGCCGGTTGCCAAATTGAATTATCTCTTATAGTTTCCGAGATATGGACTATCGATAATTTACACCTTAGGCTCTGCTTCTAACTTGGGCCCAAATTGTAAAATGGTCTTATCTATTGGCGATTTCGTCCCAATTCACATTCCAAGTAATATTCGGCATGCTAATTACATTGCCGGTTGCGAAACTGCATTATCTCTTATAGTTTCCGAGATATGGACTATCGATAATTTACACCTTAGGCTCTGCTTCTAACTTGGGCCCAAATTGTAAAATGGTCTTATCTATTGGCGATTTCGTTCCAATTCACATTCCAAGTAATATTCGGCATGCTAATTACATTGCCGTTTGCCAAATTGCATTATCTCTTTTAGTTTCCGAGATATGGACTATCGATAATTTACACCTTAGGCTCTGCTTCTAACTTGGGCCCAAATTGTATAATGGTCTTATCTATTGGCGATTTCGTTCCAATTCACATTCCAAGTAATATTCGGCATGCTAATTACATTGCCGGTTGCCAAATTGCATTATCTCTTATAGTTTCCGAGATATGGACTATCGATAATTTACACCTTAGGCTCTGCTTCTAACTTGGGCCCAAATTGTAAAATGGCCTTATCTATTGGCGATTTCGTTCCAATTCACATTCCAAGTAATATTCGGCATGCTAATTACATTGCCGGTTGCCAAATTGCATTATCTCTTATAGTTTCCGAGATATGGACTATCGATAATTTACACCTTAGGCTCTGCTTCTAACTTGGGCCCAAATTGTAAAATGGTCTTATCTATTGGCGATTTCGTTCCAATTCACTTTCCAAGTAATATTCGGCATGCTAATTACATTGCCGGTTGCCAAATTGCATTATCTCTTATAGTTTCCGAGATATGGACTATCGATAATTTACACCTTAGGCTCTGCTTCTAACTTGGGCCCAAATTGTAAAATGGTCTTATCTATTGGCGATTTCGTTCCAATTCACATTCCAAGTAATATTTGGCATGCTAATTACATTGCCGGTTGCCAAATTGCATTATCTCTTATAGTTTCCGAGATATGGACTATCGATAATTTACACCTTAGGCTCTGCTTCTAACTTGGGCCCAAATTGTAAAATGGTCTTATCTATTGGCGATTTCGTTCCAATTCACATTCCAAGTAATATTCGGCATGCTAATTACATTGCCGGTTGCCAAATTGCATTATCTCTTATAGTTTCCGAGATATGGACTATCGATAATTTACACCTTAGGCTCTGCTTCTAACTTGGGCCCAAATTGTAATATGGTCTTATCTATTGGCGATTTCGTTCCAATTCACATTCCAAGTAATATTCGGCATGCTAATTACATTGCCGGTTGCCAAATTGCATTATCTCTTATAGTTTCCGAGATATGGACTATCGATAATTTACACCTTAGGCTCTGCTTCTAACTTGGGCCCAAATTGTAAAATGGTCTTATCTATTGGCGATTTCGTTCCAATTCACATTCCAAGTAATATTCGGCATGCTAATTACATTGCCGGTTGCCAAATTGCATTATCTCTTATAGTTTCCGAAATATGGACTATCGATAATTTACACCTTAGGCTCTGCTTCTAACTTGGGCCCAAATTGTAAAATGGTCTTATCTATTGGCGATTTCGTTCCAATTCACATTCCAAGTAATATTCGGCATGCTAATTACATTGCCGGTTGCCAAATTGCATTATCTCTTATAGTTTCCGAGATATGGACTATCGATAATTTACACCTTAGGCTCTGCTTCTAACTTGGGCCCAAATTGTAAAATGGTCTTATCTATTGGCGATTTCGTTCCAATTCACATTCCAAGTAATATTCGGCATGCTAATTACATTGCCGGTTGCCAAATTGCATTATCTCTTATAGTTTCCGAGATACGGACTATCGATAATTTACACCTTAGGCTCTGCTTCTAACTTGGGATCAAATTGTAAAATGGTCTTATCTATTGGCGATTTCGTTCCAATTCACACTCCAAGTAATATTCGGCATGCTAATTACATTGCCGGTTGCGAAATTGCATTATCTCTTATAGTTTCCGAGATATGGACTATCAATAATTTACACCTTAGGCTCTGCTTCTAACTTGGGCCCAAATTGTAAAATGGTCTTATCTATTGGCGATTTCGTTCCAATTCACATTCCAAGTAATATTCGGCATGCTAATTACATTGCCGGTTGCCAAATTGCATTATCTCTTATAGTTTCCGAGATATGGACTATGGATAATTTACACCTTAGGCTCTGCTTCTAACTTGGGCCCAAATTGTAAAATGGTCTTATCTATTGGCGATTTCGTTCCAATTCACATTCCAAGTAATATTCGGCATGCTAATTACATTGCCGGTTGCCAAATTGCATTATCTCTTATAGTTTCCGAGATATGGACTATCGATAATTTACACCTTAGGCTCTGCTTCTAACTTGGGCCCAAATTGTAAAATTGTCTTATCTATTGGCGATTTCGTTCCAATTCACATTCCAAGTAATATTCGGCATGCTAATTACATTGCCGTTTGCCAAATTGCTTTATCTCTTATAGTTTCCGAGATATGGACTATCGATAATTTACACCTTAGGCTCTGCTTCTAACTTGGGCCCAAATTGTAAAATGGTCTTCTCTATTGGCGATTTCGTTCCAATTCACATTCCAAGTAATATTCGGCATGCTAATTACATTGCCGGTTGCCAAATTGCATTATCTCTTATAGTTTCCGAGATATGGACTATCGATAATTTACACCTTAGGCTCTGCTTCTAACTTGGGCCCAAATTGTAAAATGGTCTTATCTATTGGCGATTTCGTTCCAATTCACATTCCAAGTAATATTCCGCATGCTAATTACATTGCCGGTTGCCAAATTGCATTATCTCTTATAGTTTCCGTGATATGGACTATCGATAATTTACACCTTAGGCTCTGCTTCTAACTTGGGCCCAAATTGTAAAATCGTCTTATCTATTGGCGATTTCGTTCCAATTCACATTCCAAGTAATATTCGGCATGCTAATTACATTGCCGGTTGCCAAATTGAATTATCTCTTATAGTTTCCGAGATATGGACTATCGATAATTTACACCTTAGGCTCTGCTTCTAACTTGGGCCCAAATTGTAAAATGGTCTTACCTATTGGCGATTTCGTTCCAATTCACATTCCAGGTAATATTCGGCATGCTAATTACATTGCCGGTTGCCAAATTGCATATCTCTTATAGATTCCGAGATATGGACTATCGATAATTTACACCTTAGGCTCTGCTTCTAACTTGGGCCCAAATTGTAAAATGGTCTTATCTATTGGCGATTTCGTTCCAATTCACATTCCAAGTAATATTCGGCATGCTAATTACATTGCCGGTTGCTAAATTGCATTATCTCTTATAGTTTCCGAGATATGGACTATCGATAATTTACATCTTAGGCTCTGCTTCTAACTTGGGCCCAAATTGTAAAATGGTCTTATCTATTGCCGATTTCGTTCCAATTCACATTCCAAGTAATATTCGGCATGCTAATTACATTGCCGGTTGCCAAATTGCATTATCTCTTATAGTTTCCGAGATATGGACTATCGATAATTTACACCTTAGGCTCTGCTTCTAACTTGGGCCCAAATAATAAAATGGTCTTATCTATTGGCGATTTCATTCCAATTCACATTCCAAGTAATATTCGGCTTGCTAATTACATTGCCGGTTGCCAAATTGCATTATCTCTTATAGTTTCCGAGATATGGACTATCGATAGTTTACACCTTAGGCTCTGCTTCTAACTTGGGCCCAAATTGTAAAATGGTCTTATCTATTGGCGATTTCGTTCCAATTCACATTCCAAGTAATATTCGGCATGCTAATTACATTGCCGGTTGCCAAATTGCATTATCTCTTGTAGTTTCCGAGATATGGACTATCGATAATTTACACCTTAGGCTCTGCCTCTAACTTGGGCCCAAATTGTAAAATCGCCTTATCTATTGGCGATTTCGTTCCAATTCACATTCCAAATAATATTCGGCATGCTAATTACATTGCCGGTTGCCAAATTGCATTATCTCTTATAGTTTCCGAGATATGGACTATCGATAATTTACACCTTTGGCTCTGCTTCTAACTTGGGCCCAAATTGTAAAATGGTCTTATCTATTGGCGATTTCGTTCCAATTCACATTCCAAGTAATATCCGGCATGCTAATTACATTGCCGGTTGCCAAATTGAATTATCTCTTATAGTTTCCGAGATATGGCCTATCGATAATTTACACCTTAGGCTCTGCTTCTAACTTGGGCCCAAATTGTAAAATGGTCTTAACTATTGGCGATTTCGTTCCAATTCACATTCCAAGTAATATTCGGCATGCTAATTACATTGCCGGTTGCCAAATTGCATTATCTCTTATAGTTTCCGAGATATGGACTATCGATTATTTACATCTTAGGCTCTGCTTCTAACTTGGGCCCAAATTGTAAAATGGTCTTATCTATTGGCGATTTCGTTCCAATTCACATTCCAAGTAATATTCGGCATGCTAATTACATTGCCGGTTGCCAAATTGCATTATCTCTTATAGTTTCCGAGATATGGACTATCGATAATTTACACCTTAGGCTCTGCTTCTAACTTGGGCCCAAATTGTAAAATGGTCTTATCTATTGGCGATTTCGTTCCAATTCACATTCCAAGTAATATTCGGCATGCTAATTACATTGCCGGTTGCCAAATTGCATTATCTCTTATAGTTTCCGAGATATGGACTATCGATAATTTACACCTTAGGCTCTGCTTCTAACTTGGGCCCAAATTGTAAAATGGTCTTATCTATTGGCGATTTCGTTCCAATTCACATTCCAAGTAATATTCGGCATGCTAATTACATTGCCGTTTGCCAAATTGCATTATCTCTTATAGTTTCCGAGATATGGACTATCGATAATTTACACCTTAGGCTCTGCTTCTAACTTGGGCCCAAATTGTAAAATCGTCTTATCTATTGGCGATTTCGTTCCAATTCACATTCCAAGTAATACTCGGCATGCTAATTACATTGCCGGTTGCCAAATTATCTCTTATAGTTTCCGAGATATGGACTATCGATAATTTACACCTTAGGCTCTGCTTCTAACTTTTGCCCAAATTGTAAAATGGTCTTATCTATTGGCGATTTCGTTCCAATTCACATTCCAAGTAATATTCGGCATGCTAATTACATTGCCGGTAGCCAAATTGAATTATCTCTTATAGTTTCCGAGATATGGACTATCGATAATTTACACCTTAGGCTCTGCTTCTAACTTGGGCCCAAATTGTAAAATGGTCTTATCTATTGGCGATTTCGTTCCAATTCACATTCCAAGTAGTATTCGGCATGCTAATTACATTGCCGGTTGCCAAATTGCATTATCTCTTATAGTTTCCGAGATATGGACTATCGATAATTTACACCTTAGGCTCTGCTTCTAACTTGGGCCCAAATTGTAAAATGGTCTTATCTATTGGCGATTTCGTTCCAATTCACATTCCAAGTAATATTCGGCATGCTAATTACATTGCCAGTTGCCAAATTGCATTATCTCTTATAGTTTCCGAGATATGGACTATGGATAATTTACACCTTAGGCTCTGCTTCTAACTTGGGCCCAAATTGTAAAATGGTCTTATCTATTGGCGATATCGTTCCAATTCACATTCCAAGTAATATTCGGCATGCTAATTACATTGCCGGTTGCCAAATTGCATTACCTCTTATAGTTTCCGAGATATGGACTATCGATAATTTACACCTTAGGCTCTGCTTCTACCTTGGGCCCAAATTGTAAAATGGTCTTATCTATTGGTGATTTCGTTCCAATTCACTTTCCAAGTAATATTCGGCATGCAAATTACATTGCCGGTTGCCAAATTGCATTATCTCTTATAGTTTCCGAGATATGGACTATCGATAATTTACACCTCAGCCTCTGCTTCTAACTTGGGCCCAAATTGTAAAATGGTCTTATCTATTGGCGATTTCGTTCCAATTCACTCTCCAAGTTATATTTGGCATGCTAATTACATTGCCGGTTGCCAAATTGCATTATCTCTTACAGTTTCCGAGATATGGACTATCGATAATTTACACCTTAGGCTCTGCTTCTAACTTGGGCTCAAATTGTAAAATGGTCTTATCTATTGGCGATTTCGTTCCAATTCACATTCCAAGTAATATTCGGCATGCTAATTGCATTGCCGGTTGCCAAATTGCATTATCTCTTATAGCTTCCGAGATATGGACTGTCGATAATTTACACCTTAGGCTCTGCTTCTAACTTGGGCCCAAATTGTAAAATGGTCTTATCTATTGGCGATTTCGTTCCAATTCACTTTCCAAGTAATATTCGGCATGCTAATTACATTGCCGGTTGCCAAATTGCATTATCTCTTATAGTTTCCGAGATATGGACTATCGATAATTTACACCTTAGGCTCTGCTTCTAACTTGGGCCCAAATTGTAAAATGGTCTTATCTATTGGCGATTTCGTTCCAATTCACATTCCAAGTAATATTTGGCATGCTAATTACATTGCCGGTTGCCAAATTGCATTATCCCTTTTAGTTTCCGAGATATGGACTATCGATAATTTACACCTTAGGCTCTGCTTCTAACTTGGGCCCAAATTGTAAAATGGTCTTATCTATTGGCGATTTCGTTCCAATTCACATTCCAAGTAATATTCGGCATGCTAATTACATTGCCGGTGGCCAAATTGAATTATCTCTTATAGTTTCCGAGATATGGACTATCGATAATTTACACCTTAGGCTCTGCTTCTAACTTGGGCCCAAATTGTAAAATGGTCTTACCTATTGGCGATTTCGTTCCAATTCACATTCCAGGTAATATTCGGCATGCTAATTACATTGCCGGTTGCCAAATTGCATATCTCTTATAGATTCCGAGATATGGACTATCGATAATTTACACCTTAGGCTCTGCTTCTAACTTGGGCCCAAATTGTAAAATGGTCTTATCTATTGGCGATTTCGTTCCAATTCACATTCCAAGTAATATTCGGCATGCTAATTACATTGCCGGTTGCTAAATTGCATTATCTCTTATAGTTTCCGAGATATGGACTATCGATAATTTACATCTTAGGCTCTGCTTCTAACTTGGGCCCAAATTGTAAAATGGTCTTATCTATTGCCGATTTCGTTCCAATTCACATTCCAAGTAATATTCGGCATGCTAATTACATTGCCGGTTGCCAAATTGCATTATCTCTTATAGTTTCCGAGATATGGACTATCGATAATTTACACCTTAGGCTCTGCTTCTAACTTGGGCCCAAATAATAAAATGGTCTTATCTATTGGCGATTTCATTCCAATTCACATTCCAAGTAATATTCGGCTTGCTAATTACATTGCCGGTTGCCAAATTGCATTATCTCTTATAGTTTCCGAGATATGGACTATCGATAGTTTACACCTTAGGCTCTGCTTCTAACTTGGGCCCAAATTGTAAAATGGTCTTATCTATTGGCGATTTCGTTCCAATTCACATTCCAAGTAATATTCGGCATGCTAATTACATTGCCGGTTGCCAAATTGCATTATCTCTTGTAGTTTCCGAGATATGGACTATCGATAATTTACACCTTAGGCTCTGCCTCTAACTTGGGCCCAAATTGTAAAATCGCCTTATCTATTGGCGATTTCGTTCCAATTCACATTCCAAATAATATTCGGCATGCTAATTACATTGCCGGTTGCCAAATTGCATTATCTCTTATAGTTTCCGAGATATGGACTATCGATAATTTACACCTTTGGCTCTGCTTCTAACTTGGGCCCAAATTGTAAAATGGTCTTATCTATTGGCGATTTCGTTCCAATTCACATTCCAAGTAATATCCGGCATGCTAATTACATTGCCGGTTGCCAAATTGAATTATCTCTTATAGTTTCCGAGATATGGACTATCGATAATTTACACCTTAGGCTCTGCTTCTAACTTGGGCCCAAATTGTAAAATGGTCTTAACTATTGGCGATTTCGTTCCAATTCACATTCCAAGTAATATTCGGCATGCTAATTACATTGCCGGTTGCCAAATTGCATTATCTCTTATAGTTTCCGAGATATGGACTATCGATTATTTACATCTTAGGCTCTGCTTCTAACTTGGGCCCAAATTGTAAAATGGTCTTATCTATTGGCGATTTCGTTCCAATTCACATTCCAAGTAATATTCGGCATGCTAATTACATTGCCGGTTGCCAAATTGCATTATCTCTTATAGTTTCCGAGATATGGACTATCGATAATTTACACCTTAGGCTCTGCTTCTAACTTGGGCCCAAATTGTAAAATGGTCTTATCTATTGGCGATTTCGTTCCAATTCACATTCCAAGTAATATTCGGCATGCTAATTACATTGCCGGTTGCCAAATTGCATTATCTCTTATAGTTTCCGAGATATGGACTATCGATAATTTACACCTTAGGCTCTGCTTCTAACTTGGGCCCAAATTGTAAAATGGTCTTATCTATTGGCGATTTCGTTCCAATTCACATTCCAAGTAATATTCGGCATGCTAATTACATTGCCGTTTGCCAAATTGCATTATCTCTTATAGTTTCCGAGATATGGACTATCGATAATTTACACCTTAGGCTCTGCTTCTAACTTGGGCCCAAATTGTAAAATCGTCTTATCTATTGGCGATTTCGTTCCAATTCACATTCCAAGTAATACTCGGCATGCTAATTACATTGCCGGTTGCCAAATTATCTCTTATAGTTTCCGAGATATGGACTATCGATAATTTACACCTTAGGCTCTGCTTCTAACTTTTGCCCAAATTGTAAAATGGTCTTATCTATTGGCGATTTCGTTCCAATTCACATTCCAAGTAATATTCGGCATGCTAATTACATTGCCGGTAGCCAAATTGAATTATCTCTTATAGTTTCCGAGATATGGACTATCGATAATTTACACCTTAGGCTCTGCTTCTAACTTGGGCCCAAATTGTAAAATGGTCTTATCTATTGGCGATTTCGTTCCAATTCACATTCCAAGTAGTATTCGGCATGCTAATTACATTGCCGGTTGCCAAATTGCATTATCTCTTATAGTTTCCGAGATATGGACTATCGATAATTTACACCTTAGGCTCTGCTTCTAACTTGGGCCCAAATTGTAAAATGGTCTTATCTATTGGCGATTTCGTTCCAATTCACATTCCAAGTAATATTCGGCATGCTAATTACATTGCCAGTTGCCAAATTGCATTATCTCTTATAGTTTCCGAGATATGGACTATGGATAATTTACACCTTAGGCTCTGCTTCTAACTTGGGCCCAAATTGTAAAATGGTCTTATCTATTGGCGATATCGTTCCAATTCACATTCCAAGTAATATTCGGCATGCTAATTACATTGCCGGTTGCCAAATTGCATTACCTCTTATAGTTTCCGAGATATGGACTATCGATAATTTACACCTTAGGCTCTGCTTCTACCTTGGGCCCAAATTGTAAAATGGTCTTATCTATTGGTGATTTCGTTCCAATTCACTTTCCAAGTAATATTCGGCATGCAAATTACATTGCCGGTTGCCAAATTGCATTATCTCTTATAGTTTCCGAGATATGGACTATCGATAATTTACACCTCAGCCTCTGCTTCTAACTTGGGCCCAAATTGTAAAATGGTCTTATCTATTGGCGATTTCGTTCCAATTCACTCTCCAAGTTATATTTGGCATGCTAATTACATTGCCGGTTGCCAAATTGCATTATCTCTTACAGTTTCCGAGATATGGACTATCGATAATTTACACCTTAGGCTCTGCTTCTAACTTGGGCTCAAATTGTAAAATGGTCTTATCTATTGGCGATTTCGTTCCAATTCACATTCCAAGTAATATTCGGCATGCTAATTGCATTGCCGGTTGCCAAATTGCATTATCTCTTATAGCTTCCGAGATATGGACTGTCGATAATTTACACCTTAGGCTCTGCTTCTAACTTGGGCCCAAATTGTAAAATGGTCTTATCTATTGGCGATTTCGTTCCAATTCACTTTCCAAGTAATATTCGGCATGCTAATTACATTGCCGGTTGCCAAATTGCATTATCTCTTATAGTTTCCGAGATATGGACTATCGATAATTTACACCTTAGGCTCTGCTTCTAACTTGGGCCCAAATTGTAAAATGGTCTTATCTATTGGCGATTTCGTTCCAATTCACATTCCAAGTAATATTTGGCATGCTAATTACATTGCCGGTTGCCAAATTGCATTATCTCTTATAGTTTCCGAGATATGGACTATCGATAATTTACACCTTAGGCTCTGCTTCTAACTTGGGCCCAAATTGTAAAATGGTCTTATCTATTGGCGATTTCGTTCCAATTCACATTCCAAGTAATATTCGGCATGCTAATTACATTGCCGGTGGCCAAATTGAATTATCTCTTATAGTTTCCGAGATATGGACTATCGATAATTTACACCTTAGGCTCTGCTTCTAACTTGGGCCCAAATTGTAAAATGGCCTTATCTATTGGCGATTTCGTTCCAATTCACATTCCTAGTAATATTCGGCATGCTAATTACATTGCCGGTTGCCAAATTGCATTATATCTTATAGTTTCCGAGATATGGACTATCGATAATTTACACCTTAGGCTCTGCTTCTAACTTGGGCCCAAATTGTAAAATGGTCTTATCTATTGGCGATTTCGTTCCAATTCACATTCCAAGTAATATTCGGCATGCTAATTACATTGCCGGTTGCCAAATTGCATTATCTCTTATAGTTTCCGAGATATGGACTATCGATAATTTACACCTTAGGCTCTGCTTCTAACTTGGGCCCAAATTGTAATATGGTCTTATCTATTGGCGATTTCGTTCCAATTCACATTCCAAGTAATATTCGGCATGCTAATTACATTGCCGGTTGCCAAATTGCATTATCTCTTATAGTTTCCGAGATATGGACTATCGATAATTTACACCTTAGGCTCTGCTTCTAACTTGGGCCCAAATTGTAAAATGGTCTTATCTATTGGCGATATCGTTCCAATTCACATTCCAAGTAATATTCGGCATGCTAATTACATTGCCGGTTGCCAAATTGCATTACCTCTTATAGTTTCCGAGATATGGACTATCGATAATTTACACCTTAGGCTCTGCTTCTAACTTGGGCCCAAATTGTAAAATGGTCTTATCTATTGGCGATTTCGTTCCAATTCACATTCCAAGTAATATTCGGCATGCAAATTACATTGCCGGTTGCCAAATTGCATTATCTCTTATAGTTTCCGAGATATGGACTATCGATAATTTACACCTTAGGCTCTGCTTCTAACTTGGGCCCAAATTGTAAAATGGCCTTATCTATTGGCGATTTCGTTCCAATTCACATTCCAAGTAATATTCGGCATGCTAATTACATTGCCGGTTGCCAAATTGCATTATCTCTTGTAGTTTCCGAGATATGGACTATCGATAATTTACACCTTAGGCTCTGCTTCTAACTTGGGCCCAAATTGTAAAATCGCCTTATCTATTGGCGATTTCGTTCCAATTCACATTCCAAGTAATATTCGGCATGCTAATTACATTGCCGGTTGCCAAATTGCATTATCTCTTATAGTTTCCGAGATATGGACTATCGATAATTTACACCTTAGGCTCTGCTTCTAACTTGGGCCCAAATTGTAAAATGGTCTTATCTATTGGCGATTTCGTTCCAATTCACATTCCAAGTAATATCCGGCATGCTAATTACATTGCCGGTTGCCAAATTGAATTATCTCTTATAGTTTCCGAGATATGGACTATCGATAATTTACACCTTAGGCTCTGCTTCTAACTTGGGCCCAAATTGTAAAATGGTCTTACCTATTGGCTATTTCGTTCCAATTCACATTCCAAGTAATATTCGGCATGCTAATTACATTGCCGGTTGCCAAATTGCATTATCTCTTATAGTTTCCGAGATATGGACTATGGATAATTTACACCTTAGGCTCTGCTTCTAACTTGGGCCCAAATTGTAAAATGGTCTTATCTATTGGCGATATCGTTCCAATTCACATTCCAAGTAATATTCGGCATGCTAATTACATTGCCGGTTGCCAAATTGCATTACCTCTTATAGTTTCCGAGATATGGACTATCGATAATTTACACTTTAGGCTCTGCTTCTAACTTGGGCCCAAATTGTAAAATGGTCTTATCTATTGGCGATTTCGTTCCAATTCACATTCCAAGTAATATTCGGCATTGAAATTACATTGCCGGTTGCCAAATTGCATTATCTCTTATAGTTTCCGTGATATGGACTATCGATAATTTACACCTTAGGCTCTGCTTCTAACTTGGGCCCAAATTGTAAAATGGTCTTATCTATTGGCGATTTCGTTCCAATTCACATTCCAAGTAATATTCGGCATGCTAATTACATTGCCGGTTGCCAAATTGCATTATCTCTTGTAGTTTCCGAGATATGGACTATCGATAATTTACACCTTAGGCTCTGCTTCTAACTTGGGCCCAAATTGTAAAATCGCCTTATCTATTGGCGATTTCGTTCCAATTCACATTCCAAGTAATATTCGGCATGCTAATTACATTGCCGGTTGCCAAATTGCATTATCTCTTATAGTTTCCGAGATATGGACTATCGATAATTTACACCTTAGGCTCTGCTTCTAACTTGGGCCCAAAGTGTAAAATGGTCTTATGTATTGGCGATTTCGTTCCAATTCACATTCCAAGTAATATCCGGCATGCTAATTACATTGCCGGTTGCCAAATTGAATTATCTCTTATAGTTTCCGAGATATGGACTATCGATAATTTACACCTTAGGCTGTGCTTCTAACTTGGGCCCAAATTGTAAAATGGTCTTATCTATTGGCGATTTCGTTCCAATTCACATTCCAAGTAATATTCGACATGCTAATTACATTGCCAGTTGCCAAATTGCATTATCTCTTATAGTTTCCGAGATATGGACTATGGATAATTTACACCTTAGGCTCTTCTTCTAACTTGGGCCCAAATTGTAAAATGGTCTTATCTATTGGCGATATCGTTCCAATTCACATTCCAAGTAATATTCGGCATGCTAATTACATTGCCGGTTGCCAAATTGCATTACCTCTTATAGTTTCCGAGATATGGACTATCGATAATTTACACCTTAGGCTCTGCTTCTAACTTGGGCCCAAATTGTAAAATGGTCTTATCTATTGGCGATTTCGTTCCAATTCACATTCCAAGTAATATTCGGCATGCAAATTACATTGCCGGTTGCCAAATTGCATTATCTCTTATAGTTTCCGAGATATGGACTATCGATAATTTACACCTTAGGCTCTGCTTCTAACTTGGGCCCAAATTGTAAAATGGTCTTATCTATTGGCGATTTCGTTCCAATTCACATTCCAAGTAATATCCGGCATGATAATTACATTGCCGGTTGCCAAATTGAATTATCTCTAATAGTTTCCGAGATATGGACTATCGATAATTTACACCTTAGGCTCTGCTTCTAACTTGGGCCCAAATTGTAAAATGGTCTTACCTATTGGCGATTTCGTTCCAATTCACATTCCAAGTAATATTCGGCATGCTAATTACATTGCCGGTTGCCAAATTGCATTATCTCTTATAGTTTCCGAGATATGGACTATCGATAATTTACACCTTAGGCTCTGCTTCTAACTTGCGCCCAAATTGTAAAATGGTCTTATCTATTGGCGATTTCGTTCCAATTCACATTCCAAGTAATATTCGGCATGCTAATTACATTGCCGGCTGCCAAATTGCATTATCTCTTATAGTTTCCGAGATATGGACTATCGATTATTTACATCTTAGGCTCTGCTTCTAACTTGGGCCCAAATTGTAAAATGGTCTTATCTATTGGCGATTTCGTTCCAATTCACATTCCAAGTAATATTCGCCATGCTAATTACATTGCCGGTTGCCAAATTGCATTATCTCTTATAGTTTCCGAGATATGGACTATCGATAATTTACACCTTAGGCTCTGCTTCCAACTTGGGCCCAAATTGTAAAATGGTCTTATCTATTGGCGATTTCGTTCCAATTCACAATCCAAGTAATATTCGGCATGCTAATTACATTGCCGGTTGCCAAATTGCATTATCTCTTATAGTTTCCGAGATATGGACTATCGATAATTTACACCTTAGGCTCTGCTTCTAACTTGGGCCCAAATTGTAAAATGGTCTTATCTATTGGCGACTTCGTTCCAATTCACATTCCAAGTAATATTCGGCATGCTAATTACATTGCCGGTTGCCAAATTGCATTATCTCTTATAGTTTCCGAGATATGGACTATCGATAATTTACACCTTAGGCTCTGCTTCTAACTTGGGCCCAAATTGTAAAATCGTCTTATCTATTGGCGATTTCGTTCCAATTCACATTCCAAGTAATACTCGGCATGCTAATTACATTGCCGGTTGCCAAATTGCATTATCTCTTATAGTTTCCGAGATATGGACTATCGATAATTTACACCTTAGGCTCTGCTTCTAACTTTTGCCCAAATTGTAAAATGGTCTTATCTATTGGCGATTTCGTTCCAATTCACATTCCAAGTAATATTCGGCATGCTAATTACATTGCCGGTTGCCAAATTGAATTATCTCTTATAGTTTCCGAGATATGGACTATCGATAATTTACACCTTAGGCTCTGCTTCTAACTTGGGCCCAAATTGTAAAATGGTCTTATCTATTGGCGATTTCGTTCCAATTCACATTCCAAGTAGTATTCGGCATGCTAATTACATTGCCGGTTGCCAAATTGCATTATCTCTTATAGTTTCCGAGATATGGACTATCGATAATTTACACCTTAGGCTCTGCTTCTAACTTGCGCCCAAATTGTAAAATGGTCTTATCTATTGGCGATTTCGTTCCAATTCACATTCCAAGTAATATTCGGCATGCTAATTACATTGCCGGCTGCCAAATTGCATTATCTCTTATAGTTTCCGAGATATGGACTATCGATTATTTACATCTTAGGCTCTGCTTCTAACTTGGGCCCAAATTGTAAAATGGTCTTATCTATTGGCGATTTCGTTCCAATTCACATTCCAAGTAATATTCGCCATGCTAATTACATTGCCGGTTGCCAAATTGCATTATCTCTTATAGTTTCCGAGATATGGACTATCGATAATTTACACCTTAGGCTCTGCTTCCAACTTGGGCCCAAATTGTAAAATGGTCTTATCTATTGGCGATTTCGTTCCAATTCACAATCCAAGTAATATTCGGCATGCTAATTACATTGCCGGTTGCCAAATTGCATTATCTCTTATAGTTTCCGAGATATGGACTATCGATAATTTACACCTTAGGCTCTGCTTCTAACTTGGGCCCAAATTGTAAAATGGTCTTATCTATTGGCGACTTCGTTCCAATTCACATTCCAAGTAATATTCGGCATGCTAATTACATTGCCGGTTGCCAAATTGCATTATCTCTTATAGTTTCCGAGATATGGACTATCGATAATTTACACCTTAGGCTCTGCTTCTAACTTGGGCCCAAATTGTAAAATCGTCTTATCTATTGGCGATTTCGTTCCAATTCACATTCCAAGTAATACTCGGCATGCTAATTACATTGCCGGTTGCCAAATTGCATTATCTCTTATAGTTTCCGAGATATGGACTATCGATAATTTACACCTTAGGCTCTGCTTCTAACTTTTGCCCAAATTGTAAAATGGTCTTATCTATTGGCGATTTCGTTCCAATTCACATTCCAAGTAATATTCGGCATGCTAATTACATTGCCGGTTGCCAAATTGAATTATCTCTTATAGTTTCCGAGATATGGACTATCGATAATTTACACCTTAGGCTCTGCTTCTAACTTGGGCCCAAATTGTAAAATGGTCTTATCTATTGGCGATTTCGTTCCAATTCACATTCCAAGTAGTATTCGGCATGCTAATTACATTGCCGGTTGCCAAATTGCATTATCTCTTATAGTTTCCGAGATATGGACTATCGATAATTTACACCTTAGGCTCTGCTTCTAACTTGGGCCCAAATTGTAAAATGGTCTTATCTATTGGCGATTTCGTTCCAATTCACATTCCAAGTAATATTCGGCATGCTAATTACATTGCCAGCTGCCAAATTGCATTATCTCTTATAGTTTCCGAGATATGGACTATGGATAATTTACACCTTAGGCTCTGCTTCTAACTTGGGCCCAAATTGTAAAATGGTCTTATCTATTGGCGATATCTTTCCAATTCACATTCCAAGTAATATTCGGCATGCTAATTACATTGCCGGTTGCCAAATTGCATTACCTCTTATAGTTTCCGAGATATGGACTATCGATAATTTACACTTTAGGCTCTGCTTCTAACTTGGGCCCAAATTGTAAAATGGTCTTATCTATTGGCGATTTCGTTCCAATTAACTTTCCAAGTAATATTCGGCATGCAAATTACATTGCCGGTTGCCAAATTGCATTATCTCTTATAGTTTCCGAGATATGGACTATCGATAATTTACACCTCAGCCTCTGCTTCTAACTTGGGCCCAAATTGTAAAATGGTCTTATCTATTGGCGATTTCGTTCCAATTCACATTCCAAGTAATATTCGGCATGCTAATTACATTGCCGGTTGCCAAATTGAATTATCTCTTATAGTTTCCGAGATATGGACTATCGATAATTTACACCTTAGGCTCTGCTTCTAACTTGGGCCCAAATTGTAAAATGGTCTTATCTATTGGCGATTTCGTTCCAATTCACATTCCAAGTGGTATTCGGCATGCTAATTACATTGCCGGTTGCCAAATTGCATTATCTCTTATAGTTTCAGAGATATGGACTATCGATAATTTACACCTTAGGCTCTGCTTCTAACTTGGGCCCAAATTGTAAAATGGTCTTATCTATTGGCGATTTCGTTCCAATTCACATTCCAAGTAATATTCGGCATGCTAATTACATTGCCGGTTGCCAAATTGCATTATCTCTTATAGTTTCCGAGATATGGACTATCGATAATTTACACCTTAGGCTCTGCTTCTAACTTGGGCCCAAATTGTAAAATGGTCTTATCTATTGGCGATTTCGTTCCAATTCACTTTCCACGTAATATTCGGCATGCTAATTACATTGCCGGTTGCCAAATTGCATTATCTCTTATAGTTTCCGAGATATGGACTATCGATAATTTACACCTTAGGCTCTGCTTCTAACTTGGGCCCAAATTGTAAAATGGTCTTATCTATTGGCGATTTCGTTCCAATTCACATTCCAAGTAATATTCGGCATGCTAATTACATTGCCGGTTGCCAAATTGCATTATCTCTTATAGTTTCCGAGATATGGACTATCGATAATTTACACCTTAGGCTCTGCTTCAAACTTGGGCCCAAATTGTAAAATGGCCTTATCTATTGGCGATTTCGTTCCAATTCACATTCCAAGTAATATTCGGCATGCTAATTACATTGCCGGTGGCCAAGTTGCATTATCTCTTATAGTTTCCGAGATATGGACTATCGATAATTTACACCTTAGGCTCTGCTTCTAACTTGGGCCCAAATTGTAAAATGGTCTTATCTATTGGCGATTTCGTTCCAATTCACATTCCAAGTAATATTCGGCATGCTAATTACATTGCCGGTTGCCAAATTGCATTATCTCTTATAGTTTCCGAGATATGGACTATCGATAATTTACACCTTAGGCTCTGCTTCTAACTTGGGCCCAAATTGTAAAATCGTCTTATCTATTGGCGATTTCGTTCCAATTCACATTCCAAGTAATATTCGGCATGCTGATTACATTGCCGGTTGCCAAATTGCATTATCTCTTATAGTTTCCGAGATATGGACTATCGATAATTTACACCTTAGGCTCTGCTTCTAACTTGGGCCCAAATTGTAAAATGGTCTTATCTATTGGCGATTTCGTTCCAATTCACATTCCGAGTAATATTCGGCAAGCTAATTACATTGCCGGTTGCCAAATTGAATTATCTCTTATAGTTTCCGAGATATGGACTATCGATAATTTACACCTTAGGCTCTGCTTCTAACTTGGGGCCAAATTGTAAAATGGTCTTATCTATTGGCGATTTCGTTCCAATTCACATTCCAAGTAATATTCGGCATGCTAATTACATTGCCGGTTGCCAAATTGTATTATCTCTTATAGTTTCCGAGATATGGACTATCGGTAATTTACACCTTAGGCTCTGCTTCTAACTTGGGCCCAAATTGTAAAATGGTCTTATCTATTGGCGATTTCGTTCCAATTCACATTCCAAGTAATATTCGGCATGCTAATTACATTGCCGGTTGCCAAATTGCATTACCTCTTATAGTTTCCGAGATATGGACTATCGATAATTTACACTTTAGGCTCTGCTTCTAACTTGGGCCCAAATTGTAAAATGGTCTTATCTATTGGCGATTTCGTTCCAATTCACTTTCCAAGTAATATTCGGCATGCAAATTACATTGCCGGTTGCCAAATTGCATTATCTCTTATAGTTTCCGAGATATGGACTATCGATAATTTACACCTCAGCCTCTGCTTCTAACTTGGGCCCAAATTGTAAAATGGTCTTATCTATTGGCGATTTCGTTCCAATTCACATTCCAAGTAATATTCGGCATGCTAATTACATTGCCGGTTGCCAAATTGAATTATCTCTTATAGTTTCCGAGATATGGACTATCGATAATTTACACCTTAGGCTCTGCTTCTAACTTGGGCCCAAATTGTAAAATGGTCTTATCTATTGGCGATTTCGTTCCAATTCACATTCCGAGTGGTATTCGGCATGCTAATTACATTGCCGGTTGCCAAATTGCATTATCTCTTATAGTTTCCGAGATATGGACTATCGATAATTTACACCTTAGGCTCTGCTTCTAACATGGGCCCAAATTGTAAAATGGTCTTATCTATTGGCGATTTCGTCCCAATTCACATTCCAAGTAATATTCGGCATGCTAATTACTTTGCCGGTTGCGAAACTGCATTATCTCTTATAGTTTCCGAGATATGGACTATCGATAATTTACACCTTAGGCTCTGCTTCTAACTTGGGCCCAAAGTGTAAAATGGTCTTATGTATTGGCGATTTCGTTCCAATTCACATTCCAAGTAATATCCGGCATGCTAATTACATTGCCGGTTGCCAAATTGAATTATCTCTTATAGTTTCCGAGATATGGACTATCGATAATTTACACCTTAGGCTCTGCTTCTAACTTGGGCCCAAATTGTAAAATGGTCTTATCTATTGGCGATTTCGTTCCAATTCACATTCCAAGTAATATTCGACATGCTAATTACATTGCCAGTTGCCAAATTGCATTATCTCTTATAGTTTCCGAGATATGGACTATGGATAATTTACACCTTAGGCTCTTCTTCTAACTTGGGCCCAAATTGTAAAATGGTCTTATCTATTGGCGATATAGTTCCAATTCACATTCCAAGTAATATTCGGCATGCTAATTACATTGCCGGTTGCCAAATTGCATTACCTCTTATAGTTTCCGAGATATGGACTATCGATAATTTACACCTTAGGCTCTGCTTCTAACTTGGGCCCAAATTGTAAAATGGTCTTATCTATTGGCGATTTCGTTCCAATTCACATTCCAAGTAATATTCGGCATGCAAATTACATTGCCGGTTGCCAAATTGCATTATCTCTTATAGTTTCCGAGATATGGACTATCGATAATTTACACCTTAGGCTCTGCTTCTAACTTGGGCCCAAATTGTAAAATGGTCTTATCTATTGGCGATTTCGTTCCAATTCACATTCCAAGTAATATCCGGCATGATAATTACATTGCCGGTTGCCAAATTGAATTATCTCTAATAGTTTCCGAGATATGGACTATCGATAATTTACACCTTAGGCTCTGCTTCTAACTTGGGCCCAAATTGTAAAATGGTCTTACCTATTGGCGATTTCGTTCCAATTCACATTCCAAGTAATATTCGGCATGCTAATTACATTGCCGGTTGCCAAATTGCATTATCTCTTATAGTTTCCGAGATATGGACTATCGATAATTTACACCTTAGGCTCTGCTTCTAACTTGCGCCCAAATTGTAAAATGGTCTTATCTATTGGCGATTTCGTTCCAATTCACATTCCAAGTAATATTCGGCATGCTAATTACATTGCCGGCTGCCAAATTGCATTATCTCTTATAGTTTCCGAGATATGGACTATCGATTATTTACATCTTAGGCTCTGCTTCTAACTTGGGCCCAAATTGTAAAATGGTCTTATCTATTGGCGATTTCGTTCCAATTCACATTCCAAGTAATATTCGCCATGCTAATTACATTGCCGGTTGCCAAATTGCATTATCTCTTATAGTTTCCGAGATATGGACTATCGATAATTTACACCTTAGGCTCTGCTTCCAACTTGGGCCCAAATTGTAAAATGGTCTTATCTATTGGCGATTTCGTTCCAATTCACAATCCAAGTAATATTCGGCATGCTAATTACATTGCCGGTTGCCAAATTGCATTATCTCTTATAGTTTCCGAGATATGGACTATCGATAATTTACACCTTAGGCTCTGCTTCTAACTTGGGCCCAAATTGTAAAATGGTCTTATCTATTGGCGACTTCGTTCCAATTCACATTCCAAGTAATATTCGGCATGCTAATTACATTGCCGGTTGCCAAATTGCATTATCTCTTATAGTTTCCGAGATATGGACTATCGATAATTTACACCTTAGGCTCTGCTTCTAACTTGGGCCCAAATTGTAAAATCGTCTTATCTATTGGCGATTTCGTTCCAATTCACATTCCAAGTAATACTCGGCATGCTAATTACATTGCCGGTTGCCAAATTGCATTATCTCTTATAGTTTCCGAGATATGGACTATCGATAATTTACACCTTAGGCTCTGCTTCTAACTTTTGCCCAAATTGTAAAATGGTCTTATCTATTGGCGATTTCGTTCCAATTCACATTCCAAGTAATATTCGGCATGCTAATTACATTGCCGGTTGCCAAATTGAATTATCTCTTATAGTTTCCGAGATATGGACTATCGATAATTTACACCTTAGGCTCTGCTTCTAACTTGGGCCCAAATTGTAAAATGGTCTTATCTATTGGCGATTTCGTTCCAATTCACATTCCAAGTAATATTCGGCATGCAAATTACATTGCCGGTTGCCAAATTGCATTATCTCTTGTAGTTTCCGAGATATGGACTATGGATAATTTACACCTTAGGCTCTTCTTCTAACTTGGGCCCAAATTGTAAAATGGTCTTATCTATTGGCGATATCGTTCCAATTCACATTCCAAGTAATATTCGGCATGCTAATTACATTGCCGGTTGCCAAATTGCATTACCTCTTATAGTTTCCGAGATATGGACTATCGATAATTTACACCTTAGGCTCTGCTTCTAACTTGGGCCCAAATTGTAAAATGGTCCTATCTATTGGCGATTTCGTTCCAATTCACATTCCAAGTAATATTCGGCATGCAAATTACATTGCCGGTTGCCAAATTGCATTATCTCTTATAGTTTCCGAGATATGGACTATCGATAATTTACACCTTAGGCTCTGCTTCTAACTTGGGCCCAAATTGTAAAATGGTCTTATCTATTGGCGATTTCGTTCCAATTCACATTCCAAGTAATATCCGGCATGATAATTACATTGCCGGTTGCCCAATTGAATTATCTCTAATAGTTTCCGAGATATGGACTATCGATAATTTACACCTTAGGCTCTGCTTCTAACTTGGGCCCAAATTGTAAAATGGTCCTTACCTATTGGCGATTTCGTTCCAATTCACATTCAAGTAATATTCGGCATGCTAATTACATTGCCGGTTGCCAAATTGCATTATCTCTTATAGTTTTCCGAGATATGGACTATCGATAATTTACACCTTAGGCTCTGCTTCTAACTTGCGCCCAAATTGTAAAATGGTCTTATCTATTGGCGATTTCGTTCCAATTCACATTCCAAGTAATATTCGGCATGCTAATTACATTGCCGGCTGCCAAATTGCATTATCTCTTATAGTTTCCGAGATATGGACTATCGATTATTTACATCTTAGGCTCTGCTTCTAACTTGGGCCCAAATTGTAAAATGGTCTTATCTATTGGCGATTTCGTTCCAATTCACATTCCAAGTAATATTCGCCATGCTAATTACATTGCCGGTTGCCAAATTGCATTATCTCTTATAGTTTCCGAGATATGGACTATCGATAATTTACACCTTAGGCTCTGCTTCCAACTTGGGCCCAAATTGTAAAATGGTCTTATCTATTGGCGATTTCGTTCCAATTCACAATCCAAGTAATATTCGGCATGCTAATTACATTGCCGGTTGCCAATTGCATTATCTCTTATAGTTTTCCGAGATATGGACTATCGATAATTTACACCTTAGGCTCTGCTTCTAACTTGGGCCCAAATTGTAAAATGGTCTTATCTATTGGCGACTTCGTTCCAATTCACATTCCAAGTAATATTCGGCATGCTAATTACATTGCCGGTTGCCAAATTGCATTATCTCTTATAGTTTCCGAGATATGGACTATCGATAATTTACACCTTAGGCTCTGCTTCTAACTTGGGCCCAAATTATAAAATCGTCTTATCTATTGGCGATTTCGTTCCAATTCACATTCCAAGTAATACTCGGCATGCTAATTACATTGCCGGTTGCCAAATTGCATTATCTCTTATAGTTTCCGAGATATGGACTATCGATAATTTACACCTTAGGCTCTGCTTCTAACTTTTGCCCAAATTGTAAAATGGTCTTATCTATTGGCGATTTCGTTCCAATTCACATTCCAAGTAATATTCGGCATGCTAATTACATTGCCGGTTGCCAAATTGAATTATCTCTTATAGTTTCCGAGATATGGACTATCGATAATTTACACCTTAGGCTCTGCTTCTAACTTGGGCCCAAATTGTAAAATGGTCTTATCTATTGGCGATTTCGTTCCAATTCACATTCCAAGTAGTATTCGGCATGCTAATTACATTGCCGGTTGCCAAATTGCATTATCTCTTATAGTTTCCGAGATATGGACTATCGATAATTTACACCTTAGGCTCTGCTTCTAACTTGCGCCCAAATTGTAAAATGGTCTTATCTATTGGCGATTTCGTTCCAATTCACATTCCAAGTAATATTCGGCATGCTAATTACATTGCCGGCTGCCAAATTGCATTATCTCTTATAGTTTCCGAGATATGGACTATCGATTATTTACATCTTAGGCTCTGCTTCTAACTTGGGCCCAAATTGTAAAATGGTCTTATCTATTGGCGATTTCGTTCCAATTCACATTCCAAGTAATATTCGCCATGCTAATTACATTGCCGGTTGCCAAATTGCATTATCTCTTATAGTTTCCGAGATATGGACTATCGATAATTTACACCTTAGGCTCTGCTTCCAACTTGGGCCCAAATTGTAAAATGGTCTTATCTATTGGCGATTTCGTTCCAATTCACAATCCAAGTAATATTCGGCATGCTAATTACATTGCCGGTTGCCAAATTGCATTATCTCTTATAGTTTCCGAGATATGGACTATCGATAATTTACACCTTAGGCTCTGCTTCTAACTTGGGCCCAAATTGTAAAATGGTCTTATCTATTGGCGACTTCGTTCCAATTCACATTCCAAGTAATATTCGGCATGCTAATTACATTGCCGGTTGCCAAATTGCATTATCTCTTATAGTTTCCGAGATATGGACTATCGATAATTTACACCTTAGGCTCTGCTTCTAACTTGGGCCCAAATTGTAAAATCGTCTTATCTATTGGCGATTTCGTTCCAATTCACATTCCAAGTAATACTCGGCATGCTAATTACATTGCCGGTTGCCAAATTGCATTATCTCTTATAGTTTCCGAGATATGGACTATCGATAATTTACACCTTAAGCTCTGCTTCTAACTTTTGCCCAAATTGTAAAATGGTCTTATCTATTGGCGATTTCGTTCCAATTCACATTCCAAGTAATATTCGGCATGCTAATTACATTGCCGGTTGCCAAATTGAATTATCTCTTATAGTTTCCGAGATATGGACTATCGATAATTTACACCTTAGGCTCTGCTTCTAACTTGGGCCCAAATTGTAAAATGGTCTTATCTATTGGCGATTTCGTTCCAATTCACATTCCAAGTAGTATTCGGCATGCTAATTACATTGCCGGTTGCCAAATTGCATTATCTCTTATAGTTTCCGAGATATGGACTATCGATAATTTACACCTCAGCCTCTGCTTCTAACTTGGGCCCAAATTGTAAAATGGTCTTATCTATTGGCGATTTCGTTCCAATTCACATTCCAAGTAATATTCGCCATGCTAATTACATTGCCGGTTGCCAAATTGCATTATCTCTTATAGTTTCCGAGATATGGACTATCGATAATTTACACCTTAGGCTCTGCTTCCAACTTGGGCCCAAAGTGTAAAATGGTCTTATGTATTGGCGATTTCGTTCCAATTCACATTCCAAGTAATATCCGGCATGCTAATTACATTGCCGGTTGCCAAATTGAATTATCTCTTATAGTTTCCGAGATATGGACTATCGATAATTTACACCTTAGGCTCTGCTTCTAACTTGGGCCCAAATTGTAAAATGGTCTTATCTATTGGCGATTTCGTTCCAATTCACATTCCAAGTAATATTCGACATGCTAATTACATTGCCAGTTGCCAAATTGCATTATCTCTTATAGTTTCCGAGATATGGACTATGGATAATTTACACCTTAGGCTCTTCTTCTAACTTGGGCCCAAATTGTAAAATGGTCTTATCTATTGGCGATATAGTTCCAATTCACATTCCAAGTAATATTCGGCATGCTAATTACATTGCCGGTTGCCAAATTGCATTACCTCTTATAGTTTCCGAGATATGGACTATCGATAATTTACACCTTAGGCTCTGCTTCTAACTTGGGCCCAAATTGTAAAATGGTCTTATCTATTGGCGATTTCGTTCCAATTCACATTCCAAGTAATATTCGGCATGCAAATTACATTGCCGGTTGCCAAATTGCATTATCTCTTATAGTTTCCGAGATATGGACTATCGATAATTTACACCTTAGGCTCTGCTTCTAACTTGGGCCCAAATTGTAAAATGGTCTTATCTATTGGCGATTTCGTTCCAATTCACATTCCAAGTAATATCCGGCATGATAATTACATTGCCGGTTGCCAAATTGAATTATCTCTAATAGTTTCCGAGATATGGACTATCGATAATTTACACCTTAGGCTCTGCTTCTAACTTGGGCCCAAATTGTAAAATGGTCTTACCTATTGGCGATTTCGTTCCAATTCACATTCCAAGTAATATTCGGCATGCTAATTACATTGCCGGTTGCCAAATTGCATTATCTCTTATAGTTTCCGAGATATGGACTATCGATAATTTACACCTTAGGCTCTGCTTCTAACTTGCGCCCAAATTGTAAAATGGTCTTATCTATTGGCGATTTCGTTCCAATTCACATTCCAAGTAATATTCGGCATGCTAATTACATTGCCGGCTGCCAAATTGCATTATCTCTTATAGTTTCCGAGATATGGACTATCGATTATTTACATCTTAGGCTCTGCTTCTAACTTGGGCCCAAATTGTAAAATGGTCTTATCTATTGGCGATTTCGTTCCAATTCACATTCCAAGTAATATTCGCCATGCTAATTACATTGCCGGTTGCCAAATTGCATTATCTCTTATAGTTTCCGAGATATGGACTATCGATAATTTACACCTTAGGCTCTGCTTCCAACTTGGGCCCAAATTGTAAAATGGTCTTATCTATTGGCGATTTCGTTCCAATTCACAATCCAAGTAATATTCGGCATGCTAATTACATTGCCGGTTGCCAAATTGCATTATCTCTTATAGTTTCCGAGATATGGACTATCGATAATTTACACCTTAGGCTCTGCTTCTAACTTGGGCCCAAATTGTAAAATGGTCTTATCTATTGGCGACTTCGTTCCAATTCACATTCCAAGTAATATTCGGCATGCTAATTACATTGCCGGTTGCCAAATTGCATTATCTCTTATAGTTTCCGAGATATGGACTATCGATAATTTACACCTTAGGCTCTGCTTCTAACTTGGGCCCAAATTGTAAAATCGTCTTATCTATTGGCGATTTCGTTCCAATTCACATTCCAAGTAATACTCGGCATGCTAATTACATTGCCGGTTGCCAAATTGCATTATCTCTTATAGTTTCCGAGATATGGACTATCGATAATTTACACCTTAGGCTCTGCTTCTAACTTTTGCCCAAATTGTAAAATGGTCTTATCTATTGGCGATTTCGTTCCAATTCACATTCCAAGTAATATTCGGCATGCTAATTACATTGCCGGTTGCCAAATTGAATTATCTCTTATAGTTTCCGAGATATGGACTATCGATAATTTACACCTTAGGCTCTGCTTCTAACTTGGGCCCAAATTGTAAAATGGTCTTATCTATTGGCGATTTCGTTCCAATTCACATTCCAAGTAATATTCGGCATGCAAATTACATTGCCGGTTGCCAAATTGCATTATCTCTTGTAGTTTCCGAGATATGGACTATGGATAATTTACACCTTAGGCTCTTCTTCTAACTTGGGCCCAAATTGTAAAATGGTCTTATCTATTGGCGATATCGTTCCAATTCACATTCCAAGTAATATTCGGCATGCTAATTACATTGCCGGTTGCCAAATTGCATTACCTCTTATAGTTTCCGAGATATGGACTATCGATAATTTACACCTTAGGCTCTGCTTCTAACTTGGGCCCAAATTGTAAAATGGTCTTATCTATTGGCGATTTCGTTCCAATTCACATTCCAAGTAATATTCGGCATGCAAATTACATTGCCGGTTGCCAAATTGCATTATCTCTTATAGTTTCCGAGATATGGACTATCGATAATTTACACCTTAGGCTCTGCTTCTAACTTGGGCCCAAATTGTAAAATGGTCTTATCTATTGGCGATTTCGTTCCAATTCACATTCCAAGTAATATCCGGCATGATAATTACATTGCCGGTTGCCAAATTGAATTATCTCTAATAGTTTCCGAGATATGGACTATCGATAATTTACACCTTAGGCTCTGCTTCTAACTTGGGCCCAAATTGTAAAATGGTCTTACCTATTGGCGATTTCGTTCCAATTCACATTCCAAGTAATATTCGGCATGCTAATTACATTGCCGGTTGCCAAATTGCATTATCTCTTATAGTTTCCGAGATATGGACTATCGATAATTTACACCTTAGGCTCTGCTTCTAACTTGCGCCCAAATTGTAAAATGGTCTTATCTATTGGCGATTTCGTTCCAATTCACATTCCAAGTAATATTCGGCATGCTAATTACATTGCCGGCTGCCAAATTGCATTATCTCTTATAGTTTCCGAGATATGGACTATCGATTATTTACATCTTAGGCTCTGCTTCTAACTTGGGCCCAAATTGTAAAATGGTCTTATCTATTGGCGATTTCGTTCCAATTCACATTCCAAGTAATATTCGCCATGCTAATTACATTGCCGGTTGCCAAATTGCATTATCTCTTATAGTTTCCGAGATATGGACTATCGATAATTTACACCTTAGGCTCTGCTTCCAACTTGGGCCCAAATTGTAAAATGGTCTTATCTATTGGCGATTTCGTTCCAATTCACAATCCAAGTAATATTCGGCATGCTAATTACATTGCCGGTTGCCAAATTGCATTATCTCTTATAGTTTCCGAGATATGGACTATCGATAATTTACACCTTAGGCTCTGCTTCTAACTTGGGCCCAAATTGTAAAATGGTCTTATCTATTGGCGACTTCGTTCCAATTCACATTCCAAGTAATATTCGGCATGCTAATTACATTGCCGGTTGCCAAATTGCATTATCTCTTATAGTTTCCGAGATATGGACTATCGATAATTTACACCTTAGGCTCTGCTTCTAACTTGGGCCCAAATTGTAAAATCGTCTTATCTATTGGCGATTTCGTTCCAATTCACATTCCAAGTAATACTCGGCATGCTAATTACATTGCCGGTTGCCAAATTGCATTATCTCTTATAGTTTCCGAGATATGGACTATCGATAATTTACACCTTAGGCTCTGCTTCTAACTTTTGCCCAAATTGTAAAATGGTCTTATCTATTGGCGATTTCGTTCCAATTCACATTCCAAGTAATATTCGGCATGCTAATTACATTGCCGGTTGCCAAATTGAATTATCTCTTATAGTTTCCGAGATATGGACTATCGATAATTTACACCTTAGGCTCTGCTTCTAACTTGGGCCCAAATTGTAAAATGGTCTTATCTATTGGCGATTTCGTTCCAATTCACATTCCAAGTAGTATTCGGCATGCTAATTACATTGCCGGTTGCCAAATTGCATTATCTCTTATAGTTTCCGAGATATGGACTATCGATAATTTACACCTTAGGCTCTGCTTCTAACTTGCGCCCAAATTGTAAAATGGTCTTATCTATTGGCGATTTCGTTCCAATTCACATTCCAAGTAATATTCGGCATGCTAATTACATTGCCGGCTGCCAAATTGCATTATCTCTTATAGTTTCCGAGATATGGACTATCGATTATTTACATCTTAGGCTCTGCTTCTAACTTGGGCCCAAATTGTAAAATGGTCTTATCTATTGGCGATTTCGTTCCAATTCACATTCCAAGTAATATTCGCCATGCTAATTACATTGCCGGTTGCCAAATTGCATTATCTCTTATAGTTTCCGAGATATGGACTATCGATAATTTACACCTTAGGCTCTGCTTCCAACTTGGGCCCAAATTGTAAAATGGTCTTATCTATTGGCGATTTCGTTCCAATTCACAATCCAAGTAATATTCGGCATGCTAATTACATTGCCGGTTGCCAAATTGCATTATCTCTTATAGTTTCCGAGATATGGACTATCGATAATTTACACCTTAGGCTCTGCTTCTAACTTGGGCCCAAATTGTAAAATGGTCTTATCTATTGGCGACTTCGTTCCAATTCACATTCCAAGTAATATTCGGCATGCTAATTACATTGCCGGTTGCCAAATTGCATTATCTCTTATAGTTTCCGAGATATGGACTATCGATAATTTACACCTTAGGCTCTGCTTCTAACTTGGGCCCAAATTGTAAAATCGTCTTATCTATTGGCGATTTCGTTCCAATTCACATTCCAAGTAATACTCGGCATGCTAATTACATTGCCGGTTGCCAAATTGCATTATCTCTTATAGTTTCCGAGATATGGACTATCGATAATTTACACCTTAGGCTCTGCTTCTAACTTTTGCCCAAATTGTAAAATGGTCTTATCTATTGGCGATTTCGTTCCAATTCACATTCCAAGTAATATTCGGCATGCTAATTACATTGCCGGTTGCCAAATTGAATTATCTCTTATAGTTCCCGAGATATGGACTATCGATAATTTACACCTTAGGCTCTGCTTCTAACTTGGGCCCAAATTGTAAAATGGTCTTATCTATTGGCGATTTCGTTCCAATTCACATTCCAAGTAGTATTCGGCATGCTAATTACATTGCCGGTTGCCAAATTGCATTATCTCTTATAGTTTCCGAGATATGGACTATCGATAATTTACACCTCAGCCTCTGCTTCTAACTTGGGCCCAAATTGTAAAATGGTCTTATCTATTGGCGATTTCGTTCCAATTCACATTCCAAGTAATATTCGGCATGCTAATTACATTGCCGGTTGCCAAATTGAATTATCTCTTATAGTTTCCGAGATATGGACTATCGATAATTTACACCTTAGGCTCTGCTTCTAACTTGGGCCCAAATTGTAAAATGGTCTTATCTATTGGCGATTTCGTTCCAATTCACATTCCAAGTGGTATTCGGCATGCTAATTACATTGCCGGTTGCCAAATTGCATTATCTCTTATAGTTTCAGAGATATGGACTATCGATAATTTACACCTTAGGCTCTGCTTCTAACTTGGGCCCAAATTGTAAAATGGTCTTATCTATTGGCGATTTCGTTCCAATTCACATTCCAAGTAATATTCGGCATGCTAATTACATTGCCGGTTGCCAAATTGCATTATCTCTTATAGTTTCCGAGATATGGACTATCGATAATTTACACCTTAGGCTCTGCTTCTAACTTGGGCCCAAATTGTAAAATGGTCTTATCTATTGGCGATTTCGTTCCAATTCACTTTCCAAGTAATATTCGGCATGCTAATTACATTGCCGGTTGCCAAATTGCATTATCTCTTATAGTTTCCGAGATATGGACTATCGATAATTTACACCTTAGGCTCTGCTTCTAACTTGGGCCCAAATTGTAAAATGGTCTTATCTATTGGCGATTTCGTTCCAATTCACATTCCAAGTAATATTCGGCATGCTAATTACATTGCCGGTTGACAAATTGCATTATCTCTTATAGTTTCCGAGATATGGACTATCGATAATTTACACCTTAGGCTCTGCTTCAAACTTGGGCCCAAATTGTAAAATGGCCTTATCTATTGGCGATTTCGTTCCAATTCACATTCCAAGTAATATTCGGCATGCTAATTACATTGCCGGTGGCCAAGTTGCATTATCTCTTATAGTTTCCGAGATATGGACTATCGATAATTTACACCTTAGGCTCTGCTTCTAACTTGGGCCCAAATTGTAAAATGGTCTTATCTATTGGCGATTTCGTTCCAATTCACATTCCAAGTAATATTCGGCATGCTAATTACATTGCCGGTTGCCAAATTGCATTATCTCTTATAGTTTCCGAGATATGGACTATCGATAATTTACACCTTAGGCTCTGCTTCTAACTTGGGCCCAAATTGTAAAATCGTCTTATCTATTGGCGATTTCGTTCCAATTCACATTCCAAGTAATATTCGGCATGCTGATTACATTGCCGGTTGCCAAATTGCATTATCTCTTATAGTTTCCGAGATATGGACTATCGATAATTTACACCTTAGGCTCTGCTTCTAACTTGGGCCCAAATTGTAAAATGGTCTTATCTATTGGCGATTTCGTTCCAATTCACATTCCGAGTAATATTCGGCAAGCTAATTACATTGCCGGTTGCCAAATTGAATTATCTCTTATAGTTTCCGAGATATGGACTATCGATAATTTACACCTTAGGCTCTGCTTCTAACTTGGGGCCAAATTGTAAAATGGTCTTATCTATTGGCGATTTCGTTCCAATTCACATTCCAAGTAATATTCGGCATGCTAATTACATTGCCGGTTGCCAAATTGTATTATCTCTTATAGTTTCCGAGATATGGACTATCGGTAATTTACACCTTAGGCTCTGCTTCTAACTTGGGCCCAAATTGTAAAATGGTCTTATCTATTGGCGATTTCGTTCCAATTCACATTCCAAGTAATATTCGGCATGCTAATTACATTGCCGGTTGCCAAATTGCATTACCTCTTATAGTTTCCGAGATATGGACTATCGATAATTTACACTTTAGGCTCTGCTTCTAACTTGGGCCCAAATTGTAAAATGGTCTTATCTATTGGCGATTTCGTTCCAATTCACTTTCCAAGTAATATTCGGTATGCAAATTACATTGCCGGTTGCCAAATTGCATTATCTCTTATAGTTTCCGAGATATGGACTATCGATAATTTACACCTCAGCCTCTGCTTCTAACTTGGGCCCAAATTGTAAAATGGTCTTATCTATTGGCGATTTCGTTCCAATTCACATTCCAAGTAATATTCGGCATGCTAATTACATTGCCGGTTGCCAAATTGAATTATCTCTTATAGTTTCCGAGATATGGACTATCGATAATTTACACCTTAGGCTCTGCTTCTAACTTGGGCCCAAATTGTAAAATGGTCTTATCTATTGGCGATTTCGTTCCAATTCACATTCCGAGTGGTATTCGGCATGCTAATTACATTGCCGGTTGCCAAATTGCATTATCTCTTATAGTTTCCGAGATATGGACTATCGATAATTTACACCTTAGGCTCTGCTTCTAACATGGGCCCAAATTGTAAAATGGTCTTATCTATTGGCGATTTCGTCCCAATTCACATTCCAAGTAATATTCGGCATGCTAATTACTTTGCCGGTTGCGAAACTGCATTATCTCTTATAGTTTCCGAGATATGGACTATCGATAATTTACACCTTAGGCTCTGCTTCTAACTTGGGCCCAAATTGTAAAATGGTCTTATCTATTGGCGATTTCGTTCCAATTCACATTCCAAGTAATATTCGGCATGCTAATTACTTTGCCGGTGGCCAAGTTGCATTATCTCTTATAGTTTCCGAGATATGGACTATCGATAATTTACACCTTAGGCTCTGCTTCTAACTGGGGCCCAAATTGTAAAATGGTCTTATCTATTGGCGATTTCGTTCCAAATCACATTCCAAGTAATATTCGGCATGCTAATTTCATTGCCGGTTGCCAAATTGCATTATCTCTTATAGTTTCCGAGATATGGACTATCGATAATTTACACCTTAGGCTCTGCTTCTAACTTGGGCCCAAATTGTAAAATGGTCTTATCTATTGGCGATTTCGTTCCAATTCACATTCCAAGTAATATTCGGCATGCTAATCACATTGCCGGTTGCCAAATTGAATTATCTCTTATAGTTTCCGAGATATGGACTATCGATAATTTACACCTTAGGCTCTGCTTCTAACTTGGGCCCAAATTGTAAAATGGTCTTATCTATTGGCGATTTCGTTCCAATTCACATTCCGAGTGGTATTCGGCATGCTAATTACATTGCCGGTTGCCAAATTGCATTATCTCTTATAGTTTCCGAGATATGGACTATCGATAATTTACACCTTAGGCTCTGCTTCTAACTTGGGCCCAAATTGTAAAATGGCCTTATCTATTGGCGATTTCGTTCCAATTCACATTCCTAGTAATATTCGGCATGCTAATTACATTGCCGGTTGCCAAATTGCATTATCTCTTATAGTTTCCGAGATATGGACTATCGATAATTTACACCTTAGGCTCTGCTTCTAACTTGGGCCCAAATTGTAAAATGGTCTTATCTATTGGCGATTTCGTTCCAATTCACATTCCAAGTAATATTCGGCATGCTAATTACATTGCCGGTTGCCAAATTGCATTATCTCTTATAGTTTCCGAGATATGGACTATCGATAATTTACACCTTAGGCTCTGCTTCTAACTTGGGCCCAAATTGTAATATGGTCTTATCTATTGGCGATTTCGTTCCAATTCACATTCCAAGTAATATTCGGCATGCTAATTACATTGCCGGTTGCCAAATTGCATTATCTCTTATAGTTTCCGAGATATGGACTATCGATAATTTACACCTTAGGCTCTGCTTCTAACTTGGGCCCAAATTGTAAAATGGTCTTATCTATTGGCGATATCGTTCCAATTCACATTCCAAGTAATATTCGGCATGCTAATTACATTGCCGGTTGCCAAATTGCATTACCTCTTATAGTTTCCGAGATATGGACTATCGATAATTTACACCTTAGGCTCTGCTTCTAACTTGGGCCCAAATTGTAAAATGGTCTTATCTATTGGCGATTTCGTTCCAATTCACATTCCAAGTAATATTCGGCATGCAAATTACATTGCCGGTTGCCAAATTGCATTATCTCTTATAGTTTCCGAGATATGGACTATCGATAATTTACACCTTAGGCTCTGCTTCTAACTTGGGCCCAAATTGTAAAATGGCCTTATCTATTGGCGATTTCGTTCCAATTCACATTCCAAGTAATATTCGGCATGCTAATTACATTGCCGGTTGCCAAATTGCATTATCTCTTGTAGTTTCCGAGATATGGACTATCGATAATTTACACCTTAGGCTCTGCTTCTAACTTGGGCCCAAATTGTAAAATCGCCTTATCTATTGGCGATTCCGTTCCAATTCACATTCCAAGTAATATTCGGCATGCTAATTACATTGCCGGTTGCCAAATTGCATTATCTCTTATAGTTTCCGAGATATGGACTATCGATAATTTACACCTTAGGCTCTGCTTCTAACTTGGGCCCAAATTGTAAAATGGTCTTATCTATTGGCGATTTCGTTCCAATTCACATTCCAAGTAATATCCGGCATGCTAATTACATTGCCGGTTGCCAAATTGAATTATCTCTTATAGTTTCCGAGATATGGACTATCGATAATTTACACCTTAGGCTCTGCTTCTAACTTGGGCCCAAATTGTAAAATGGTCTTATCTATTGGCGATTTCGTTCCAATTCACATTCCAAGTAATATTCGACATGCTAATTACATTGCCAGTTGCCAAATTGCATTATCTCTTATAGTTTCCGAGATATGGACTATGGATAATTTACACCTTAGGCTCTGCTTCTAACTTGGGCCCAAATTGTAAAATGGTCTTATCTATTGGCGATATCGTTCCAATTCACATTCCAAGTAATATTCGGCATGCTAATTACATTGCCGGTTGCCAAATTGCATTACCTCTTATAGTTTCCGAGATATGGACTATCGATAATTTACACCTTAGGCTCTGCTTCTAACTTGGGCCCAAATTGTAAAATGGTCTTATCTATTGGCGATTTCGTTCCAATTCACATTCCAAGTAATATTCGGCATGCAAATTACATTGCCGGTTGCCAAATTGCATTATCTCTTATAGTTTCCGAGATATGGACTATCGATAATTTACACCTTAGGCTCTGCTTCTAACTTGGGCCCAAATTGTAAAATGGTCTTATCTATTGGCGATTTCGTTCCAATTCACATTCCAAGTAATATTCGGCATGCTAATTACATTGCCGGTTGCCAAATTGCATTATCTCTTGTAGTTTCCGAGATATGGACTATCGATAATTTACACCTTAGGCTCTGCTTCTAACTTGGGCCCAAATTGTAAAATCGCCTTATCTATTGGCGATTTCGTTCCAATTCACATTCCAAGTAATATTCGGCATGCTAATTACATTGCCGGTTGCCAAATTGCATTATCTCTTATAGTTTCCGAGATATGGACTATCGATAATTTACACCTTAGGCTCTGCTTCTAACTTGGGCCCAAATTGTAAAATGGTCTTATCTATTGGCGATTTCGTTCCAATTCACATTCCAAGTAATATCCGGCATGCTAATTACATTGCCGGTTGCCAAATTGAATTATCTCTTATAGTTTCCGAGATATGGACTATCGATAATTTACACCTTAGGCTCTGCTTCTAACTTGGGCCCAAATTGTAAAATGGTCTTACCTATTGGCTATTTCGTTCCAATTCACATTCCAAGTAATATTCGGCATGCTAATTACATTGCCGGTTGCCAAATTGCATTATCTCTTATAGTTTCCGAGATATGGACTATGGATAATTTACACCTTAGGCTCTGCTTCTAACTTGGGCCCAAATTGTAAAATGGTCTTATCTATTGGCGATATCGTTCCAATTCACATTTCAAGTAATATTCGGCATGCTAATTACATTGCCGGTTGCCAAATTGCATTACCTCTTATAGTTTCCGAGATATGGACTATCGATAATTTACACTTTAGGCTCTGCTTCTAACTTGGGCCCAAATTGTAAAATGGTCTTATCTATTGGCGATTTCGTTCCAATTCACATTCCAAGTAATATTCGGCATTGAAATTACATTGCCGGTTGCCAAATTGCATTATCTCTTATAGTTTCCGAGATATGGACTATCGATAATTTACACCTTAGGCTCTGCTTCTAACTTGGGCCCAAATTGTAAAATGGTCTTATCTATTGGCGATTTCGTTCCAATTCACATTCCAAGTAATATTCGGCATGATAATTACATTGCCGGTTGCCAAATTGCATTATCTCTTGTAGTTTCCGAGATATGGACTATCGATAATTTACACCTTAGGCTCTGCTTCTAACTTGGGCCCAAATTGTAAAATCGCCTTATCTATTGGCGATTTCGTTCCAATTCACATTCCAAGTAATATTCGGCATGCTAATTACATTGCCGGTTGCCAAATTGCATTATCTCTTATAGTTTCCGAGATATGGACTATCGATAATTTACACCTTAGGCTCTGCTTCTAACTTGGGCCCAAATTGTAAAATGGTCTTATCTATTGGCGATTTCGTTCCAATTCACATTCCAAGTAATATTCGGCATGCTAATTACATTGCCGGTTGCCAAATTGCATTATCTCTTATAGTTTCCGAGATATGGACTATCGATAATTTACACCTTAGGCTCTGCTTCTAACTTGGGCCCAAATTGTAAAATGGCCTTATCTATTGGCGATTTCGTTCCAATTCACATTCCAAGTAATATTCGGCATGCTAATTACATTGCCGGTTGCCAAATTGCATTATCTCTTGTAGTTTCCGAGATATGGACTATCGATAATTTACACCTTAGGCTCTGCTTCTAACTTGGGCCCAAATTGTAAAATCGCCTTATCTATTGGCGATTTCGTTCCAATTCACATTCCAAGTAATATTCGGCATGCTAATTACATTGCCGGTTGCCAAATTGCATTATCTCTTATAGTTTCCGAGATATGGACTATCGATAATTTACACCTTAGGCTCTGCTTCTAACTTGGGCCCAAATTGTAAAATGGTCTTATCTATTGGCGATTTCGTTCCAATTCACATTCCAAGTAATATCCGGCATGCTAATTACATTGCCGGTTGCCAAATTGAATTATCTCTTATAGTTTCCGAGATATGGACTATCGATAATTTACACCTTAGGCTCTGCTTCTAACTTGGGCCCAAATTGTAAAATGGTCTTACCTATTGGCTATTTCGTTCCAATTCACATTCCAAGTAATATTCGGCATGCTAATTACATTGCCGGTTGCCAAATTGCATTATCTCTTATAGTTTCCGAGATATGGACTATGGATAATTTACACCTTAGGCTCTGCTTCTAACTTGGGCCCAAATTGTAAAATGGTCTTATCTATTGGCGATATCGTTCCAATTCACATTTCAAGTAATATTCGGCATGCTAATTACATTGCCGGTTGCCAAATTGCATTACCTCTTATAGTTTCCGAGATATGGACTATCGATAATTTACACTTTAGGCTCTGCTTCTAACTTGGGCCCAAATTGTAAAATGGTCTTATCTATTGGCGATTTCGTTCCAATTCACATTCCAAGTAATATTCGGCATTGAAATTACATTGCCGGTTGCCAAATTGCATTATCTCTTATAGTTTCCGAGATATGGACTATCGATAATTTACACCTTAGGCTCTGCTTCTAACTTGGGCCCAAATTGTAAAATGGTCTTATCTATTGGCGATTTCGTTCCAATTCACATTCCAAGTAATATTCGGCATGCTAATTACATTGCCGGTTGCCAAATTGCATTATCTCTTGTAGTTTCCGAGATATGGACTATCGATAATTTACACCTTAGGCTCTGCTTCTAACTTGGGCCCAAATTGTAAAATCGCCTTATCTATTGGCGATTTCGTTCCAATTCACATTCCAAGTAATATTCGGCATGCTAATTACATTGCCGGTTGCCAAATTGCATTATCTCTTATAGTTTCCGAGATATGGACTATCGATAATTTACACCTTAGGCTCTGCTTCTAACTTGGGCCCAAATTGTAAAATGGTCTTATCTATTGGCGATTTCGTTCCAATTCACATTCCAAGTAATATCCGGCATGCTAATTACATTGCCGGTTGCCAAATTGAATTATCTCTTATAGTTTCCGAGATATGGACTATCGATAATTTACACCTTAGGCTCTGCTTCTAACTTGGGCCCAAATTGTAAAATGGTCTTATCTATTGGCGATTTCGTTCCAATTCACATTCCAAGTAATATTCGACATGCTAATTACATTGCCGGTTGCCAAATTGCATTATCTCTTATAGTTTCCGAGATATGGACTATGGATAATTTACACCTTAGGCTCTGCTTCTAACTTGGGCCCAAATTGTAAAATGGTCTTATCTATTGGCGATATCGTTCCAATTCACATTCCAAGTAATATTCGGCATGCTAATTACATTGCCGGTTGCCAAATTGCATTACCTCTTATAGTTTCCGAGATATGGACTATCGATTATTTACACCTCAGGCTCTGCTTCTAACTTGGGCCCAAATTGTAAAATGGTCTTATCTATTGGCGATATCGTTCCAATTCACATTCCAAGTAATATTCGGCATGCTAATTACATTGCCGGTTGCCAAATTGCATTATCTCTTGTAGTTTCCGAGATATGGACTATGGATAATTTACACCTTAGGCTCTGCTTCTAACTTGGGCCCAAATTGTAAAATGGTCTTATCTATTGGCGATATCGTTCCAATTCACATTCCAAGTAATATTCGGCATGCTAATTACATTGCCGGTTGCCAAATTGCATTATCTCTTATAGTTTCCGAGATATGGACTATCGATAATTTACACCTTAGGCTCTGCTTGTAACTTGGTCCCAAATTGTAAAATGGTCTTACCTATTGGCGATTTCGTTCCAATTCACATTCCAAGTAATATTCGTCATGCTAATTACATTGCCGGTTGCCAAATTTCATTATCTCTTATAGTTTCCGAGATATGGACTATCGATAATTTACACCTTAGGCTCTGCTTCTAACTTGGGCCCAAATTGTAAAATGGTCTTATCTATTGGCGATATCGTTCCAATTCACATTCTAAGTAATATTCGGCATGCTAATTACATTGCCGGTTGCCAAATTGCATTACCTCTTATAGTTTCCGAGATATGGACTATCGATTATTTACACCTCAGGCTCTGCTTCTAACTTGGGCCCAAATTGTAAAATGGTCTTATCTATTGGCGATATCGTTCCAATTCACATTCCAAGTAATATTCGGCATGCTAATTACATTGCCGGTTGCCAAATTGCATTATCTCTTATAGTTTCCGAGATATGGACTATCGATAATTTACACCTTAGGCTCTGCTTCTAACTTGGGCCCAAATTGTAAAATCGCCTTATCTATTGGCGATTTCGTTCCAATTCACATTCCAAGTAATATTCGGCATGCTAATTACATTGCCGGTTGCCAAATTGCATTATCTCTTGTAGTTTCCGAGATATGGACTATCGATAATTTACACCTTAGGCTCTGCTTCTAACTTGGGCCCAAATTGTAAAATCGCCTTATCTATTGGCGATTTCGTTCCAATTCACATTCCAAGTAATATTCGGCATGCTAATTACATTGCCGGTTGCCAAATTGCATTATCTCTTATAGTTTCCGAGATATGGACTATCGATAATTTACACCTTAGGCTCTGCTTGTAACTTGGGCCCAAATTGTAAAATGGTCTTACCTATTGGCGATTTCGTTCCAATTCACATTCCAAGTAATATTCGTCATGCTAATTACATTGCCGGTTGCCAAATTTCATTATCTCTTATAGTTTCCGAGATATGGACTATCGATAATTTACACCTTAGGCTCTGCTTGTAACTTGGGCCCAAATTGTAAAATGGTCTTACCTATTGGCGATTTCGTTCCAATTCACATTCCAAGTAATATTCGTCATGCTAATTACATTGCCGGTTGCCAAATTTCATTATCTCTTATAGTTTCCGAGATATGGACGATCGATAATTTACACCTTAGGCTCTGCTTCTAACTTGGGCCCAAATTGTAAAATGGTCTTATCTATTGGCGATTTCGTTCCAATTCACATTCCAAGTAATATTCGGCATGCTAATTACATTGCCGGTTGCCAAATTGCATTATCTCTTATAGATTCCGAGATATGGACTATCGATAATTTACACCTTAGGCTCTGCTTCTAACTTGGGCCCAAATTGTAAAATGGTCTTATCTATTGGCGATTTCGTTCCAATTCACATTCCAAGTAATATTCGGCATGCTAATTACATTGCCGGTTGCCAAATTGCATTATCTCTTATAGATTCCGAGATATGGACTATCGATAATTTACACCTTAGGCTCTGCTTCTAACTTGGGCCCAAATTGTAAAATGGTCTTATCTATTGGCGATTTCGTTCCAATTCACATTCCAAGTAATATTCGGCATGCTAATTACATTGCCGGTTGCCAAATTGCATTATCTCTTGTAGTTTCCGAGATATGGACTATCGATAATTTACACCTTAGGCTCTGCTTCTAACTTGCGCCCAAATTGTAAAATGGTCTTATCTATTGGCGATTTCGTTCCAATTCACATTCCAAGTAATATTCGGCATGCTAATTACATTGCCGGCTGCCAAATTGCATTATCTCTTATAGTTTCCGAGATATGGACTATCGATTATTTACATCTTAGGCTCTGCTTCTAACTTGGGCCCAAATTGTAAAATGGTCTTATCTATTGGCGATTTCGTTCCAATTCACATTCCAAGTAATATTCGCCATGCTAATTACATTGCCGGTTGCCAAATTGCATTATCTCTTATAGTTTCCGAGATATGGACTATCGATAATTTACACCTTAGGCTCTGCTTCCAACTTGGGCCCAAATTGTAAAATGGTCTTATCTATTGGCGATTTCGTTCCAATTCACAATCCAAGTAATATTCGGCATGCTAATTACATTGCCGGTTGCCAAATTGCATTATCTCTTATAGTTTCCGAGATATGGACTATCGATAATTTACACCTTAGGCTCTGCTTCTAACTTGGGCCCAAATTGTAAAATGGTCTTATCTATTGGCGACTTCGTTCCAATTCACATTCCAAGTAATATTCGGCATGCTAATTACATTGCCGGTTGCCAAATTGCATTATCTCTTATAGTTTCCGAGATATGGACTATCGATAATTTACACCTTAGGCTCTGCTTCTAACTTGGGCCCAAATTGTAAAATCGTCTTATCTATTGGCGATTTCGTTCCAATTCACATTCCAAGTAATACTCGGCATGCTAATTACATTGCCGGTTGCCAAATTGCATTATCTCTTATAGTTTCCGAGATATGGACTATCGATAATTTACACCTTAGGCTCTGCTTCTAACTTTTGCCCAAATTGTAAAATGGCCTTATCTATTGGCGATTTCGTTCCAATTCACATTCCAAGTAATATTCGGCATGCTAATTACATTGCCGGTTGCCAAATTGAATTATCTCTTATAGTTTCCGAGATATGGACTATCGATAATTTACACCTTAGGCTCTGCTTCTAACTTGGGCCCAAATTGTAAAATGGTCTTATCTTTTGGCGATTTCGTTCCAATTCACATTCCAAGTAGTATTCGGCATGCTAATTACATTGCCGGTTGCCAAATTGCATTATCTCTTATAGTTTCCGAGATATGGACTATCGATAATTTACACCTTAGGCTCTGCTTCTAACTTGGGCCCAAATTGTAAAATGGTCTTATCTATTGGCGATTTCGTTCCAATTCACATTCCAAGTAATATTCGGCATGCCAATTACATTGCCAGTTGCCAAATTGCATTATCTCTTATAGTTTCCGAGATATGGACTATGGATAATTTACACCTTAGGCTCTGCTTCTAACTTGGGCCCAAATTGTAAAATGGTCTTATCTATTGGCGATATCTTTCCAATTCACATTACAAGTAATATTCGGCATGCTAATTACATTGCCGGTTGCCAAATTGCATTACCTCTTATAGTTTCCGAGATATGGACTATCGATAATTTACACTTTAGGCTCTGCTTCTAACTTGGGCCCAAATTGTAAAATGGTCTTATCTATTGGCGATTTCGTTCCAATTAACTTTCCAAGTAATATTCGGCATGCAAATTACATTGCCGGTTGCCAAATTGCATTATCTCTGATAGTTTCCGAGATATGGACTATCGATAATTTACACCTCAGCCTCTGCTTCTAACTTGGGCCCAAATTGTAAAATGGTCTTATCTATTGGCGATTTCGTTCCAATTCACATTCCAAGTAATATTCGGCATGCTAATTACATTGCCGGTTGCCAAATTGAATTATCTCTTATAGTTTCCGAGATATGGACTATCGATAATTTACACCTTAGGCTCTGCTTCTAACTTGGGCCCAAATTGTAAAATGGTCTTATCTATTGGCGATTTCGTTCCAATTCACATTCCAAGTGGTATTCGGCATGCTAATTACATTGCCGGTTGCCAAATTGCATTATCTCTTATAGTTTCAGAGATATGGACTATCGATAATTTACACCTTAGGCTCTGCTTCTAACTTGGGCCCAAATTGTAAAATGGTCTTATCTATTGGCGATTTCGTTCCAATTCACATTCCAAGTAATATTCGGCATGCTAATTACATTGCCGGTTGCCAAATTGCATTATCTCTTATAGTTTCCGAGATATGGACTATCGATAATTTACACCTTAGGCTCTGCTTCTAACTTGGGCCCAAATTGTAAAATGGTCTTATCTATTGGCGATTTCGTTCCAATTCACTTTCCAAGTAATATTCGGCATGCTAATTACATTGCCGGTTGCCAAATTGCATTATCTCTTATAGTTTCCGAGATATGGACTATCGATAATTTACACCTTAGGCTCTGCTTCTAACTTGGGCCCAAATTGTAGAATGGTCTTATCTATTGGCGATTTCGTTCCAATTCACATTCCAAGTAATATTCGGCATGCTAATTACATTGCCGGTTGCCAAATTGCATTATCTCTTATAGTTTCCGAGATATGGACTATCGATAATTTACACCTTAGGCTCTGCTTCAAACTTGGGCCCAAATTGTAAAATGGCCTTATCTATTGGCGATTTCGTTCCAATTCACATTCCAAGTAATATTCGGCATGCTAATTACATTGCCGGTGGCCAAGTTGCATTATCTCTTATAGTTTCCGAGATATGGACTATCGATAATTTACACCTTAGGCTCTGCTTCTAACTTGGGCCCAAATTGTAAAATGGTCTTATCTATTGGCGATTTCGTTCCAATTCACATTCCAAGTAATATTCGGCATGCTAATTACATTGCCGGTTGCCAAATTGCATTATCTCTTATAGTTTCCGAGATATGGACTATCGATAATTTACACCTTAGGCTCTGCTTCTAACTTGGGCCCAAATTGTAAAATCGTCTTATCTATTGGCGATTTCGTTCCAATTCACATTCCAAGTAATATTCGGCATGCTGATTACATTGCCGGTTGCCAAATTGCATTATCTCTTATAGTTTCCGAGATATGGACTATCGATTATTTACACCTTAGGCTCTGCTTCTAACTTGGGCCCAAATTGTAAAATGGTCTTATCTATTGGCGATTTCGTTCCAATTCACATTCCAAGTAATATTCGGCATGCTAATTACATTGCCGGTTGCCAAATTGAATTATCTCTTATAGTTTCCGAGATATGGACTATCGATAATTTACACCTTAGGCTCTGCTTCTAACTTGGGGCCAAATTGTAAAATGGTCTTATCTATTGGCGATTTCGTTCCAATTCACATTCCAAGTAATATTCGGCATGCTAATTACATTGCCGGTTGCCAAATTGTATTATCTCTTATAGTTTCCGAGATATGGACTATCGGTAATTTACACCTTAGGCTCTGCTTCTAACTTGGGCCCAAATTGTAAAATGGTCTTATCTATTGGTGATTTCGTTCCAATTCACATTCCAAGTAATATTCGGCATGCTAATTACATTGCCGGTTGCCAAATTGCATTACCTCTTATAGTTTCCGAGATATGGACTATCGATAATTTACACTTTAGGCTCTGCTTCTAACTTGGGCCCAAATTGTAAAATGGTCTTATCTATTGGCGATTTCGTTCCAATTCACTTTCCAAGTAATATTCGGCATGCAAATTACATTGCCGGTTGCTAAATTGCATTATCTCTTATAGTTTCCGAGATATGGACTATCGATAATTTACACCTCAGCCTCTGCTTCTAACTTGGGCCCAAATTGTAAAATGGTCTTATCTATTGGCGATTTCGTTCCAATTCACATTCCAAGTAATATTCGGCATGCTAATTACATTGCCGGTTGCCAAATTGAATTATCTCTTATAGTTTCCGAGATATGGACTATCGATAATTTACACCTTAGGCTCTGCTTCTAACTTGGGCCCAAATTATAAAATGGTCTTATCTATTGGCGATTTCGTTCCAATTCACATTCCGAGTGGTATTCGGCATGCTAATTACATTGCCGGTTGCCAAATTGCATTATCTCTTATAGTTTCCGAGATATGGACTATCGATAATTTACACCTTAGGCTCTGCTTCTAACATGGGCCCAAATTGTAAAATGGTCTTATCTATTGGCGATTTCGTCCCAATTCACATTCCAAGTAATATTCGGCATGCTAATTACTTTGCCGGTTGCGAAACTGCATTATCTCTTATAGTTTCCGAGATATGGACTATCGATAATTTACACCTTAGGCTCTGCTTCTAACTTGGGCCCAAATTGTAAAATGGTCTTATCTATTGGCGATTTCGTTCCAATTCACATTCCAAGTAATATTCGGCATGCTAATTACTTTGCCGGTGGCCAAGTTGCATTATCTCTTATAGTTTCCGAGATATGGACTATCGATAATTTACACCTTAGGCTCTGCTTCTAACTTGGGCCCAAATTGTAAAATGGTCTTATCTATTGGCGATTTCGTTCCAATTCACATTCCAAGTAATATTCGGCATGCTAATTACATTGCCGGTTGCCAAATTGCATTATCTCTTATAGTTTCCGAGATATGGACTATCGATAATTTACACCTTAGGCTCTGCTTCTAACTTGGGCCCAAATTGTAAAATGGTCTTATCTATTGGCGATTTCGTTCCAATTCACATTCCAAGTAATATTCGGCATGCTAATTACATTGCCGGTTGCCAAATTGAATTATCTCTTATAGTTTCCGAGATATGGACTATCGATAATTTACACCTTAGGCTCTGCTTCTAACTTGGGCCCAAATTGTAAAATGGTCTTATCTATTGGCGATTTCGTTCCAATTCACATTCCGAGTGGTATTCGGCATGCTAATTACATTGCCGGTTGCCAAATTGCATTATCTCTTATAGTTTCCGAGATATGGACTATCGATAATTTACACCTTAGGCTCTGCTTCTAACTTGGGCCCAAATTGTAAAATGGTCTTATCTATTGGCGATTTCATTCCAATTCACATTCCAAGCAATATTCGGCATGCTAATTACATTGCCGGTTGCCAAATTGCATTATATCTTATAGTTTCCGAGATATGGACTATCGATAATTTACACCTTAGGCTCTGCTTCTAACTTGGGCCCAAATTGTAAAATGGTCTTATCTATTGGCGATTTCATTCCAATTCACATTCCAAGTAATATTCGGCATGCTAATTACATTGCCGGTTGCCAAATTGCATTATCTCTTATAGTTTCCGAGATATGGACTATCGATAATTTACACCTTAGGCTCTGCTTCTAACTTGGGGCCAAATTGTAAAATGGTCTTATCTATTGGCGATTTCGTTCCAATTCACATTCCAAGTAATATTCGGCATGCTAATTACATTGCCGGTTGCCAAATTGTATTATCTCTTATAGTTTCCGAGATATGGACTATCGGTAATTTACACCTTAGGCTCTGCTTCTAACTTGGGCCCAAATTGTAAAATCGTCTTATCTATTGGCGATTTCGTTCCAATTCACATTCCAAGTAATATTCGGCATGCTGATTACATTGCCGGTTGCCAAATTGCATTATCTCTTATAGTTTCCGAGATATGGACTATCGATAATTTACACCTTAGGCTCTGCTTCTAACTTGGGCCCAAATTGTAAAATGGTCTTATCTATTGGCGATTTCGTTTCAATTCACATTCCAAGTAATATTCGGCATGCTAATTACATTGCCGGTTGCCAAATTGAATTATCTCTTATAGTTTCCGAGATATGGACTATCGATAATTTACACCTTAGGCTCTGCTTCTAACTTGGGCCCAAATTGTAAAATGGTCTTATCTATTGGCGATTTCGTTCCAATTCACATTCCAAGTAATATTCGGCATGCTAATTACTTTGCCGGTTGCGAAACTGCATTATCTCTTATAGTTTCCGAGATATGGACTATCGATAATTTACACCTTAGGCTCTGCTTCTAACTTGGGCCCAAATTGTAAAATGGTCTTATCTATTGGCGATTTCGTTCCAATTCACATTCCAAGTAGTATTCGGCATGCTAATTACATTGCCGGTTGCCAAATTGCATTATCTCTTATAGTTTCCGAGATATGGACTATCGATAATTTACACCTTAGGCTCTGCTTCTAACTTGGGCCCAAATTGTAAAATGGTCTTATCTATTGGCGATTTCGTTCCAATTCACATTCCAAGTAATATTCGGCATGCTAATTACTTTGCCGGTTGCGAAACTGCATTATCTCTTATAGTTTCCGAGATATGGACTATCGATAATTTACACCTTAGGCTCTGCTTCTAACTTGGGCCCAAATTGTAAAATGGTCTTATCTATTGGCGATTTCGTTCCAATTCACATTCCAAGTAATATTCGGCATGCTAATTACTTTGCCGGTGGCCAAGTTGCATTATCTCTTATAGTTTCCGAGATATGGACTATCGATAATTTACACCTTAGGCTCTGCTTCTAACTTGGGCCCAAATTGTAAAATGGTCTTATCTATTGGCGATTTCGTTCCAATTCACATTCCAAGTAATATTCGGCATGCTAATTACATTGCCGGTTGCCAAATTGCATTATCTCTTATAGTTTCCGAGATATGGACTATCGATAATTTACACCTTAGGCTCTGCTTCTAACTTGGGCCCAAATTGTAAAATGGTCTTATCTATTGGCGATTTCGTTCCAATTCACATTCCAAGTAATATTCGGCATGCTAATTACATTGCCGGTTGCCAAATTGAATTATCTCTTATAGTTTCCGAGATATGGACTATCGATAATTTACACCTTAGGCTCTGCTTCTAACTTGGGCCCAAATTGTAAAATGGTCTTATCTATTGGCGATTTCGTTCCAATTCACATTCCGAGTGGTATTCGGCATGCTAATTACATTGCCGGTTGCCAAATTGCATTATCTCTTATAGTTTCCGAGATATGGACTATCGATAATTTACACCTTAGGCTCTGCTTCTAACTTGGGCCCAAATTGTAAAATGGTCTTATCTATTGGCGATTTCATTCCAATTCACATTCCAAGCAATATTCGGCATGCTAATTACATTGCCGGTTGCCAAATTGCATTATATCTTATAGTTTCCGAGATATGGACTATCGATAATTTACACCTTAGGCTCTGCTTCTAACTTGGGCCCAAATTGTAAAATGGTCTTATCTATTGGCGATTTCATTCCAATTCACATTCCAAGTAATATTCGGCATGCTTATTACATTGCCGGTTGCCAAATTGCATTATCTCTTATAGTTTCCGAGATATGGACTATCGATAATTTACACCTTAGGCTCTGCTTCTAACTTGGGGCCAAATTGTAAAATGGTCTTATCTATTGGCGATTTCGTTCCAATTCACATTCCAAGTAATATTCGGCATGCTAATTACATTGCCGGTTGCCAAATTGTATTATCTCTTATAGTTTCCGAGATATGGACTATCGGTAATTTACACCTTAGGCTCTGCTTCTAACTTGGGCCCAAATTGTAAAATCGTCTTATCTATTGGCGATTTCGTTCCAATTCACATTCCAAGTAATATTCGGCATGCTGATTACATTGCCGGTTGCCAAATTGCATTATCTCTTATAGTTTCCGAGATATGGACTATCGATAATTTACACCTTAGGCTCTGCTTCTAACTTGGGCCCAAATTGTAAAATGGTCTTATCTATTGGCGATTTCGTTTCAATTCACATTCCAAGTAATATTCGGCATGCTAATTACATTGCCGGTTGCCAAATTGAATTATCTCTTATAGTTTCCGAGATATGGACTATCGATAATTTACACCTTAGGCTCTGCTTCTAACTTGGGCCCAAATTGTAAAATGGTCTTATCTATTGGCGATTTCGTTCCAATTCACATTCCAAGTAATATTCGGCATGCTAATTACTTTGCCGGTTGCGAAACTGCATTATCTCTTATAGTTTCCGAGATATGGACTATCGATAATTTACACCTTAGGCTCTGCTTCTAACTTGGGCCGAAATTGTAAAATGGTCTTATCTATTGGCGATTTCGTTCCAATTCACATTCCAAGTAGTATTCGGCATGCTAATTACATTGCCGGTTGCCAAATTGCATTATCTCTTATAGTTTCCGAGATATGGACTATCGATAATTTACACCTTAGGCTCTGCTTCTAACTTGGGCCCAAATTGTAAAATGGTCTTATCTATTGGCGATTTCGTTCCAATTCACATTCCAAGTAATATTCGGCATGCCAATTACATTGCCAGTTGCCAAATTGCATTATCTCTTATAGTTTCCGAGATATGGACTATGGATAATTTACACCTTAGGCTCTGCTTCTAACTTGGGCCCAAATTGTAAAATGGTCTTATCTATTGGCGATATCTTTCCAATTCACATTCCAAGTAATATTCGGCATGCTAATTACATTGCCGGTTGCCAAATTGCATTACCTCTTATAGTTTCCGAGATATGGACTATCGATAATTTACACTTTAGGCTCTGCTTCTAACTTGGGCCCAAATTGTAAAATGGTCTTATCTATTGGCGATTTCGTTCCAATTAACTTTCCAAGTAATATTCGGCATGCAAATTACATTGCCGGTTGCCAAATTGCATTATCTCTGATAGTTTCCGAGATATGGACTATCGATAATTTACACCTCAGCCTCTGCTTCTAACTTGGGCCCAAATTGTAAAATGGTCTTATCTATTGGCGATTTCGTTCCAATTCACATTCCAAGTAATATTCGGCATGCTAATTACATTGCCGGTTGCCAAATTGAATTATCTCTTATAGTTTCCGAGATATGGACTATCGATAATTTACACCTTAGGCTCTGCTTCTAACTTGGGCCCAAATTGTAAAATGGTCTTATCTATTGGCGATTTCGTTCCAATTCACATTCCAAGTGGTATTCGGCATGCTAATTACATTGCCGGTTGCCAAATTGCATTATCTCTTATAGTTTCAGAGATATGGACTATCGATAATTTACACCTTAGGCTCTGCTTCTAACTTGGGCCCAAATTGTAAAATGGTCTTATCTATTGGCGATTTCGTTCCAATTCACATTCCAAGTAATATTCGGCATGCTAATTACATTGCCGGTTGCCAAATTGCATTATCTCTTATAGTTTCCGAGATATGGACTATCGATAATTTACACCTTAGGCTCTGCTTCTAACTTGGGCCCAAATTGTAAAATGGTCTTATCTATTGGCGATTTCGTTCCAATTCACTTTCCAAGTAATATTCGGCATGCTAATTACATTGCCGGTTGCCAAATTGCATTATCTCTTATAGTTTCCGAGATATGGACTATCGATAATTTACACCTTAGGCTCTGCTTCTAACTTGGGCCCAAATTGTAGAATGGTCTTATCTATTGGCGATTTCGTTCCAATTCACATTCCAAGTAATATTCGGCATGCTAATTACATTGCCGGTTGCCAAATTGCATTATCTCTTATAGTTTCCGAGATATGGACTATCGATAATTTACACCTTAGGCTCTGCTTCAAACTTGGGCCCAAATTGTAAAATGGCCTTATCTATTGGCGATTTCGTTCCAATTCACATTCCAAGTAATATTCGGCATGCTAATTACATTGCCGGTGGCCAAGTTGCATTATCTCTTATAGTTTCCGAGATATGGACTATCGATAATTTACACCTTAGGCTCTGCTTCTAACTTGGGCCCAAATTGTAAAATGGTCTTATCTATTGGCGATTTCGTTCCAATTCACATTCCAAGTAATATTCGGCATGCTAATTACATTGCCGGTTGCCAAATTGCATTATCTCTTATAGTTTCCGAGATATGGACTATCGATAATTTACACCTTAGGCTCTGCTTCTAACTTGGGCCCAAATTGTAAAATCGTCTTATCTATTGGCGATTTCGTTCCAATTCACATTCCAAGTAATATTCGGCATGCTGATTACATTGCCGGTTGCCAAATTGCATTATCTCTTATAGTTTCCGAGATATGGACTATCGATTATTTACACCTTAGGCTCTGCTTCTAACTTGGGCCCAAATTGTAAAATGGTCTTATCTATTGGCGATTTCGTTCCAATTCACATTCCAAGTAATATTCGGCATGCTAATTACATTGCCGGTTGCCAAATTGAATTATCTCTTATAGTTTCCGAGATATGGACTATCGATAATTTACACCTTAGGCTCTGCTTCTAACTTGGGGCCAAATTGTAAAATGGTCTTATCTATTGGCGATTTCGTTCCAATTCACATTCCAAGTAATATTCGGCATGCTAATTACATTGCCGGTTGCCAAATTGTATTATCTCTTATAGTTTCCGAGATATGGACTATCGGTAATTTACACCTTAGGCTCTGCTTCTAACTTGGGCCCAAATTGTAAAATGGTCTTATCTATTGGTGATTTCGTTCCAATTCACATTCCAAGTAATATTCGGCATGCTAATTACATTGCCGGTTGCCAAATTGCATTACCTCTTATAGTTTCCGAGATATGGACTATCGATAATTTACACCTCAGCCTCTGCTTCTAACTTGGGCCCAAATTGTAAAATGGTCTTATCTATTGGCGATTTCGTTCCAATTCACATTCCAAGTAATATTCGGCATGCTAATTACATTGCCGGTTGCCAAATTGAATTATCTCTTATAGTTTCCGAGATATGGACTATCGATAATTTACACCTTAGGCTCTGCTTCTAACTTGGGCCCAAATTGTAAAATGGTCTTATCTATTGGCGATTTCGTTCCAATTCACATTCCGAGTGGTATTCGGCATGCTAATTACATTGCCGGTTGCCAAATTGCATTATCTCTTATAGTTTCCGAGATATGGACTATCGATAATTTACACCTTAGGCTCTGCTTCTAACATGGGCCCAAATTGTAAAATGGTCTTATCTATTGGCGATTTCGTCCCAATTCACATTCCAAGTAATATTCGGCATGCTAATTACTTTGCCGGTTGCGAAACTGCATTATCTCTTATAGTTTCCGAGATATGGACTATCGATAATTTACACCTTAGGCTCTGCTTCTAACTTGGGCCCAAATTGTACAATGGTCTTATCTATTGGCGATTTCGTTCCAATTCACATTCCAAGTAATATTCGGCATGCTAATTACTTTGCCGGTGGCCAAGTTGCATTATCTCTTATAGTTTCCGAGATATGGACTATCGATAATTTACACCTTAGGCTCTGCTTCTAACTTGGGCCCAAATTGTAAAATGGTCTTATCTATTGGCGATTTCGTTCCAATTCACATTCCAAGTAATATTCGGCATGCTAATTACATTGCCGGTTGCCAAATTGCATTATCTCTTATAGTTTCCGAGATATGGACTATCGATAATTTACACCTTAGGCTCTGCTTCTAACTTGGGCCCAAATTGTAAAATGGTCTTATCTATTGGCGATTTCGTTCCAATTCACATTCCAAGTAATATTCGGCATGCTAATTACATTGCCGGTTGCCAAATTGAATTATCTCTTATAGTTTCCGAGATATGGACTATCGATAATTTACACCTTAGGCTCTGCTTCTAACTTGGGCCCAAATTGTAAAATGGTCTTATCTATTGGCGATTTCGTTCCAATTCACATTCCGAGTGGTATTCGGCATGCTAATTACATTGCCGGTTGCCAAATTGCATTATCTCTTATAGTTTCCGAGATATGGACTATCGATAATTTACACCTTAGGCTCTGCTTCTAACTTGGGCCCAAATTGTAAAATGGTCTTATCTATTGGCGATTTCATTCCAATTCACATTCCAAGCAATATTCGGCATGCTAATTACATTGCCGGTTGCCAAATTGCATTATATCTTATAGTTTCCGAGATATGGACTATCGATAATTTACACCTTAGGCTCTGCTTCTAACTTGGGCCCAAATTGTAAAATGGTCTTATCTATTGGCGATTTCATTCCAATTCACATTCCAAGTAATATTCGGCATGCTAATTACATTGCCGGTTGCCAAATTGCATTATCTCTTATAGTTTCCGAGATATGGACTATCGATAATTTACACCTTAGGCTCTGCTTCTAACTTGGGGCCAAATTGTAAAATGGTCTTATCTATTGGCGATTTCGTTCCAATTCACATTCCAAGTAATATTCGGCATGCTAATTACATTGCCGGTTGCCAAATTGTATTATCTCTTATAGTTTCCGAGATATGGACTATCGGTAATTTACACCTTAGGCTCTGCTTCTAACTTGGGCCCAAATTGTAAAATCGTCTTATCTATTGGCGATTTCGTTCCAATTCACATTCCAAGTAATATTCGGCATGCTGATTACATTGCCGGTTGCCAAATTGCATTATCTCTTATAGTTTCCGAGATATGGACTATCGATAATTTACACCTTAGGCTCTGCTTCTAACTTGGGCCCAAATTGTAAAATGGTCTTATCTATTGGCGATTTCGTTTCAATTCACATTCCAAGTAATATTCGGCATGCTAATTACATTGCCGGTTGCCAAATTGAATTATCTCTTATAGTTTCCGAGATATGGACTATCGATAATTTACACCTTAGGCTCTGCTTCTAACTTGGGCCCAAATTGTAAAATGGTCTTATCTATTGGCGATTTCGTTCCAATTCACATTCCGAGTGGTATTCGGCATGCTAATTACATTGCCGGTTGCCAAATTGCATTATCTCTTATAGTTTCCGAGATATGGACTATCGATAATTTACACCTTAGGCTCTGCTTCTAACTTGGGCCCAAATTGTAAAATGGTCTTATCTATTGGCGATTTCGTCCCAATTCACATTCCAAGTAATATTCGGCATGCTAATTACTTTGCCGGTTGCGAAACTGCATTATCTCTTATAGTTTCCGAGATATGGACTATCGATAATTTACACCTTAGGCTCTGCTTCTAACTTGGGCCCAAATTGTAAAATGGTCTTATCTATTGGCGATTTCGTTCCAATTCACATTCCAAGTAATATTCGGCATGCTAATTACTTTGCCGGTGGCCAAGTTGCATTATCTCTTATAGTTTCCGAGATATGGACTATCGATAATTTACACCTTAGGCTCTGCTTCTAACTTGGGCCCAAACTGTAAAATGGTCTTATCTATTGGCGATTTCGTTCCAATTCACATTCCAAGTAATATTCGGCATGCTAATTACAATGCCGGTTGCCAAATTGCATTATCTCTTATAGTTTCCGAGATATGGACTATCGATAATTTACACCTTAGGCTCTGCTTCTAACTTGGGCCCAAATTGTAAAATGGTCTTATCTATTGGCGATTTCGTTCCAATTCACATTCCGAGTGGTATTCGGCATGCTAATTACATTGCCGGTTGCCAAATTGCATTATCTCTTATAGTTTCCGAGATATGGACTATCGATAATTTACACCTTAGGCTCTGCTTCTAACTTGGGCCCAAATTGTAAAATGGTCTTATCTATTGGCGATTTCGTCCCAATTCACATTCCAAGTAATATTCGGCATGCTAATTACTTTGCCGGTTGCGAAACTGCATTATCTCTTATAGTTTCCGAGATATGGACTATCGATAATTTACACCTTAGGCTCTGCTTCTAACTTGGGCCCAAATTGTAAAATGGTCTTATCTATTGGCGATTTCGTTCCAATTCACATTCCAAGTAATATTCGGCATGCTAATTACTTTGCCGGTGGCCAAGTTGCATTATCTCTTATAGTTTCCGAGATATGGACTATCGATAATTTACACCTTAGGCTCTGCTTCTAACTTGGGCCCAAATTGTAAAATGGTCTTATCTATTGGCGATTTCGTTCCAATTCACATTCCAAGTAATATTCGGCATGCTAATTACAATGCCGGTTCCCAAATTGCATTATCTCTTATAGTTTCCGAGATATGGACTATCGATTATTTTTAACCTTAGGCTCTGCTTCTAACTTGGGCCCAAACTGTAAAATGGTCTTATCTATTGGCGATTTCGTTCCAATTCACATTCCAAGTAGTGTTCGGCATGCTAATTACATTTCCGGTTGCCAAATTGCATTATCTCTTATAGTTTCCGAGATATGGACTATCGATAATTTACACCTTAGGCTCTGCTTCTAACTTGGGCCCAAATTGTAAAATGGTCTTATCTATTGGCGATTTCGTTCCAATTCACATTCCAAGTAATATTCGGCATGCTAATTACATTGCCGGTTGCCAAATTGCATTATCTCTTATAGTTTCCGAGATATGGACTATCGATAATTTACACCTTAGGCTCTGCTTCTAACTTGGGCCCAAATTGTAAAATGGTCTTATCTATTGGCGATTTCGTCCCAATTCACATTCCAAGTAATATTCGGCATGCTAATTACTTTGCCGGTTGCGAAACTGCATTATCTCTTATAGTTTCCGAGATATGGACTATCGATAATTTACACCTTAGGCTCTGCTTCTAACTTGGGCCCAAATTGTAAAATGGTCTTATCTATTGGCGATTTCGTTCCAATTCACATTCCAAGTAATATTCGGCATGCTAATTACATTGCCGGTTGCCAAATTGCATTATCACTTATAGTTTCCGAGATATGGACTATCGGTAATTTACACCTTAGGCTCTGCTTCTAACTTGGGCCCAAATTGTAAAATCGTCTTATCTATTGGCGATTTCGTTCCAATTCACATTCCAAGTAATATTCGGCATGCTAATTACATTGCCGGTTGCCAAATTGCATTATCTCTGATAGTTTCCGAGATATGGACTATCGATAATTTACACCTTAGGCTCTGCTTCTAACTTGGGCCCAAATTGTAAAATGGTCTTATCTATTGGCGATTTCATTCCAATTCACATTCCAAGTAATATTCGGCATGCTAATTACATTGCCGGTTGCCAAATTGCATTATCTCTTATAGTTTCCGAGATATGGACTATCGATAAATTATACCTTAGGCTCTGCTTCTAACTTGGGCCCAAATTGTAAAATGGTCTTATCTATTGGCGATTTCGTTCCAATTCACATTCCAAGTAATATTCGGCATGCTAATTACATTGCCGGTAGCCAAATTGCATTATCTCTTATAGTTTCCGAAATATGGACTATCGGTAATTTACACCTTAGGCTCTGCTTCTAACTTGGGCCCAAATTGTAAAATGGTCTTATCTATTGGCGATTTCGTTCCAATTCACATTCCAAGTAATATTCGGCATGCTAATTACATTGCCAGTTGCCAAATTGCATTATCTCTTATAGTTTCCGAGATATGGACTATGGATAATTTACACCTTAGGCTCTGCTTCTAACTTGGGCCCAAATTGTAAAATGGTCTTATCTATTGGCGATATCTTTCCAATTCACATTCCAAGTAATATTCGGCATGCTAATTACATTGCCGGTTGCCAAATTGCATTACCTCTTATAGTTTCCGAGATATGGACTATCGATAATTTACACTTTAGGCTCTGCTTCTAACTTGGGCCCAAATTGTAAAATGGTCTTATCTATTGGCGATTTCGTTCCAATTAACTTTCCAAGTAATATTCGGCATGCAAATTACATTGCCGGTTGCCAAATTGCATTATCTCTTATAGTTTCCGAGATATGGACTATCGATAATTTACACCTCAGCCTCTGCTTCTAACTTGGGCCCAAATTGTAAAATGGTCTTATCTATTGGCGATTTCGTTCCAATTCACATTCCAAGTAATATTCGGCATGCTAATTACATTGCCGGTTGCCAAATTGAATTATCTCTTATAGTTTCCGAGATATGGACTATCGATAATTTACACCTTAGGCTCTGCTTCTAACTTGGGCCCAAATTGTAAAATGGTCTTATCTATTGGCGATTTCGTTCCAATTCACATTCCAAGTGGTATTCGGCATGCTAATTACATTGCCGGTTGCCAAATTGCATTATCTCTTATAGTTTCAGAGATATGGACTATCGATAATTTACACCTTAGGCTCTGCTTCTAACTTGGGCCCAAATTGTAAAATGGTCTTATCTATTGGCGATTTCGTTCCAATTCACATTCCAAGTAATATTCGGCATGCTAATTACATTGCCGGTTGCCAAATTGCATTATCTCTTATAGTTTCCGAGATATGGACTATCGATAATTTACACCTTAGGCTCTGCTTCTAACTTGGGCCCAAATTGTAAAATGGTCTTATCTATTGGCGATTTCGTTCCAATTCACTTTCCAAGTAATATTCGGCATGTTAATTACATTGCCGGTTGCCAAATTGCATTATCTCTTATAGTTTCCGAGATATGGACTATCGATAATTTACACCTTAGGCTCTGCTTCTAACTTGGGCCCAAATTGTAAAATGGTCTTATCTATTGGCGATTTCGTTCCAATTCACATTCCAAGTAATATTCGGCATGCTAATTACATTGCCGGTTGCCAAATTGCATTATCTCTTATAGTTTCCGAGATATGGACTATCGATAATTTACACCTTAGGCTCTGCTTCAAACTTGGGCCCAAATTGTAAAATGGCCTTATCTATTGGCGATTTCGTTCCAATTCACATTCCAAGTAATATTCGGCATGCTAATTACATTGCCGGTGGCCAAGTTGCATTATCTCTTATAGTTTCCGAGATATGGACTATCGATAATTTACACCTTAGGCTCTGCTTCTAACTTGGGCCCAAATTGTAAAATGGTCTTATCTATTGGCGATTTCGTTCCAATTCACATTCCAAGTAATATTCGGCATGCTAATTACATTGCCGGTTGCCAAATTGCATTATCTCTTATAGTTTCCGAGATATGGACTATCGATAATTTACACCTTAGGCTCTGCTTCTAACTTGGGCCCAAATTGTAAAATCGTCTTATCTATTGGCGATTTCGTTCCAATTCACATTCCAAGTAATATTCGGCATGCTGATTACATTGCCGGTTGCCAAATTGCATTATCTCTTATAGTTTCCGAGATATGGACTATCGATAATTTACACCTTAGGCTCTGCTTCTAACTTGGGCCCAAATTGTAAAATGGTCTTATCTATTGGCGATTTCGTTCCAATTCACATTCCAAGTAATATTCGGCATGCTAATTACATTGCCGGTTGCCAAATTGAATTATCTCTTATAGCTTCCGAGATATGGACTATCGATAATTTACACCTTAGGCTCTGCTTCTAACTTGGGGCCAAATTGTAAAATGGTCTTATCTATTGGCGATTTCGTTCCAATTCACATTCCAAGTAATATTCGGCATGCTAATTACATTGCCGGTTGCCAAATTGTATTATCTCTTATAGTTTCCGAGATATGGACTATCGGTAATTTACACCTTAGGCTCTGCTTCTAACTTGGGCCCAAATTGTAAAATGGTCTTATCTATTGGCGATTTCGTTCCAATTCACATTCCAAGTAATATTCGGCATGCTAATTACATTGCCGGTTGCCAAATTGCATTACCTCTTATAGTTTCCGAGATATGGACTATCGATAATTTACACTTTAGGCTCTGCTTCTAACTTGGGCCCAAATTGTAAAATGGTCTTATCTATTGGCGATTTCGTTCCAATTCACTTTCCAAGTAATATTCGGCATGCAAATTACATTGCCGGTTGCCAAATTGCATTATCTCTTATAGTTTCCGAGATATGGACTATCGATAATTTACACCTCAGCCTCTGCTTCTAACTTGGGCCCAAATTGTAAAATGGTCTTATCTATTGGCGATTTCGTTCCAATTCACATTCCAAGTAATATTCGGCATGCTAATTACATTGCCGGTTGCCAAATTGAATTATCTCTTATAGTTTCCGAGATATGGACTATCGATAATTTACACCTTAGGCTCTGCTTCTAACTTGGGCCCAAATTGTAAAATGGTCTTATCTATTGGCGATTTCGTTCCAATTCACATTCCGAGTGGTATTCGGCATGCTAATTACATTGCCGGTTGCCAAATTGCATTATCTCTTATAGTTTCCGAGATATGGACTATCGATAATTTACACCTTAGGCTCTGCTTCTAACATGGGCCCAAATTGTAAAATGGTCTTATCTATTGGCGATTTCGTCCCAATTCACATTCCAAGTAATATTCGGCATGCTAATTACTTTGCCGGTTGCGAAACTGCATTATCTCTTATAGTTTCCGAGATATGGACTATCGATAATTTACACCTTAGGCTCTGCTTCTAACTTGGGCCCAAATTGTAAAATGGTCTTATCTATTGGCGATTTCGTTCCAATTCACATTCCAAGTAATATTCGGCATGCTAATTACTTTGCCGGTGGCCAAGTTGCATTATCTCTTATAGTTTCCGAGATATGGACTATCGATAATTTACACCTTAGGCTCTGCTTCTAACTTGGGCCCAAATTGTAAAATGGTCTTATCTATTGGCGATTTCGTTCCAATTCACATTCCAAGTAATATTCGGCATGCTAATTACATTGCCGGTTGCCAAATTGCATTATCTCTTATAGTTTCCGAGATATGGACTATCGATAATTTACACCTTAGGTTCTGCTTCTAACTTGGGCCCAAATTGTAAAATGGTCTTATCTATTGGCGATTTCGTTCCAATTCACATTCCGAGTGGTATTCGGCATGCTAATTACATTGCCGGTTGCCAAATTGCATTATCTCTTATAGTTTCCGAGATATGGACTATCGATAATTTACACCTTAGGCTCTGCTTCTAACTTGGGCCCAAATTGTAAAATGGTCTTATCTATTGGCGATTTCATTCCAATTCACATTCCAAGCAATATTCGGCATGCTAATTACATTGCCGGTTGCCAAATTGCATTATCTCTTATAGTTTCCGAGATATGGACTATCGATAATTTACACCTTAGGCTCTGCTTCTAACTTGGGCCCAAATTGTAAAATGGTCTTATCTATTGGCGATTTCATTCCAATTCACATTCCAAGTAATATTCGGCATGCTAATTACATTGCCGGTTGCCAAATTGCATTATCTCTTATAGTTTCCGAGATATGGACTATCGATAATTTACACCTTAGGCTCTGCTTCTAACTTGGGGCCAAATTGTAAAATGGTCTTATCTATTGGCGATTTCGTTCCAATTCACATTCCAAGTAATATTCGGCATGCTAATTACATTGCCGGTTGCCAAATTGTATTATCTCTTATAGTTTCCGAGATATGGACTATCGGTAATTTACACCTTAGGCTCTGCTTCTAACTTGGGCCCAAATTGTAAAATCGTCTTATCTATTGGCGATTTCGTTCCAATTCACATTCCAAGTAATATTCGGCATGCTGATTACATTGCCGGTTGCCAAATTGCATTATCTCTTATAGTTTCCGAGATATGGACTATCGATAATTTACACCTTAGGCTCTGCTTCTAACTTGGGCCCAAATTGTAAAATGGTCTTATCTATTGGCGATTTCGTTCCAATTCACATTCCAAGTAATATTCGGCATGCTAATTACATTGCCGGTTGCCAAATTGAATTATCTCTTATAGTTTCCGAGATATGGACTATCGATAATTTACACCTTAGGCTCTGCTTCTAACTTGGGCCCAAATTGTAAAATGGTCTTATCTATTGGCGATTTCGTTCCAATTCACATTCCGAGTGGTATTCGGCATGCTAATTACATTGCCGGTTGCCAAATTGCATTATCTCTTATAGTTTCCGAGATATGGACTATCGATAATTTACACCTTAGGCTCTGCTTCTAACTTGGGCCCAAATTGTAAAATGGTCTTATCTATTGGCGATTTCGTCCCAATTCACATTCCAAGTAATATTCGGCATGCTAATTACTTTGCCGGTTGCGAAACTGCATTATCTCTTATAGTTTCCGAGATATGGACTATCGATAATTTACACCTTAGGCTCTGCTTCTAACTTGGGCCCAAATTGTAAAATGGTCTTATCTATTGGCGATTTCGTTCCAATTCACATTCCAAGTAATATTCGGCATGCTAATTACTTTGCCGGTGGCCAAGTTGCATTATCTCTTATAGTTTCCGAGATATGGACTATCGATAATTTACACCTTAGGCTCTGCTTCTAACTTGGGCCCAAACTGTAAAATGGTCTTATCTATTGGCGATTTCGTTCCAATTCACATTCCAAGTAATATTCGGCATGCTAATTACAATGCCGGTTGCCAAATTGCATTATCTCTTATAGTTTCCGAGATATGGACTATCGATAATTTACACCTTAGGCTCTGCTTCTAACTTGGGCCCAAATTGTAAAATGGTCTTATCTATTGGCGATTTCGTTCCAATTCACATTCCGAGTGGTATTCGGCATGCTAATTACATTGCCGGTTGCCAAATTGCATTATCTCTTATAGTTTCCGAGATATGGACTATCGATAATTTACACCTTAGGCTCTGCTTCTAACTTGGGCCCAAATTGTAAAATGGTCTTATCTATTGGCGATTTCGTCCCAATTCACATTCCAAGTAATATTCGGCATGCTAATTACTTTGCCGGTTGCGAAACTGCATTATCTCTTATAGTTTCCGAGATATGGACTATCGATAATTTACACCTTAGGCTCTGCTTCTAACTTGGGCCCAAATTGTAAAATGGTCTTATCTATTGGCGATTTCGTTCCAATTCACATTCCAAGTAATATTCGGCATGCTAATTACTTTGCCGGTGGCCAAGTTGCATTATCTCTTATAGTTTCCGAGATATGGACTATCGATAATTTACACCTTAGGCTCTGCTTCTAACTTGGGCCCAAATTGTAAAATGGACTTATCTATTGGCGATTTCGTTCCAATTCACATTCCAAGTAATATTCGGCATGCTAATTACAATGCCGGTTCCCAAATTGCATTATCTCTTATAGTTTCCGAGATATGGACTATCGATTATTTTTAACCTTAGGCTCTGCTTCTAACTTGGGCCCAAACTGTAAAATGGTCTTATCTATTGGCGATTTCGTTCCAATTCACATTCCAAGTAGTGTTCGGCATGCTAATTACATTGCCGGTTGCCAAATTGCATTATCTCTTATAGTTTCCGAGATATGGACTATCGATAATTTACACCTTAGGCTCTGCTTCTAACTTGGGCCCAAATTGTAAAATGGTCTTATCTATTGGCGATTTCGTTCCAATTCACATTCCAAGTAATATTCGGCATGCTAATTACATTGCCGGTTGCCAAATTGCATTATCTCTTATAGTTTCCGAGATATGGACTATCGATAATTTACACCTTAGGCTCTGCTTCTAACTTGGGCCCAAATTGTAAAATGGTCTTATCTATTGGCGATTTCGTCCCAATTCACATTCCAAGTAATATTCGGCATGCTAATTACTTTGCCGGTTGCGAAACTGCATTATCTCTTATAGTTTCCGAGATATGGACTATCGATAATTTACACCTTAGGCTCTGCTTCTAACTTGGGCCCAAATTGTAAAATGGTCTTATCTATTGGCGATTTCGTTCCAATTCACATTCCAAGTAATATTCGGCATGCTAATTACATTGCCGGTTGCCAAATTGCATTATCACTTATAGTTTCCGAGATATGGACTATCGGTAATTTACACCTTAGGCTCTGCTTCTAACTTGGGCCCAAATTGTAAAATCGTCTTATCTATTGGCGATTTCGTTCCAATTCACATTCCTAGTAATATTCGGCATGCTAATTACATTGCCGGTTGCCAAATTGCATTATCTCTGATAGTTTCCGAGATATGGACTATCGATAATTTACACCTTAGGCTCTGCTTCTAACTTGGGCCCAAATTGTAAAATGGTCTTATCTATTGGCGATTTCATTCCAATTCACATTCCAAGTAATATTCGGCATGCTAATTACATTGCCGGTTGCCAAATTGCATTATCTCTTATAGTTTCCGAGATATGGACTATCGATAAATTATACCTTAGGCTCTGCTTCTAACTTGGGCCCAAATTGTAAAATGGTCTTATCTATTGGCGATTTCGTTCCAATTCACATTCCAAGTAATATTCGGCATGCTAATTACATTGCCGGTTGCCAAATTGCATTATCTCTGATAGTTTCCGAGATATGGACTATCGATAATTTACACCTTAGGCTCTGCTTCTAACTTGGGCCCAAATTGTAAAATGGTCTTATCTATTGGCGATTTCATTCCAATTCACATTCCAAGTAATATTCGGCATGCTAATTACATTGCCGGTTGCCAAATTGCATTATCTCTTATAGTTTCCGAGATATGGACTATCGATAAATTATACCTTAGGCTCTGCTTCTAACTTGGGCCCAAATTGTAAAATGGTCTTATCTATTGGCGATTTCGTTCCAATTCACATTCCAAGTAATATTCGGCATGCTAATTACATTGCCGGTTGCCAAATTGCATTATCACTTATAGTTTCCGAGATATGGACTATCGGTAATTTACACCTTAGGCTCTGCTTCTAACTTGGGCCCAAATTGTAAAATCGTCTTATCTATTGGCGATTTCGTTCCAATTCACATTCCTAGTAATATTCGGCATGCTAATTACATTGCCGGTTGCCAAATTGCATTATCTCTTATAGTTTCCGAGATATGGACTATCGATAATTTACACCTTAGGCTCTGCTTCTAACTTGGGCCCAAATTGTAAAATGGTTTTATCTATTGGCGATTTCGTTCCAATTCACATTCCAAGTAATATTCGGCATGCTAATTACATTGCCGGTTGCCAAATTGAATTATCTCTTATAGTTTCCGAGATATGGACTATCGATAATTTACACCTTAGGCTCTGCTTCTAACTTGGGCCCAAATTGTAAAATAGTCTTATCTGTTGGCGATTTCGTTCCAATTCACATTCCAAGTGGTATTCGGCATGCTAATTACATTGCCGGTTGCCAAATTGCATTATCTCTTATAGTTTCCGAGATATGGACTATCGATAATTTACACCTTAGGCTCTGCTTCTAACTTGGGCCCAAATTGTAAAATGGTCTTATCTATTGGCGATTTCGTTCCAATTCACATTCCAAGTAATATTCGGCATGCTAATTACATTGCCGGTTGCCAAATTGCATTATCTCTTATAGTTTCCGAGATATGGACTATCGATAATTTACACCTTAGGCTTTGCTTCTAACTTGGGCCCAAATTGTAAAATGGTTTTATCTATTGGCGATTTCGTTCCAATTCACATTCCAAGTAATATTCGGCATGCTAATTACATTGCCGGTTGCCAAATTGAATTATCTCTTATAGTTTCCGAGATATGGACTATCGATAATTTACACCTTAGGCTCTGCTTCTAACTTGGGCCCAAATTGTAAAATGGTCTTATCTATTGGCGATTTCGTTCCAATTCACATTCCAAGTGGTATTCGGCATGCTAATTACATTGCCGGTTGCCAAATTGCATTATCTCTTATAGTTTCCGAGATATGGACTATCGATAATTTACACCTTAGGCTCTGCTTCTAACTTGGGCCCAAATTGTAAAATGGTCTTATCTATTGGCGATTTCATTCCAATTCACATTCCAAGTAATATTCGGCATGCTAATTACATTGCCGGTTGCCAAATTGCATTATCTCTTATAGTTTCCGAGATATGGACTATCGATAATTTACACCTTAGGCTCTGCTTCTAACTTGGGCCCAAATTGTAAAATGGTCTTATCTATTGGCGATTTCATTCCAATTCACATTCCAAGTAATATTCGGCATGCTAATTACATTGCCGGTTGCCAAATTGCATTATCTCTTATAGTTTCCGAGATATGGACTATCGATAATTTACACCTTAGGCTCTGCTTCTAACTTGGGCCCAAATTGTAAAATGGTCTTATCTATTGGCGATTTCATTCCAATTCACATTCCAAGTAATATTCGGCATGCTAATTACATTGCCGGTTGCCAAATTGCATTATCTCTTATAGTTTCCGAGATATGGACTATCGATAATTTACACCTTAGGCTCTGCTTCTAACTTGGGGCCAAATTGTAAAATGGTCTTATCTATTGGCGATTTCGTTCCAATTCACATTCCAAGTAATATTCGGCATGCTAATTACATTGCCGGTTGCCAAATTGTATTATCTCTTATAGTTTCCGAGATATGGACTATCGGTAATTTACACCTTAGGCTCTGCTTCTAACTTGGGCCCAAATTGTAAAATCGTCTTATCTATTGGCGATTTCGTTCCAATTCACATTCCAAGTAATATTCGGCATGCTGATTACATTGCCGGTTGCCAAATTGCATTATCTCTTATAGTTTCCGAGATATGGACTATCGATAATTTACACCTTAGGCTCTGCTTCTAACTTGGGCCCAAATTGTAAAATGGTCTTATCTATTGGCGATTTCGTTCCAATTCACATTCCAAGTAATATTCGGCATGCTAATTACATTGCCGGTTGCCAAATTGAATTATCTCTTATAGTTTCCGAGATATGGACTATCGATAATTTACACCTTAGGCTCTGCTTCTAACTTGGGCCCAAATTGTAAAATGGTCTTATCTATTGGCGATTTCGTTCCAATTCACAATCCGAGTGGTATTCGGCATGCTAATTACATTGCCGGTTGCCAAATTGCATTATCTCTTATAGTTTCCGAGATATGGACTATCGATAATTTACACCTTAGGCTCTGCTTCTAACTTGGGCCCAAATTGTAAAATGGTCTTATCTATTGGCGATTTCGTCCCAATTCACATTCCAAGTAATATTCGGCATGCTAATTACTTTGCCGGTTGCGAAACTGCATTATCTCTTATAGTTTCCGAGATATGGACTATCGATAATTTACACCTAAGGCTCTGCTTCTAACTTGGGCCCAAATTGTAAAATGGTCTTATCTATTTGCGATTTCGTTCCAATTCACATTCCAAGTAATATTCGGCATGCTAATTACTTTGCCGGTGGCCAAGTTGCATTATCTCTTATAGTTTCCGAGATATGGACTATCGATAATTTACACCTTAGGCTCTGCTTCTAACTTGGGCCCAAACTGTAAAATGGTCTTATCTATTGGCGATTTCGTTCCAATTCACATTCCAAGTAATATTCGGCATGCTAATTACAATGCCGGTTGCCAAATTGCATTATCTCTTATAGTTTCCGAGATATGGACTATCGATAATTTACACCTTAGGCTCTGCTTCTAACTTGGGCCCAAATTGTAAAATGGTCTTATCTATTGGCGATTTCATTCCAATTCACATTCCGAGTGGTATTCGGCATGCTAATTACATTGCCGGTTGACAAATTGCATTATCTCTTATAGTTTCCGAGATATGGACTATCGATAATTTACACCTTAGGCTCTGCTTCTAACTTGGGCCCAAATTGTAAAATGGTCTTATCTATTGGCGATTTCGTCCCAATTCACATTCCAAGTAATATTCGGCATGCTAATTACTTTGCCGGTTGCGAAACTGCATTATCTCTTATAGTTTCCGAGATATGGACTATCGATAATTTACACCTTAGGCTCTGCTTCTAACTTGGGCCCAAATTGTAAAATGGTCTTATCTATTGGCGATTTCGTTCCAATTCACATTCCAAGTAATATTCGGCATGCTAATTACTTTGCCGGTGGCCAAGTTGCATTATCTCTTATAGTTTCCGAGATATGGACTATCGATAATTTACACCTTAGGCTCTGCTTCTAACTTGGGCCCAAATTGTAAAATGGTCTTATCTATTGGCGATTTCGTTCCAATTCACATTCCAAGTAATATTCGGCATGCTAATTACAATGCCGGTTCCCAAATTGCATTATCTCTTATAGTTTCCGAGATATGGACTATCGATTATTTTTAACCTTAGGCTCTGCTTCTAACTTGGGCCCAAACTGTAAAATGGTCTTATCTATTGGCGATTTCGTTCCAATTCACATTCCAAGTAGTGTTCGGCATGCTAATTACATTGCCGGTTGCCAAATTGCATTATCTCTTATAGTTTCCGAGATATGGACTATCGATAATTTACACCTTAGGCTCTGCTTCTAACTTGGGCCCAAAGTGTAAAATGGTCTTATCTATTGGCGATTTCGTTCCAATTCACATTCCAAGTAATATTCGGCATGCTAATTACATTGCCGGTTGCCAAATTGCATTATCTCTTATAGTTTCCGAGATATGGACTATCGATAATTTACACCTTAGGCTCTGCTTCTAACTTGGGCCCAAATTGTAAAATGGTCTTATCTATTGGCGATTTCGTCCCAATTCACATTCCAAGTAATATTCGGCATGCTAATTACTTTGCCGGTTGCGAAACTGCATTATCTCTTATAGTTTCCGAGATATGGACTATCGATAATTTACACCTTAGGCTCTGCTTCTAACTTGGGCCCAAATTGTAAAATGGTCTTATCTATTGGCGATTTCGTTCCAATTCACATTCCAAGTAATATTCGGCATGCTAATTACATTGCCGGTTGCCAAATTGCATTATCACTTATAGTTTCCGAGATATGGACTATCGGTAATTTACACCTTAGGCTCTGCTTCCAACTTGGGCCCAAATTGTAAAATCGTCTTATCTATTGGCGATTTCGTTCCAATTCACATTCCAAGTAATATTCGGCATGCTAATTACATTGCCGGTTGCCAAATTGCATTATCTCTGATAGTTTCCGAGATATGGACTATCGATAATTTACACCTTAGGCTCTGCTTCTAACTTGGGCCCAAATTGTAAAATGGTCTTATCTATTGGCGATTTCATTCCAATTCACATTCCAAGTAATATTCGGCATGCTAATTACATTGCCGGTTGCCAAATTGCATTATCTCTTATAGTTTCCGAGATATGGACTATCGATAAATTATACCTTAGGCTCTGCTTCTAACTTGGGCCCAAATAGTAAAATGGTCTTATCTATTGGCGATTTCGTTCCAGTTCACATTCCAAGTAATATTCGGCATGCTAATTACATTGCCGGTTGCCAAATTGCATTATCTCTTATAGTTTCCGAAATATGGACTATCGGTAATTTACACCTTAGGCTCTGCTTCTAACTTGGGCCCAAATTGTAAAATCGTCTTATCTATTGGCGATTTCGTTCCAATTCACATTCCAAGTAATATTCGGCATGCTAATTGCATTGCCGGTTGCCAAATTGCATTATCTCTTATAGTTTCCGAGATATGGACTATCGATAATTTACACCTTAGGCTCTGCTTCTAACTTGGGCCCAAATTGTAAAATGGTCTTATCTATTGGCGATTTCGTTCCAATTCACATTCCAAGTAATATTCGGCATGCTAATTACATTGCCGGTTGCCAAATTGAATTATCTCTTATAGTTTCCGAGATATGGACTATCGATAATTTACACCTTAGGCTCTGCTTCTAACTTGGGCCCAAATTGTAAAATGGTCTTATCTATTGGCGATTTCGTTCCAATTCACATTCCAAGTGGTATTCGGCATGCTAATTACATTGCCGGTTGCCAAATTGCATTATCTCTTATAGTTTCCGAGATATGGACTATGGATAATTTACACCTTAGGCTCTGCTTCTAACTTGGGCCCAAATTGTAAAATGGTCTTATCTATTGGCGATTTCGTTCCAATTCACATTCCAAGTAATATTCGGCATGCTAATTACATTGCCGGTTGCCAAATTGCATTATCTCTTATAGTTTCCGAGATATGGACTATCGATAATTTACACCTTAGGCTCTGCTTCTAACTTGGGCCCAAATTGTAAAATGGTCTTATCTATTGGCGATTACGTCCCAATTCACATTCCAAGTAATATTCGGCATGCTAATTACATTGCCGGTTGCGAAACTGCATTATCTCTTATAGTTTCCGAGATATGGACTATCGATTATTTACACCTTAGGCTCTGCTTCTAACTTGGGCCCAAATTGTAAAATGGTCTTATCTATTGGCGATTTCGTTCCAATTCACATTCCATGTAATATTCGGCATGCTAATTACATTGCCGGTTGCCAAATTGCATTATCCCTTTTAGTTTCCGAGATATGGACTATCGATAATTTACACCTTAGGCTCTGCTTCTAACTTGGGCCCAAATTGTAAAATGGTCTTATCTATTGGCAATTTCGTTCCAATTCACATTCCAAGTAATATTCGGCATGCTAATTACATTGCCGGTTGCCAAATTGCATTATCTCTTATAGTTTCCGAGATATGGACTATCGATAATTTACACCTTAGGCTCTGCTTCTAACTTGGGCCCAAATTGTAAAATGGCCTTATCTATTGGCGATTTCGTTCCAATTCACATTCCAAGTAATATTCGGCATGCTAATTACATTGCCGGTTGCCAAATTGCATTATCTCTTATAGTTTCCGAGATATGGACTATCGATAATTTACACCTTAGGCTCTGCTTCTAACTTGGGCCCAAATTGTAAAATGGTCTTATCTATTGGCGATTTCGTTCCAATTCACATTCCAAGTAATATTCGGCATGCTAATTACATTGCCGGTGGCCAAATTGAATTATCTCTTATAGTTTCCGAGATATGGACTATCGATAATTTACACCTTAGGCTCTGCTTCTAACTTGGGCCCAAATTGTAAAATGGTCTTACCTATTGGCGATTTCGTTCCAATTCACATTCCAAGTAATATTCGGCATGCTAATTACATTGCCGGTTGCCAAATTGCATTATCTCTTATAGTTTCCGAGATATGGACTATCGATAATTTACACCTTAGGCTCTGCTTCTAACTTGGGCCCAAATTGTAAAATGGTCTTATCTATTGGCGATTTCGTTCCAATTCACATTCCAAGTAATATTCGGCATGCTAATTACATTGCCGGTTGCCAAATTGCATTATCTCTTATAGTTTCCGAGATATGGACTATCGATAATTTACACCTTAGGCTCTGCTTCTAACTTGGGCCCAAATTGTAATATGGTCTTATCTATTGGCGATTTCGTTCCAATTCACACTCCAAGTAATATTCGGCATGCTAATTACATTGCCGGTTGAGAAATTGCATTATCTCTTATAGTTTCCGAGATATGGACTATCAATAATTTACACCTTAGGCTCTGCTTCTAACTTGGGCCCAAATTGTATAATGGTCTTATCTATTGGCGATTTCGTTCCAATTCACATTCCAAGTAATATTCGGCATGCTAATTACATTGCCGGTTGCCAAATTGCATTATCTCTTATAGTTTCCGAGATATGGACTATGGATAATTTACACCTTAGGCTCTGCTTCTAACTTGGGCCCAAATTGTAAAATGGTCTTATCTATTGGCGATTTCGTTCCAATTTACATTCCAAGTAATATTCGGCATGCTAATTACATTGCCGATTGCCAAATTGCATTATCTCTTATAGTTTCCGAGATATGGACTATCGATAATTTACACCTTAGGCTCTGCTTCTAACTTGGGCCCAAATTGTAAAATGGTCTTATCTATTGGCGATTTCGTTCCAATTCACATTCCAAGTAATATTCGGCATGCTAATTACATTGCCGGTGACCAAGTTGCATTATCTCTTATAGTTTCCGAGATATGGACTATCGATAATTTACACCTTAGGCTCTGCTTCTAACTTGGGCCCAAATTGTAAAATGGTCTTATCTATTGGCGATTTCGTTCCAATTCACATTCCAAGTAATATTCGGCATGCTAATTACATTGCCGGTTCCCAAATAGCATTATCTCTTATAGTTTCCGAGATATGGACTATCGATTATTTTTAACCTTAGGCTCTGCTTCTAACTTGGGCCCAAACTGTAAAATGGTCTTATCTATTGGCGATTTCGTTCCAATTCACATTCCAAGTAGTATTCGGCATGATAATTACATTGCCGGTTGCCAAATTGCATTATCTCTTATAGTTTCCGAGATATGGACTATCGATAATTTACACCTTAGGCTCTGCTTCTAACTTGGGCCCAAATTGTAAAATGGTCTTATCTATTGGCGATTTCGTCCCAATTCACATTCCAAGTAATATTCGGCATGCTAATTACATTGCCAGTTGCCAAATTGCATTATCTCTTATAGTTCCCGAGATATGGACTATGGATAATTTACACCTTGGGCTCTGCTTCTAACTTGGGCACAAATTGTAAAATAGTCTTATCTATTGGCGATTTCATTCCAATTCACATTCCAAGTAATATTCGGCATGCTAATTACATTGCCGTTTGCCAAATTGCATTATCTCTTATAGTTTCCGAGATATGGACTATCGATAATTTACACCTTAGGCTCTGCTTCTAACTTGGGCCCAAATTGTAAAATGGTCTTATCTATTGGCGATTTCGTTCCAATTCACATTCCAAGTAATATTCGGCATGCTAATTACATTGCCGGTTGCCAAATTGCATTATCTCTTATAGTTTCCGAGATATGGACTATCGATAATTTACACCTTAGGCTCTGCTTCTAACTTGGGCCCAAATTGTAAAATGGTCTTATGTATTGGCGATTTCATTCCAATTCACATTCAAAGTAACATTTGGCATGATAATTACATTGCCGGTTGCCAAATTGCATTATCTATTATAGTTTCCGAGATACGGACTATCGATAATTTACACCTTAGGCTCAGCTTCTAACTTGGGCCCAAATTGTAAAATGGTCTTACCTATTGGCGATTTCGTTCCAATTCACATTCCAAGTAATATTCGGCATGCTAATTACATTGCCGGTTGCCAAATTGCATTATCTCTTATAGTTTCCGAGATATGGACTATCGATAATTTACACCTTAGGCTCTGCTTCTAACTTGGGCCCAAATTGTAAAATGGTCTTATCTATTGGCGATTTCGTCCCAATTCACATTCCAAGTAATATTCGGCATGCTAATTACATTGCCGGTTGCGAAACTGCATTATCTCTTATAGTTTCCGAGATATGGACTATCGATAATTTACACCTTAGGCTCTGCTTCTAACTTGGGCCCAAATTGTAAAATGGTCTTATCTATTGGCGATTTCGTTCCAATTCACATTCCAAGTAATATTCGGCATGCTAATTACATTGCCGGTTGCCAAATTGCATTATCTCTTTTAGTTTCCGAGATATGGACTATCGATAATTTACACCTTAGGCTCTGCTTCTAACTTGGGCCCAAATTGTAAAATCGTCTTATCTATTGGCGATATCGTTCCAATTCACATTCCAAGTAATATTCGGCATGCTAATTATATTGCCGGTTGCCAAATTGCATTATCTCTTATAGTTTCCGAGATATGGACTATCGATAATTTACACCTTAGGCTCTGCTTCTAACTTGGGCCCAAATTGTAAAATGGTCTTATCTATTGGCGATTTCGTTCCAATTCACATTCCAAGTAATATTCGGCATGCTAATTACATTGCCGGTTGCCAAATTGAATTATCTCTTATAGTTTCCGAGATATGGACTATCGATAATTTACACCTTAGGCTCTGCTTCTAACTTGGGCCCAAATTGTAAAATGGTCTTATCTATTGGCGATTTCGTTCCAATTCACATTCCAAGTAATATTCGGCATGCTAATTAAATTGCCGGTTGCCAAATTGCATTATCTCTTATAGTTTCCGAGATATGGACTATGGATAATTTACACCTTAGGCTCTGCTTCTAACTTGGGCCCAAATTGTAAAATGGTCTTATCTATTGGCGATTTCGTTCCAATTTACATTCCAAGTAATATTCGGCATGCTAATTACATTGCCGATTGCCAAATTGCATTATCTCTTATAGTTTCCGAGATATGGACTATCGATAATTTACACCTTAGGCTCTGCTTCTAACTTGGGCCCAAATTGTAAAATGGTCTTATCTATTGGCGATTTCGTTCCAATTCACATTCCAAGTAATATTCGGCATGCTAATTACATTGCCGGTGGCCAAGTTGCATTATCTCTTATAGTTTCCGAGATATGGACTATCGATAATTTACACCTTAGGCTCTGCTTCTAACTTGGGCCCAAATTGTAAAATGGTCTTATCTATTGGCGATTTCGTTCCAATTCACATTCCAAGTAATATTCGGCATGCTAATTACATTGCCGGTTCCCAAATTGCATTATCTCTTATAGTTTCCGAGATATGGACTATCGATTATTTTTAACCTTAGGCTCTGCTTCTAACTTGGGCCCAAACTGTAAAATGGTCTTATCTATTGGCGATTTCGTTCCAATTCACATTCCAAGTAGTATTCGGCATGCGAATTACATTGCCGGTTGCCAAATTGAATTATCTCCTATAGTTTCCGAGATATGGACTATCGATTATTTACACCTTAGGCTCTGCTTCTAACTTGGGCCCAAATTGTAAAATGGTCTTACCTATTGGCGATTTCGTTCCAATTCACATTCCAAATAATATTCGGCATGCTAATTACATTGCCGGTGGCCAAGTTGCATTATCTCTTATAGTTTCCGAGATATGGACTATCGATAATTTACACCTTAGGCTCTGCTTCTAACTTGGGCCCAAATTGTAAAATGGTCTTATCTATTGGCGATTTCGTTCCAATTCACATTCCAAGTAATATTCGGCATGCTAATTACATTGCCGGTTCCCAAATAGCATTATCTCTTATAGTTTCCGAGATATGGACTATCGATTATTTTTAACCTTAGGCTCTGCTTCTAACTTGGGCCCAAACTGTAAAATGGTCTTATCTATTGGCGATTTCGTTCCAATTCACATTCCAAGTAGTATTCGGCATGATAATTACATTGCCGGTTGCCAAATTGCATTATCTCTTATAGTTTCCGAGATATGGACTATCGATAATTTACACCTTAGGCTCTGCTTCTAACTTGGGCCCAAATTGTAAAATGGTCTTATCTATTGGCGATTTCGTCCCAATTCACATTCCAAGTAATATTCGGCATGCTAATTACATTGCCAGTTGCCAAATTGCATTATCTCTTATAGTTCCCGAGATATGGACTATGGATAATTTACACCTTAGGCTCTGCTTCTAACTTGGGCACAAATTGTAAAATAGTCTTATCTATTGGCGATTTCATTCCAATTCACATTCCAAGTAATATTCGGCATGCTAATTACATTGCCGGTTGCCAAATTGCATTATCTCTTATAGTTTCCGAGATATGGACTATCGATAATTTACACCTTAGGCTCTGCTTCTAACTTGGGCCCAAATTGTAAAATGGTCTTATCTATTGGCGATTTCATTCCAATTCACATTCCAAGTAATATTCGGCATGCTAATTACATTGCCGGTTGCCAAATTGCATTATCTATTATAGTTTCCGAGATATGGACTATCGATAATTTACACCTTAGGCTCTGCTTCTAACTTGGGCCCAAATTGTAAAATGGTCTTACCTATTGGCGATTTCGTTCCAATTCACATTCCAAGTAATATTCGGCATGCTAATTACATTGCCGGTTGCCAAATTGCATTATCTCTTATAGTTTCCGAGATATGGACTATCGATAATTTACACCTTAGGCTCTGCTTCTAACTTGGGCCCAAATTGTAAAATGGTCTTATCTATTGGCGATTTCGTCCTAATTCACATTCCAAGTAATATTCGGCATGCTAATTACATTGCCGATTGCGAAACTGCATTATCTCTTATAGTTTCCGAGATATGGACTATCGATAATTTACACCTTAGGCTCTGCTTCTAACTTGGGCCCAAATTGTAAAATGGTCTTATCTATTGGCGATTTCGTTCCAATTCACATTCCAAGTAATATTCGGCATGCTAATTACATTGCCGGTTGCCAAATTGCATTATCTCTTTTAGTTTCCGAGATATGGACTATCGATATTTTACACCTTAGGCTCTGCTTCTAACTTGGGCCCAAATTGTAAAATCGTCTTATCTATTGGCGATTTCGTTCCAATTCACATTCCAAGTAATATTCGGCATGCTAATTACATTGCCGGTTGCCAAATTGCATTATCTCTTATAGTTTCCGAGATATGGACTATCGATAATTTACACCTTAGGCTCTGCTTCTAACTCGGGCCCAAATTGTAAAATGGTCTTATCTATTGGCGATTTCGTTCCAATTCACATTCCAAGTAATATTCGGCATGCTAATTACATTGCCGGTTGCCAAATTGCATTATCTCCTATAGTTTCCGAGATATGGACTATCGATAATTTACACCTTAGGCTCTGCTTCTAACTTGGGCCCAAATTGTAAAATGGTCTTATCTATTGGCGATTTCGTTCCAATTCATATTCCAAGTAATATTCGGCATGCTAATTACATTGCCGGTTGCCAAATTGCATTATCTCTTATAGTTTCCGAGATATGGACTATCGATAATTTACACCTTAGGCTCTGCTTCTAACTTGGGCCCAAATTGTAAAATGGTCTTATCTATTGGCGATTTCGTCCCAATTCACATTCCAAGTAATATTCGGCATGCTAATTACATTGCCGGTTGCGAAACTGCATTATCTCTTATAGTTTCCGAGATATGGACTATCGATAATTTACACCTTAGGCTCTGCTTCTAACTTGGGCCCAAATTGTAAAATGGTCTTATCTATTGGCAATTTCGTTCCAATTCACATTCCAAGTAATATTCGGCATGCTAATTACATTGCCGGTTGCCAAATTGCATTATCTCTTTTAGTTTCCGAGATATGGACTATCGATAATTTACACCTTAGGCTCTGCTTCTAACTTGGGCCCAAATTGTAAAATGGTCTTATCTATTGGCGATTTCGTTCCAATTCACATTCCAAGTAATATTCGGCATGCTAATTACATTGCCGGTTGCCAAATTGCATTATCTCTGATAGTTCCCGAGATATGGATTATCGATAATTTACACCTTAGGCTCTGCTTCTAACTTGGGCCCAAATTGTAAAATGGCCTTATCTATTGGCGATTTCGTTCCAATTCACATTCCAAGTAATATTCGGCATGCTAATTACATTGCCGGTTGCCAAATTGCATTATCTCTTATAGTTTCCGAGATATGGACTATCGATAATTTACACCTTAGGCTCTGCTTCTAACTTGGGCCCAAATTGTAAAATGGTCTTATCTATTGGCGATTTCGTTCCAATTCACATTCCAAGTAATATTCGGCATGCTAATTACATTGCCGGTTGCCAAATTGCATTATCTCTTATAGTTTCCGTGATATGGACTATCGGTAATTTACACCTTAGGCTCTGCTTCTAACTTGGGCCCAAATTGTAAAATCGTCTTATCTATTGGCGATTTCGTTCCAATTCACATTCCAAGTAATATTCGGCATGCTAATTACATTGCCGGTTGCCAAATTGCATTATCTCTTATAGTTTCCGAGATATGGACTATCGATAATTTACACCTTAGGCTCTGCTTCTAACTTGGGCCCAAATTGTAAAATGGTCTTATCTATTGGCGATTTCATTCCAATTCACATTCCAAGTAATATTCGGCATGCTAATTACATTGCCGGTGGCCAAGTTGCATTATCTCTTATAGTTTCCGAGATATGGACTATCGATAATTTACACCTTAGGCTCTGCTTCTAACTTGGGCCCAAATTGTAAAATGGTCTTATCTATTGGCAATTTCGTTCCAATTCACATTCCAAGTAATATTCGGCATGCTAATTACATTGCCGGTTGCCAAATTGCATTATCTCTTTTAGTTTCCGAGATATGGACTATCGATAATTTACACCTTAGGCTCTGCTTCTAACTTGGGCCCAAATTGTAAAATGGTCTTATCTATTGGCGATTTCGTTCCAATTCACATTCCAAGTAATATTCGGCATGCTAATTACATTGCCGGTTGCCAAATTGCATTATCTCTTATAGTTTCCGAGATATGGATTATCGATAATTTACACCTTAGGCTCTGCTTCTAACTTGGGCCCAAATTGTAAAATGGCCTTATCTATTGGCGATTTCGTTCCAATTCACATTCCAAGTAATATTCGGCATGCTAATTACATTGCCGGTTGCCAAATTGCATTATCTCTTATAGTTTCCGAGATATGGACTATCGATAATTTACACCTTAGGCTCTGCTTCTAACTTGGGCCCAAATTGTAAAATGGTCTTATCTATTGGCGATTTCGTTCCAATTCACATTCCAAGTAATATTCGGCATGCTAATTACATTGCCGGTTGCCAAATTGCATTATCTCTTATAGTTTCCGTGATATGGACTATCGGTAATTTACACCTTAGGCTCTGGGCCCAAATTGTAAAATCGTCTTATCTATTGGCGATTTCGTTCCAATTCACATTCCAAGTAATATTCGGCATGCTAATTACATTGCCGGTTGCCAAATTGCATTATCTCTTATAGTTTCCGAGATATGGACTATCGATAATTTACACCTTAGGCTCTGCTTCTAACTTGGGCCCAAATTGTAAAATGGTCTTATCTATTGGCGATTTCATTCCAATTCACATTCCAAGTAATATTCGGCATGCTAATTACATTGCCGGTGGCCAAGTTGCATTATCTCTTATAGTTTCCGAGATATGGACTATCGATAATTTACACCTTAGGCTCTGCTTCTAACTTGGGCCCAAATTGTAAAATGGTCTTATCTATTAACGATTTCGTTCCAATTCACATTCCAAGTAATATTCGGCATGCTAATTACATTGCCGGTTCCCAAATAGCATTATCTCTTATAGTTTCCGAGATATGGACTATCGATTATTTTTAACCTTAGGCTCTGCTTCTAACTTGGGCCCAAACTGTAAAATGGTCTTATCTATTGGCGATTTCGTTCCAATTCACACTCCAAGTAGTATTCGGCATGATAATTACATTGCCGGTTGCCAAATTGCATTATCTCTTATAGTTTCCGAGATATGGACTATCGATAATTTACACCTTAGGCTCTGCTTCTAACTTGGGCCCAAATTGTAAAATGGTCTTATCTATTGGCGATTTCGTCCCAATTCACATTCCAAGTAATATTCGGCATGCTAATTACATTGCCAGTTGCCAAATTGCATTATCTCTTATAGTTCCCGAGATATGGACTATGGATAATTTACACCTTAGGCTCTGCTTCTAACTTGGGCATAAATTGTAAAATAGTCTTATCTATTGGCGATTTCATTCCAATTCACATTCCAAGTAATATTCGGCATGCTAATTACATTGCCGGTTGCCAAATTGCATTATCTCTTATAGTTTCCGAGATATGGACTATCGATAATTTACACCTTAGGCTCTGCTTCTAACTTGGGCCCAAATTGTAAAATGGTCTTATCTATTGGCGATTTCGTTCCAATTCACATTCCAAGTAATATTCGGCATGCTAATTACATTGCCGGTTGCCAAATTGCATTATCTCTTATAGTTTCCGAGATATGGACTATCGATAATTTACACCTTAGGCTCTGCTTCTAACTTGGGCCCAAATTGTAAAATGGTCTTATCTATTGGCGATTTCATTCCAATTCACATTCCAAGTAATATTCGGCATGCTAATTACATTGCCGGTTGCCAAATTGCATTATCTATTATAGTTTCCGAGATATGGACTATCGATAATTTACACCTTAGGCTCTGCTTCTAACTTGGGCCCAAATTGTAAAATGGTCTTACCTATTGGCGATTTCGTTCCAATTCACATTCCAAGTAATATTCGGCATGCTAATTACATTGCCGGTTGCCAAATTGCATTATCTCTTATAGTTTCCGAGATATGGACTATCGATAATTTACACCTTAGGCTCTGCTTCTAACTTGGGCCCAAATTGTAAAATGGTCTTATCTATTGGCGATTTCGTCCCAATTCACATTCCAAGTAATATTCGGCATGCTAATTACATTGCCGGTTGCGAAACTACATTATCTCTTATAGTTTCCGAGATATGGACTATCGATAATTTACACCTTAGGCTCTGCTTCTAACTTGGGCCCAAATTGTAAAATGGTCTTATCTATTGGCGATTTCGTTCCAATTCACATTCCAAGTAATATTCGGCATGCTAATTACATTGCCGGTTGCCAAATTGCATTATCTCTTTTAGTTTCCGAGATATGGACTATCGATAATTTACACCTTAGGCTCTGCTTCTAACTTGGGCCCAAATTGTAAAATCGTCTTATCTATTGGCGATTTCGTTCCAATTCACATTCCAAGTAATATTCGGCATGCTAATTACATTGCCGGATGCCAAATTGAATTATCTCTTATAGTTTCCGAGATATGGACTATCGATAATTTACACCTTAGGCTCTGCTTCTAACTTGGGCCCAAATTGTAAAATGGTCTTATCTATTGGCGATTTCGTTCCAATTCACATTCCAAGTAATATTCGGCATGCTAATTACATTGCCGGTTGCCAAATTGCATTATCTCTTATAGTTTCCGAGATATGGACTATGGATAATTTACACCTTAGGCTCTGCTTCTAACTTGGGCCCAAATTGTAAAATGGTCTTATCTATTGGCGATTTCGTTCCAATTTACATTCCAAGTAATATTCGGCATGCTAATTACATTGCCGATTGCCAAATTGCATTATCTCTTATAGTTTCCGAGATATGGACTATCGATAATTTACACCTTAGGCTCTGCTTCTAACTTGGGCCCAAATTGTAAAATGGTCTTATCTATTGGTGATTTCGTTCCAATTCACATTCCAAGTAATATTCGGCATGCTAATTACATTGCCGGTGGCCAAGTTGCATTATCTCTTATAGTTTCCGAGATATGGACTATCGATAATTTACACCTTAGGCTCTGCTTCTAACTTGGGCCCAAATTGTAAAATGGTCTTATCTATTGGCGATTTCGTTCCAATTCACATTCCAAGTAATATTCGGCATGCTAATTACATTGCCGGTTCCCAAATTGCATTATCTCTTATAGTTTCCGAGATATGGACTATCGATTATTTTTAACCTTAGGCTCTGCTTCTAACTTGGGCCCAAACTGTAAAATGGTCTTTTCTATTGGCGATTTCGTTCCAATTCACATTCCAAGTAGTATTCGGCATGCTAATTACATTGCCGGTTGCCAAATTGAATTATCTCTTATAGTTTCCGAGATATGGACTATCGATAATTTATACCTTAGGCTCTGCTTCTAACTTGGGCCCAAATTGTAAAATGGTCTTATCTATTGGCGATTTCGTTCCAATTCACATTCCGAGTGGTATTCGGCATGCTAATTACATTGCCGGTTGCCAAATTGCATTATCTCTTATAGTTTCCGAGATATGGACTATCGATAATTTACACCTTAGGCTCTGCTTCTAACTTGGGCCCAAATTGTAAAATGGTCTTATCTATTGGCGATTTCGTTCCAATTCACATTCCAAGTAATATTCGGCATGCTAATTACATTGCCGGTTGCCAAATTGTATTATCTCTTATAGTTTCCGAGATATGGACTATCGGTAATTTACACCTTAGGCTCTGCTTCTAACTTGGGCCCAAATTGTAAAATCGTCTTATCTATTGGCGATTTCGTTCCAATTCACATTCCAAGTAATATTCGGCATGCTGATTACATTGCCGGTTGCCAAATTGCATTATCTCTTATAGTTTCCGAGATATGGACTATCGATAATTTACACCTTAGGCTCTGCTTCTAACTTGGGCCCAAATTGTAAAATGGTCTTATCTATTGGCGATTTCGTTCCAATTCACATTCCAAGTAATATTCGGCATGCTAATTACATTGCCGGTTGCCAAATTGAATTATCTCTTATAGTTTCCGAGATATGGACTATCGATAATTTACACCTTAGGCTCTGCTTCTAACTTGGGGCCAAATTGTAAAATGGTCTTATCTATTGGCGATTTCGTTCCAATTCACATTCCAAGTAATATTCGGCATGCTAATTACATTGCCGGTTGCCAAATTGTATTATCTCTTATAGTTTCCGAGATATGGACTATCGGTAATTTACACCTTAGGCTCTGCTTCTAACTTGGGCCCAAATTGTAAAATCGTCTTATCTATTGGCGATTTCGTTCCAATTCACATTCCAAGTAATATTCGGCATGCTGATTACATTGCCGGTTGCCAAATTGCATTATCTCTTATAGTTTCCGAGATATGGACTATCGATAATTTACACCTTAGGCTCTGCTTCTAACTTGGGCCCAAATTGTAAAATGGTCTTATCTATTGGCGATTTCGTTCCAATTCACATTCCAAGTAATATTCGGCATGCTAATTACATTGCCGGTTGCCAAATTGAATTATCTCTTATAGTTTCCGAGATATGGACTATCGATAATTTACACCTTAGGCTCTGCTTCTAACTTGGGCCCAAATTGTAAAATGGTCTTATCTATTGGCGATTTCGTTCCAATTCACATTCCGAGTGGTATTCGGCATGCTAATTACATTGCCGGTTGCCAAATTGCATTATCTCTTATAGTTTCCGAGATATGGACTATCGATAATTTACACCTTAGGCTCTGCTTCTAACTTGGGCCCAAATTGTAAAATGGTCTTATCTATTGGCGATTTCGTCCCAATTCACATTCCAAGTAATATTCGGCATGCTAATTACTTTGCCGGTTGCGAAACTGCATTATCTCTTATAGTTTCCGAGATATGGACTATCGATAATTTACACCTTAGGCTCTGCTTCTAACTTGGGCCCAAATTGTAAAATGGTCTTATCTATTGGCGATTTCGTTCCAATTCACATTCCAAGTAATATTCGGCATGCTAATTACTTTGCCGGTGGCCAAGTTGCATTATCTCTTATAGTTTCCGAGATATGGACTATCGATAATTTACACCTTAGGCTCTGCTTCTAACTTGGGCCCAAATTGTAAAATGGTCTTATCTATTGGCGATTTCGTTCCAATTCACATTCCAAGTAATATTCGGCATGCTAATTACATTGCCGGTTGCCAAATTGCATTATCTCTTATAGTTTCCGAGATATGGACTATCGATAATTTACACCTTAGGCTCTGCTTCTAACTTGGGCCCAAATTGTAAAATGGTCTTATCTATTGGCGATTTCGTTCCAATTCACATTCCAAGTAATATTCGGCATGCTAATTACATTGCCGGTTGCCAAATTGAATTATCTCTTATAGTTTCCGAGATATGGACTATCGATAATTTACACCTTAGGCTCTGCTTCTAACTTGGGCCCAAATTGTAAAATGGTCTTATCTATTGGCGATTTCGTTCCAATTCACTTTCCGAGTGGTATTCGGCATGCTAATTACATTGCCGGTTGCCAAATTGCATTATCTCTTATAGTTTCCGAGATATGGACTATCGATAATTTACACCTTAGGCTCTGCTTCTAACTTGGGCCCAAATTGTAAAATGGTCTTATCTATTGGCGATTTCATTCCAATTCATATTCCAAGTAATATTCGGCATGCTAATTACATTGCCGGTTGCCAAATTGCATTATCTCTTATAGTTTCCGAGATATGGACTATCGATAATTTACACCTTAGGCTCTGCTTCTAACTTGGGCCCAAATTGTAAAATGGTCTTATCTATTGGCGATTTCATTCCAATTCACATTCCAAGTAATATTCGGCATGCTAATTACATTGCCGGTTGCCAAATTGCATTATCTCTTATAGTTTCCGAGATATGGACTATCGATAATTTACACCTTAGGCTCTGCTTCTAACTTGGGGCCAAATTGTAAAATGGTCTTATCTATTGGCGATTTCGTTCCAATTCACATTCCAAGTAATATTCGGCATGCTAATTACATTGCCGGTTGCCAAATTGTATTATCTCTTATAGTTTCCGAGATATGGACTATCGGTAATTTACACCTTAGGCTCTGCTTCTAACTTGGGCCCAAATTGTAAAATCGTCTTATCTATTGGCGATTTCGTTCCAATTCACATTCCAAGTAATATTCGGCATGCTAATTACATTGCCGGTTGCCAAATTGCATTATCTCTTATAGTTTCCGAGATATGGACTATCGATAATTTACACCTTAGGCTCTGCTTCTAACTTGGGGCCAAATTGTAAAATGGTCTTATCTATTGGCGATTTCGTTCCAATTCACATTCCAAGTAATATTCGGCATGCTAATTACATTGCCGGTTGCCAAATTGTATTATCTCTTATAGTTTCCGAGATATGGACTATCGGTAATTTACACCTTAGGCTCTGCTTCTAACTTGGGCCCAAATTGTAAAATGGTCTTATCTATTAGCGATTTCGTTCCAATTCACATTCCAAGTAATATTCGGCATGCTAATTACATTGCCGGTTGCCAAATTGAATTATCTCTTATAGTTTCCGAGATATGGACTATCGATAATTTACACCTTAGGCTCTGCTTCTAACTTGGGCCCAAATTGTAAAATGGTCTTATCTATTGGCGATTTCGTTCCAATTCACATTCCGAGTGGTATTCGACATGCTAATTACATTGCCGGTTGCCAAATTGCATTATCTCTTATAGTTTCCGAGATATGGACTATCGATAATTTACACCTTAGGCTCTGCTTCTAACTTGGGCCCAAATTGTAAAATGGTCTTATCTATTGGCGATTTCGTCCCAATTCACATTCCAAGTAATATTCGGCATGCTAATTACATTGCCGGTTGCGAAACTGCATTATCTCTTATAGTTTCCGAGATATGGACTATCGATAATTTACACCTTAGGCTCTGCTTCTAACTTGGGCCCAAATTGTAAAATGGTCTTATCTATTGGCGATTTCGTTCCAATTCACATTCCAAGTAATATTCGGCATGCTAATTACTTTGCCGGTGGCCAAGTTGCATTATCTCTTATAGTTTCCGAGATATGGACTATCGATAATTTACACCTTAGGCTCTGCTTCTAACTTGGGCCCAAATTGTAAAATGGTCTTATCTATTGGCGATTTCGTTCCAATTCACATTCCAAGTAATATTCGGCATGCTAATTACAATGCCGGTTCCCAAATTGCATTATCTCTTATAGTTTCCGAGATATGGACTATCGATTATTTTTAACCTTAGGCTCTGCTTCTAACTTGGGCCCAAACTGTAAAATGGTCTTATCTATTGGCGATTTCGTTATAATTCACATTCCAAGTAGTGTTCGGCATGCTAATTACATTGCCGGTTGCCAAATTGCATTATCTCTTATAGTTTCCGAGATATGGACTATCGATAATTTACACCTTAGGCTCTGCTTCTAACTTGGGCCCAAATTGTAAAATGGTCTTATCTATTGGCAATTTCGTTCCAATTCACATTCCAAGTAATATTCGGCATGCTAATTACATTGCCGGTTGCCAAATTGCATTATCTCTTTTAGTTTCCGAGATATGGACTATCGATAATTTACACCTTAGGCTCTGCTTCTAACTTGGGCCCAAATTGTAAAATGGTCTTATCTATTGGCGATTTCGTTCCAATTCACATTCCAAGTAATATTCGGCATGCTAATTACATTGCCGGTTGCCAAATTGCATTATCTCTTATAGTTTCCGAGATATGGATTATCGATAATTTACACCTTAGGCTCTGCTTCTAACTTGGGCCCAAATTGTAAAATGGCCTTATCTATTGGCGATTTCGTTCCAATTCACATTCCAAGTAATATTCGGCATGCTAATTACATTGCCGGTTGCCAAATTGCATTATCTCTTATAGTTTCCGAGATATGGACTATCGATAATTTACACCTTAGGCTCTGCTTCTAACTTGGGCCCAAATTGTAAAATGGTCTTATCTATTGGCGATTTCGTTCCAATTCACATTCCAAGTAATATTCGGCATGCTAATTACATTGCCGGTTGCCAAATTGCATTATCTCTTATAGTTCCGTGATATGGACTATCGGTAATTTACACCTTAGGCTCTGCTTCTAACTTGGGCCCAAATTGTAAAATCGTCTTATCTATTGGCGATTTCGTTCCAATTCACATTCCAAGTAATATTCGGCATGCTAATTACATTGCCGGTTGCCAAATTGCATTATCTCTTATAGTTTCCGAGATATGGACTATCGATAATTTACACCTTAGGCTCTGCTTCTAACTTGGGCCCAAATTGTAAAATGGTCTTATCTATTGGCGATTTCATTCCAATTCACATTCCAAGTAATATTCGGCATGCTAATTACATTGCCGTTGGCCAAGTTGCATTATCTCTTATAGTTTCCGAGATATGGACTATCGATTATTTTTAACCTTAGGCTCTGCTTCTAACTTGGGCCCAAACTGTAAAATGGTCTTATCTATTGGCGATTTCGTTCCAATTCACATTCCAAGTAGTATTCGGCATGATAATTACATTGCCGGTTGCCAAATTGCATTATCTCTTATAGTTTCCGAGATATGGACTATCGATAATTTACACCTTAGGCTCTGCTTCTAACTTGGGCCCAAATTGTAAAATGGTCTTATCTATTGGCGATTTCGTCCCAATTCACATTCCAAGTAATATTCGGCATGCTAATTACATTGCCAGTTGCCAAATTGCATTATCTCTTATAGTTCCCGAGATATGGACTATGGATAATTTACACCTTAGGCTCTGCTTCTAACTTGGGCACAAATTGTAAAATAGTCTTATCTATTGGCGATTTCATTCCAATTCACATTCCAAGTAATATTCGGCATGCTAATTACATTGCCGGTTGCCAAATTGCATTATCTCTTATAGTTTCCGAGATATGGACTATCGATAATTTACACCTTAGGCTCTGCTTCTAACTTGGGCCCAAATTGTAAAATGGTCTTATCTATTGGCGATTTCGTTCCAATTCACATTCCAAGTAATATTCGGCATGCTAATTACATTGCCGGTTGCCAAATTGCATTATCTCTTATAGTTTCCGAGATATGGACTATCGATAATTTACACCTTAGGCTCTGCTTCTAACTTGGGCCCAAATTGTAAAATGGTCTTATCTATTGGCGATTTAATTCCAATTCACATTCCAAGTAATATTCGGCATGCTAATTACATTGCCGGTTGCCAAATTGCATTATCTATTATAGTTTCCGAGATATGGACTATCGATAATTTACACCTTAGGCTCTGCTTCTAACTTGGGCCCAAATTGTAAAATGGTCTTACCTATTGGCGATTTCGTTCCAATTCACATTCCAAGTAATATTCGGCATGCTAATTACATTGCCGGTTGCCAAATTGCATTATCTCTTATAGTTTCCGAGATATGGACTATCGATAATTTACACCTTAGGCTCTGCTTCTAACTTGGGCCCAAATTGTAAAATGGTCTTATCTATTGGCGATTTCGTCCCAATTCACATTCCAAGTAATATTCGGCATGCTAATTACATTGCCGGTTGCGAAACTGCATTATCTCTTATAGTTTCCGAGATATGGACTATCGATAATTTACACCTTAGGCCCTGCTTCTAACTTGGGCCCAAATTGTAAAATGGTCTTATCTATTGGCGATTTCGTTCCAATTCACATTCCAAGTAATATTCGGCATGCTAATTACATTGCCGGTTGCCAAATTGCATTATCTCTTTTAGTTTCCGAGATATGGACTATCGATAATTTACACCTTAGGCTCTGCTTCTAACTTGGGCCCAAATTGTAAAATCGTCTTATCTATTGGCGATTTCGTTCCAATTCACATTCCAAGTAATATTCGGCATGCTAATTACATTGCCGGATGCCAAATTGAATTATCTCTTATAGTTTCCGAGATTTGGACTATCGATAATTTACACCTTAGGCTCTGCTTCTAACTTGGGCCCAAATTGTAAAATGGTCTTATCTATTGGCGATTTCGTTCCAATTCACATTCCAAGTAATATTCGGCATGCTAATTACATTGCCGGTTGCCAAATTGCATTATCTCTTATAGTTTCCGAGATATGGACTATGGATAATTTACACCTTAGGCTCTGCTTCTAACTTGGGCCCAAATTGTAAAATGGTCTTATCTATTGGCGATTTCGTTCCAATTTACATTCCAAGTAATATTCGGCATGCTAATTACATTGCCGATTGCCAAATTGCATTATCTCTTATAGTTTCCGAGATATGGACTATCGATAATTTACACCTTAGGCTCTGCTTCTAACTTGGGCCCAAATTGTAAAATGGTCTGATCTATTGGCGATTTCGTTCCAATTCACATTCCAAGTAATATTCGGCATGCTAATTACATTGCCGGTGGCCAAGTTGCATTATCTCTTATAGTTTCCGAGATATGGACTATCGATAATTTACACCTTAGGCTCTGCTTCTAACTTGGGCCCAAATTGTAAAATGGTCTTATCTATTGGCGATTTCGTTCCAATTCACATTCCAAGTAATATTCGGCATGCTAATTACATTGCCGGTTCCCAAATTGCATTATCTCTTATAGTTTCCGAGATATGGACTATCGATTATTTTTAACCTTAGGCTCTGCTTCTAACTTGGGCCCAAACTGTAAAATGGTCTTATCTATTGGCGATTTCGTTCCAATTCACATTCCAAGTAGTATTCGGCATGCTAATTACATTGCCGGTTGCCTAATTGAATTATCTCTTATAGTTTCCGAGATATGGACTATCGATTATTTATACCTTAGGCTCTGCTTCTAACTTGGGCCCAAATTGTAAAATGGTCTTATCTATTGGCGATTTCGTTCCAATTCACATTCCGAGTGGTATTCGGCATGCTAATTACATTGCCGGTTGCCAAATTGCATTATCTCTTATAGTTTCCGAGATATGGACTATCGATAATTTACACCTTAGGCTCTGCTTCTAACTTGGGCCCAAATTGTAAAATGGTCTTATCTATTGGCGATTTCGTTCCAATTCACATTCCAAGTAATATTCGGCATGCTAATTACATTGCCGGTTGCCAAATTACATTATCTCTTATAGTTTCCGAGATATGGACTATCGGTAATTTACACCTTAGGCTCTGCTTCTAACTTGGGGCCAAATTGTAAAATCGTCTTATCTATTGGCGATTTCGTTCCAATTCACATTCCAAGTAATATTCGGCATGCTAATTACATTGCCTGTTGCCAAATTGCATTATCTCTTATAGTTTCCGAGATATGGACTATCGATAATTTACACCTTAGGCTCTGCTTCTAACTTGGGCCCAAATTGTAAAATGGTTTTATCTATTGGCGATTTCGTTCCAATTCACATTCCAAGTAATATTCGGCATGCTAATTACATTGCCGGTTACCAAATTGAATTATCTCTTATAGTTTCCGAGATATGGACTATCGATAATTTACACCTTAGGCTCTGCTTCTAACTTGGGCCCAAATTGTAAAATGGTCTTATCTATTGGCGATTTCGTTCCAATTCACATTCCAAGTAATATTCGGCATGCTAATTACATTGCCGGTTGCCAAATTGCATTATCTCTTATAGTTTCCGAGATATGGACTATCGATAATTTACACCTTAGGCTCTGCTTCTAACTTGGGCCCAAATTGTAAAATGGTTTTATCTATTGGCGATTTCGTTCCAATTCACATTCCAAGTAATATTCGGCATGCTAATTACATTGCCGGTTGCCAAATTGAATTATCTCTTATAGTTTCCGAGATATGGACTATCGATAATTTACACCTTAGGCTCTGCTTCTAACTTGGGCCCAAATTGTAAAATGGTCTTATCTATTGGCGATTTCGTTCCAATTCACATTCCAAGTGGTATTCGGCATGCTAATTACATTGCCGGTTGCCAAATTGCATTATCTCTTATAGTTTCCGAGATATGGACTATCGATAATTTACACCTTAGGCTCTGCTTCTAACTTGGGCCCAAATTGTAAAATGGTCTTATCTATTGGCGATTTCGTTCCAATTCACATTCCAAGTGGTATTCGGCATGCTAATTACATTGCCGGTTGCCAAATTGCATTATCTCTTTTAGTTTCCGAGATATGGACTATCGATAATTTACACCTTAGGCTCTGCTTCTAACTTGGGCCCAAATTGTAAAATGGTCTTATCTATTGGCGATTTCGTTCCAATTCACATTCCAAGTAATATTCGGCATGCTAATTACATTGCCGGTTGCCAAATTGCATTATCTTTTTAGTTTCCGAGATATGGACTATCGATAATTTACACCTTAGGCTCTGCTTCCAACTTGGGCCCAAATTGTAAAATCGTCTTATCTATTGGCGATTTCGTTCCAATTCACATTCCAAGTAATATTCGGCATGCTAATTACATTGCCGGTTGCCAAATTGCATTATCTCTTATAGTTTCCGAGGTATGGACTATCGATAATTTACACCTTAGGCCCTGCTTCTAACTTGGGCCCAAATTGTAAAATGGTCTTATCTATTGGCGATTTCGTTCCAATTCACATTCCAAGTAATATTCGGCATGCTAATTACATTGCCGGTTGCCAAATTGAATTATCTCTTATAGTTTCCGAGATATGGACTATCGATAATTTACACCTTAGGCTCTGCTTCTAACTTGGGCCCAAATTGTAAAATGGTCTTATCTATTGGCGATTTCGTTCCAATTCACATTCCAAGTGGTATTCGGCATGCTAATTACATTGCCGGTTGCCAAATTGCATTATCTCTTATAGTTTCCGAGATATGGACTATCGATAATTTACACCTTAGGCTCTGCTTCTAACTTGGGCCCAAATTGTAAAATGGTCTTATCTATTGGCGATTTCGTTCCAATTCACATTCCAAGTAATATTCGGCATGCTAATTACATTGCCGGTTGCCAAATTGCATTATCTCTTATAGTTTCCGAGATATGGACTATCGATAATTTACACCTTAGGCTCTGCTTCTAACTTGGGCCCAAATTGTAAAATGGTCTTATCTATTGGCGATTACGTCCCAATTCACATTCCAAGTAATATTCGGCATGCTAGTTACATTGCCGGTTGCGAAACTGCATTATCTCTTATAGTTTCCGAGATATGGACTATCGATAATTTACACCTTAGGCTCTGCTTCTAACTTGGGCCCAAATTGTAAAATGGTCTTATCTATTGGCGATTTCGTTCCAATTCACATTCCAAGTAATATTCGGCATGCTAATTACATTGCCGGTTGCCAAATTGCATTATCCCTTTTAGTTTCCGAGATATGGACTATCGATAATTTACACCTTAGGCTCTGCTTCTAACTTGGGCCCAAATTGTAAAATGGTCTTATCTATTGGCGATTTCGTTCCAATTCACATTCCAAGTAATATTCGGCATGCTAATTACATTGCCGGTTGCCAAATTGCATTATCTCTTATAGTTTCCGAGATATGGACTATCGATAATTTACACCTTAGGCTCTGCTTCTAACTTGGGCCCAAATTGTAAAATGGCCTTATCTATTGGCGATTTCGTTCCAATTCACATTCCAAGTAATATTCGGCATGCTAATTACATTGCCGGTTGCCAAATTGCATTATCTCTTATAGTTTCCGAGATATGGACTATCGATAATTTACACCTTAGGCTCTGCTTCTAACTTGGGCCCAAATTGTAAAATGGTCTTATCTATTGGCGATTTCGTTCCAATTCACTTTCCAAGTAATATTCGGCATGCTAATTACATTGCCGGTGGCCAAATTGAATTATCTCTTATAGTTTCCGAGATATGGACTATCGATAATTTACACCTTAGGCTCTGATTCTAACTTGGGCCCAAATTGTAAAATGGTCTTACCTATTGGCGATTTCGTTCCAATTCACATTCCAAGTAATATTCGGCATGCTAATTACATTGCCGGTTGCCAAATTGCATTATCTCTTATAGTTTCCGAGATATGGACTATCGATAATTTACACCTTAGGCTCTGCTTCTAACTTGGGCCCAAATTGTAAAATGGTCTTATCTATTGGCGATTTCGTTCCAATTCACATTCCAAGTAATATTCGGCATGCTAATTACATTGCCGGTTGCCAAATTGCATTATCTCTTATAGTTTCCGAGATATGGACTATCGATAATTTACACCTTAGGCTCTGCTTCTAACTTGGGCCCAAATTGTAATATGGTCTTATCTATTGGCGATTTCGTTCCAATTCACATTCCAAGTAATATTCGGCATGCTAATTATATTGCCGGTAGCCAAATTTCATTATCCCTTATAGTTTCCGAGATATGGACTATCGATAATTTACACCTTAGGCTCTGCTTCTAACTTGGGCCCAAATTGTAAAATGGTCTTATCTATTGGCGATTTCGTTCCAATTCACATTCCAAGTAATATTCGGCATGCTAATTACATTGCCGGTTGCCAAATTGCATTATCTCTTATAGTTTCCGAGATATGGACTATCGATAATTTACACCTTAGGCTCTGCTTCTAACTTGGGCCCAAATTGTAAAATGGTCTTATCTATTGGCGATTTCGTTCCAATTCACATTCCAAGTAATATTCGGCATGCTAATTACATTGCCGGTTGCCAAATTGCATTATCTCTTATAGTTTCCGAGATATGGACTATCGATAATTTACACCTTAGGCTCTGCTTCTAACTTGGGCCCAAATTGTAAAATGGTCTTATCTATTGGCGATTTCGTTCCAATTCACATTCCAAGTAATATTCGGCATGCTAATTACATTGCCGGTTGCCAAATTGCATTATCTCTTATAGTTTCCAAGATACGGACTATCGATAATTTACACCTTAGGCTCTGCTTCTAACTTGGGCCCAAATTGTAAAATGGTCTTATCTATTGGCGATTTCGTTCCAATTCACACTCCAAGTAATATTCGGCATGCTAATTACATTGCCGGTTGCGAAATTGCATTATCTCTTATAGTTTCCGAGATATGGACTATCAATAATTTACACCTTAGGCTCTGCTTCTAACTTGGGCCCAAATTGTAAAATGGTCTTATCTATTGGCGATTTCGTTCCAATTCACATTCCAAGTAATATTCGGCATGCTAATTACATTGCCGGTTGCCAAATTGCATTATCTCTTATAGTTTCCGAGATATGGACTATGGATAATTTACACCTTAGGCTCTGCTTCTAACTTGGGCCCAAATTGTAAAATGGTCTTATCTATTGGCGATTTCGTTCCAATTCACATTCCAAGTAATATTCGGCATGCTAATTACATTGCCGGTGGCCAAGTTGCATTATCTCTTATAGTTTCCGAGATATGGACTATCGATAATTTACACCTTAGGCTCTGCTTCTAACTTGGGCCCAAATTGTAAAATGGTCTTATCTATTGGCGATTTCGTTCCAATTCACATTCCAAGTAATATTCGGCATGCTAATTACATTGCCGGTGGCCAAGTTGCATTATCTCTTATAGTTTCCGAGATATGGACTATCGATAATTTACACCTTAGGCTCTGCTTCTAACTTGGGCCCAAATTGTAAAATGGTCTTATCTATTGGCGATTTCGTTCCAATTCACATTCCAAGTAATATTCGGCATGCTAATTACATTGCCGGTGGCCAAGTTGCATTATCTCTTATAGTTTCCGAGATATGGACTATCGATAATTTACACCTTAATCTCTGCTTCTAACTTGGGCCCAAATTGTAAAATGGTCTTATCTATTGGCGATTTCATTCCAATTCACATTCCAAGTAATATTCGGCATGCTAATTACATTGCCGGTTGCCAAATTGCATTATCTCTTATAGTTTCCGAGATATGGACTATCGATAATTTACACCTTAGGCTCTGCTTCTAACTTGGGACCAAATTGTAAAATGGTCTTACCTATTGGCGATTTCGTTCCAATTCACATTCCAAGTAATATTCGGCATGCTAATTACATTGCCGGTGGCCAAGTTGCATTATCTCTTATAGTTTCCGAGATATGGACTATCGATAATTTACACCTTAGGCTCTGCTTCTAACTTGGGCCCAAATTGTAAAATGGTCTTATCTATTGGCGATTTCGTTCCAGTTCACATTCCAAGTAATATTCGGCATGCTAATTACATTGCCGGTTCCCAAATAGCATTATCTCTTATAGTTTCCGAGATATGGACTATCGATTATTTTTAACCTTAGGCTCTGCTTCTAACTTGGGCCCAAACTGTAAAATGGTCTTATCTATTGGCGATTTCGTTCCAATTCACATTCCAAGTAGTATTCGGCATGATAATTACATTGCCGGTTGCCAAATTGCATTATCTCTTATAGTTTCCGAGATATGGACTATCGATAATTTACACCTTAGGCTCTGCTTCTAACTTGGGCCCAAATTGTAAAATGGTCTTATCTATTGGCGATTTCGTCCCAATTCACATTCCAAGTAATATTCGGCATGCTAATTACATTGCCAGTTGCCAAATTGCATTATCTCTTATAGTTCCCGAGATATGGACTATGGATAATTTACATCTTAGGCTCTGCTTCTAACTTGGGCACAAATTGTAAAATAGTCTTATCTATTGGCGATTTCATTCCAATTCACATTCCAAGTAATATTCGGCATGCTAATTACATTGCCGGTTGCCAAATTGCATTATCTCTTATAGTTTCCGAGATATGGACTATCGATAATTTACACCTTAGGCTCTGCTTCTAACTTGGGCCCAAATTGTAAAATGGTCTTATCTATTGGCGATTTCGTTCCAATTCACATTCCAAGTAATATTCGGCATGTTAATTACATTACCGGTTGCCAAATTACATTATCTCTTATAGTTTCCGAGATATGGACTATCGATAATTTACACCTTAGGCTCTGCTTCTAACTTGGGCCCAAATTGTAAAATGGTCTTATCTATTGGCGATTTCATTCCAATTCACATTCCAAGTAATATTCGGCATGCTAATTACACTGCCGGTTGCCAAATTGCATTATCTATTATAGTTTCCGAGATATGGACTATCGATAATTTACACCTTAGGCTCTGCTTCTAACTTGGGCCCAAATTGTAAAATGGTCTTACCTATTGGCGATTTCGTTCCAATTCACATTCCAAGTAATATTCGGCATGCTAATTACATTGCCGGTTGCCAAATTGCATTATCTCTTATAGTTTTCCGAGATATGGACTATCGATAATTTACACCTTAGGCTCTGCTTCTAACTTGGGCCCAAATTGTAAAAATGGTCTTATCCTATTGGCGATTTCGTCCCAATTCACATTCCAAGTAATATTCGGCATGCTAATTACATTGCCTGGTTGCGAAACTGCATTATCTCTTATAGTTTCCGAGATATGGACTATCGATAATTTACACCTTAGGCTCTGCTTCTAACTTGGGCCCAAATTGTAAAATGGTCTTATCTATTGGCGATTGCGTTCCAATTCACATTCCAAGTAATATTCGGCATGCTAATTACATTGCCGGTTGCCAAATTGCATTATCTCTTTTAGTTTCCGAGATATGGACTATCGATAATTTACACCTTAGGCTCTGCTTCTAACTTGGGCCCAAATTGTAAAATCGTCTTATCTATTGCGATTTCGTTCCAATTCACATTCCAAGTACATATTCGGCATGCTAATTATATTGCCGGTTGCAAAATTGCATTATCTCTTATAGTTTCCGAGATATGGACTATCGATAATTTACACCTTAGGCTCTGCTTCTAACTTGGGCCCAAATTGTAAAATGGTCTTATCTATTGGCGATTTCGTTCAATTCACATTCCAAGTAATATTCCGGCATGCTAATTACATTGCCGGTTGCCAATTGAATTATCTCTTATAGTTTCCGAGATATGGACTATCGATAATTTACACCTTAGGCTCTGCTTCTAACTTGGGCCCAAATTGTAAAATGGCCTTATCTATTGGCGATTTCGTTCCAATTCACATTCCAAGTAATATTCGGCATGCTAATTACATTGCCGGTTGCCAAATTGCATTATCTCTTATAGTTTGCGAGATATGGACTATGGATAATTTACACCTTAGGCTCTGCTTCTAACTTGGGCCCAAATTGTAAAATGGTCTTATCTATTGGCGATTTCGTTCCAATTTACATTCCAAGTAATATTCGGCATGCTAATTACATTGCCGATTGCCAAATTGCATTATCTCTTATAGTTTCCGAGATATGGACTATCGATAATTTACACCTTAGGCTCTGCTTCTAACTTGGGCCCAAATTGTAAAATGGTCTTATCTATTGGCGATTTCGTTCCAATTCGCATTCCAAGTAATATTCGGCATGCTAATTACATTGCCGGTTCCCAAATTGCATTATCTCTTATAGTTTTCCGAGATATGGACTATCGATTATTTTTAACCTTAGGCTCTGCTTCTAACTTGGGCCAAACTGTAAAATGGTCTTATCTATTGCGATTTCGTTCCAATTCACATTCCAAGTAGTATTCGGCATGCTAATTACATTGCCGGTTGCCAGAATTGAATTATCTCCTATAGTTTCCGAGATATGGACTATCGATAATTTACACCTTAGGCTCTGCTTCTAACTTGGGCCAAATTGTAAAATGGTCTTACCTATTGGCGATTTCGTTCCAATTCACATTCCAAGTAATATTCGGCATGCTAATTACATTGCTGGTGGCCAAGTTGCATTATCTCTTATAGTTTCCGAGATATGGACTATCGATAATTTACACCTTAGGCTCTGCTTCTAACTTGGGCCCAAATTGTAAAATGGTCTTATCTATTGGCGATTTCGTTCCAATTCACATTCCAAGTAATATTCGGCATGCTAATTACATTGCCGGTTCCCAAATAGCATTATCTCTTATAGTTTCCGAGATATGGACTATCGATTATTTTTAACCTTAGGCTCTGCTTCTAACTTGGGCCCAAACTGTAAAATGGTCTTATCTATTGGCGATTTCGTTCCAATTCACATTACAAGTAGTATTCGGCATGATAATTACATTGCCGGTTGCCAAATTGCATTATCTCTTATAGTTTCCGAGATATGGACTATGGATAATTTACACCTTAGGCTCTGCTTCTAACTTGGGCCAAATTTTAAAATGGTCTTATCTATTGGCGATTTCGTTCCAATTTACATTCCAAGTAATATTCGGCATGCTAATTACATTGCCGATTGCCAAATTGCATTATCTCTTATAGTTTCCGAGATATGGACTATCGATAATTTACACCTTAGGCTCTGCTTCTAACTTGGGCCCAAATTGTAAAATGGTCTTATCTATTGGCGATTTCGTTCCAATTCACATTCCAAGTAATATTCGGCATGCTAATTACATTGCCGGTGGCCAAGTTGCATTATCTCTTATAGTTTCCGAGATATGGACTATCGATAATTTACACCTTAGGCTCTGCTTCTAACTTGGGCCCAAATTGTAAAATGGTCTTATCTATTGGCGATTTCGTTCCAATTCACATTCCAAGTAATATTCGGCATGCTAATTACATTGCCGGTCCCAAATTGCATTATCTCTTATAGTTTCCGAGATATGGACTATCGATTATTTTTAACCTTAGGCTCTGCTTCTAACTTGGGCCCAAACTGTAAAATGGTCTTATCTATTGGCGATTTCGTTCAAATTCACATTCCAAGTAGTATTCGGCATGCTAATTACATTGCCGGTTGCCAAATTGAATTATCTCCTATAGTTTCCGAGATATGGACTATCGATAATTTACACCTTAGGCTCTGCTTCTAACTTGGGACCAAATTGTAAAATGGTCTTACCTATTGGCGATTTCGTTCCAATTCACATTCCAAGTAATATTCGACATGCTAATTACATTGCCGGTGGCCAAGTTGCATTATCTCTTATAGTTTCCGAGATATGGACTATCGATAATTTACACCTTAGGCTCTGCTTCTAACTTGGGCCCAAATTTGTAAAATGGTCTTATCTATTGGCGATTTCGTTCCAGTTCACATTCCAAGTAATATTCGGCATGATAATTACATTGCCGGTTCCCAAATAGCATTATCTCTTATAGTTTCCGAGATATGGACTATCGATTATTTTTAACCTTAGGCTCTGCTTCTAACTTGGGCCCAAACTGTAAAATGGTCTTATCTATTGGCGATTTCGTTCCAATTCACATTCCAAGTAATATTCGGCATGCTAATTACATTGCCGGGTTGCCAAATTGCATTATCTCTTATAGTTTCCGAGATATGGACTATCGATAATTTACCACCTTAGGCTCTGCTTCTAACTTGGGCCCAAATTGTAAAATGGTCTTATCTATTGGCGATTTCGTTCCAATTCACATTCCAAGTAATATTCGGCATGCTAATTACATTGCCGGTTGCCAAATTGCATTATCTCTTATAGTTTCCGAGATATGGACTATCGATAATTTACACCTTAGGCTCTGCTTCTAACTTGGGCCCAAATTGTAAAATGGTCTTATCTATTGGCGATTTCATTCCAATTCACATTCCAAGTAATATTCGGCATGCTAATTACATTGCCGGTTGCCAAATTGCATTATCTATTATAGTTTCCGAGATATGGACTATCGATAATTTACACCTTAGGCTCTGCTTCTAACTTGGGCCCAAATTGTAAAATGGTCTTACCTATTGGCGATTTCGTTCCAATTCACATTCCAAGTAATATTCGGCATGCTAATTACATTGCCGGTTGCCAAATTGCATTATCTCTTATAGTTTCCGAGATATGGACTATCGATAATTTACACCTTAGGCTCTGCTTCTAACTTGGGCCCAAATTAATGGTCTTATCTATTGGCGATTTCGTCCCAATTCACATTCCAAGTAATATTCGGCATGCTAATTACATTGCCGGTTGCGAAACTGCATTATCTCTTATAGTTTCCGAGATATGGACTATCGATAATTTACACCTTAGGCTCTGCTTCTAACTTGGGCCCAAATTGTAAAATGGTCTTATCTATTGGCGATTTCGTTCCAATTCACATTCCAAGTAATATTCGGCATGCTAATTACATTGCCGGTTGCCAAATTGAATTATCTCTTATAGTTTCCGAGATATGGACTATCGATAATTTACACCTTAGGCTCTGCTTCTAACTTGGGCCCAAATTGTAAAATGGCCTTATCTATTGGCGATTTCGTTCCAATTCACATTCCAAGTAATATTCGGCATGCTAATTACATTGCCGGTTGCCAAATTGCATTATCTCTTATAGTTTCCGAGATATGGACTATGGATAATTTACACCTTAGGCTTTGCTTCTAACTTGGGCCCAAATTGTAAAATGGTCTTATCTATTGGCGATTTCGTTCCAATTTACATTCCAAGTAATATTCGGCATGCTAATTACATTGCCGGTTGCCAAATTGCATTATCTCTTATAGTTTCCGAGATATGGACTATGGATAATTTACACCTTAGGCTCTGCTTCTAACTTGGGCCCAAATTGTAAAATGGTCTTATCTATTGGCGATTTCGTTCCAATTCACATTCCAAGTAATATTCGGCATGCTAATTACATTGCCGGTGGCCAAGTTGCATTATCTCTTATAGTTTCCGAGATATGGACTATCGATAATTTACACCTTAGGCTCTGCTTCTAACTTGGGCCCAAATTGTAAAATGGTCTTATCTATTGGCGATTTCGTTCCAATTCACATTCCAAGTAATATTCGGCATGCTAATTACATTGCCGGTTCCCAAATTGCATTGTCTCTTATAGTTTCCGAGATATGGACTATCGATTATTTTTAACCTTAGGCCTCTGCTTCTAACTTGGGCCCAAACTGTAAAATGGTCTTATCTATTGGCGATTTCGTTCCAATTCACATTCCAAGTAGTATTCGGCATGCTAATTACATTGCCGGTTGCCAAATTGAATTATCTCCTATAGTTTCCGAGATATGGACTATCGATAATTTACACCTTAGGCTCTGCTTCCAACTTGGGCCCAAATTGTAAAATGGTCTTACCTATTGGCGATTTCGTTCCAATTCACATTCCAAGTAATATTCGGCATGCTAATTACATTGCCGGTGGCCAAGTTGCATTATCTCTTATAGTTTCCGAGATATGGACTATCGATAATTTACACCTTAGGCTCTGCTTCTAACTTGGGCCCAAATTGTAAAATGGTCTTATCTATTGGCGATTTCGTTCCAATTCACATTCCAAGTAATATTCGGCATGCTAATTACATTGCCGGTTCCCAAATAGCATTATCTCTTATAGTTTCCGAGATATGGACTATCGATTATTTTTAACCTTAGGCTCTGCTTCTAACTTGGGCCCAAACTGTAAAATGGTCTTATCTATTGGCGATTTCGTTCCAATTCACATTCCAAGTAGTATTCGGCATGATAATTACATTGCCGGTTGCCAAATTGCATTATCTCTTATAGTTTCCGAGATATGGACCATCGATAATTTACACCTTAGGCTCTGCTTCTAACTTGGGCCCAAATTGTAAAATGGTCTTATCTATTGGCGATTTCGTCCCAATTCACATTCCAAGTAATATTCGGCATGCTAATTACATTGCCAATTGCCAAATTGCATTATCTCTTATAGTTCCCGAGATATGGACTATCGATAATTTACACCTTAGGCTCTGCTTCTAATTTGGGCACAAATTGTAAAATAGTCTTATCTATTGGCGATTTCATTCCAATTCACATTCCAAGTAATATTCGGCATGCTAATTACATTGCCGGTTGCCAAATTGCATTATCTCTTATAGTTTCCGAGATATGGACTATCGATAATTTACACCTTAGGCTCTGCTTCTAACTTGGGCCCAAATTGTAAAATGGTCTTATCTATTGGCGATTTCGTTCCAATTCACATTCCAAGTAATATTCGGCATGCTAATTACATTGCCGGTTGCCTAATTGCATTATCTCTTTTAGTTTCCGAGATATGGACTATCGATAATTTACACCTTAGGCTCTGCTTCTAACTTGGGCCCAAATTGTAAAATGGTCTTATCTATTGGCGATTTCATTCCAATTCACATTCCAAGTAATATTCGGCATGCTAATTACATTGCCGGTTGCCAAATTGCATTATCTATTATAGTTTCCGAGATATGGACTATCGATAATTTACACCTTAGGCTCTGCTTCTAACTTGGGCCCAAATTGTAAAATGGTCTTACCTATTGGCGATTTCGTTCCAATTCACATTCCAAGTAATATTCGGCATGCTAATTACATTGCCGGTTGCCAAATTGCATTATCTCTTATAGTTTCCGAGATATGGACTATCGATAATTTACACCTTAGGCTCTGCTTCTAACTTGGGCCCAAATTGTAAAATGGTCTTATCTATTGGCGATTTCGTCCCAATTCACATTCCAAGTAATATTCGGCATGCTAATTACATTGCCGGTTGCGAAACTGCATTATCTCTTATAGTTTCCGAGATATGGACTATCGATAATTTACACCTTAGGCTCTGCTTCTAACTTGGGCCCAAATTGTAAAATGGTCTTATCTATTGGCGATTTCGTTCCAATTCACATTCCAAGTAATATTCGGCATGCTAATTACAATGCCGGTTGCCAAATTGCATTATCTCTTTTAGTTTCCGAGATATGGACTATCGATAATTTACACCTTAGGCTCTGCTTCTAACTTGGGCCCAAATTGTAAAATCGTCTTTTCTATTGGCGATTTCGTTCCAATTCACATTCCAAGTGGTATTCGGCATGCTAATTACATTGCCCGTTGCCAAATTGCATTATCTCTTATAGTTTCCGAGATATGGACTATCGATAATTTACACCTTAGGCTCTGCTTCTAACTTGGGCCCAAATTGTAAAATGGTCTTATCTATTGGCGATTTCGTTCCATTTCATATTCCAAGTAATATTCGGCATGCTAATTACATTGCCGGTTGCCAAATTGTATTATCTCTTATAGTTTCCGAGATATGGACTATCGATAATTTACACCTTAGGCTCTGCTTCTAACTTGGGCCCAAATTGTAAAATGGTCTTATCTATTGGCGATTTCGTCCCAATTCACATTCCAAGTAATATTCGGCATGCTAATTACATTGCCGGTTGCGAAACTGCATTATCTCTTATAGTTTCCGAGATATGGACTATCGATAATTTACACCTTAGGCTCTGCTTCTAACTTGGGCCCAAATTGTAAAATGGTCTTATCTATTGGCGATTTCGTTCCAATTCATATTCCAAGTAATATTCGGCATGCTAATTACATTGCCGATTGCCAAATTGCATTATCTCTTATAGTTTCCGAGATATGGACTATCGATTATTTTTAACCTTAGGCTCTGCTTCTAACTTGGGCCCAAACTGTAAAATGGTCTTATCTATTGGCGATTTCGTTCCAATTCACATTCCAAGTAGTATTCGGCATGATAATTACATTGCCGGTTGCCAAATTGCATTATCTCTTATAGTTTCCGAGATATGGACTATCGATAATTTACACCTTAGGCTCTGCTTCTAACTTGGGCCCAAATTGTAAAATGGTCTTATCTATTGGCGATTTCGTCCCAATTCACATTCCAAGTAATATTCGGCATGCTAATTACATTGCCAATTGCCAAATTGCATTATCTCTTATAGTTCCCGAGATATGGACTATGGATAATTTACACCTTAGGCTCTGCTTCTAACTTGGGCACAAATTGTAAAATAGTCTTATCTATTGGCGATTTCATTCCAATTCACATTCCAAGTAATATTCGGCATGCTAATTACATTGCCGTTTGCCAAATTGCATTATCTCTTATAGTTTCCGAGATATGGACTATCGATAATTTACACCTTAGGCTCTGCTTCTAACTTGGGCCCAAATTGTAAAATGGTCTTATCTATTGGCGATTTCGTTCCAATTCACATTCCAAGTAATATTCGGCATGCTAATTACATTGCCGGTTGCCAAATTGCATTATCTCTTATAGTTTCCGAGATATGGACTATAGATAATTTACACCTTAGGCTCTGCTTCTAACTTGGGCCCAAATTGTAAAATGGTCTTACCTATTGGCGATTTCGTTCCAATTCACATTCCAAGTAATATTCGGCATGCTAATTGCATTGCCGGTTGCCAAATTGCATTATCTCTTATAGTTTCCGAGATATGGACTATCGATAATTTACACCTTAGGTTCTGCTTCTAACTTGGGCCCAAATTGTAAAATGGTCTCATCTATTGGCGATTTCGTCCCAATTCACATTCCAAGTAATATTCGGCATGCTAATTACATTGCCGGTTGCGAAACTGCATTATCTCTTATAGTTTCCGAGATATGGACTATCGATAATTTACACCTTAGGCTCTGCTTCTAACTTGGGCCCAAATTGTAAAATGGTCTTATCTATTGGCGATTTCGTTCCAATTCACATTCCAAGTAATATTCGGCATGCTAATTACATTGCCGGTTGCCAAATTGCATTATCTCTTTTAGTTTCCGAGATATGGACTATCGATAATTTACACCTTAGGCTCTGCTTCTAACTTGGGCCCAAATTGTAAAATCGTCTTTTCTATTGGCGATTTCGTTCCAATTCACATTCCAAGTGGTATTCGGCATGCTAATTACATTGCCGGTTGCCAAATTGCATTATCTCTTATAGTTTCCGAGATATGGACTATCGATAATTTACACCTTAGGCTCTGCTTCTAACTTGGGCCCAAATTGTAAAATGGTCTTATCTATTGGCGATTTCGTTCCAATTCATATTCCAAGTAATATTCGGCATGCTAATTACATTGCCGGTTGCCAAATTGCATTATCTCTTATAGTTTCCGAGATATGGACTATCGATAATTTACACCTTAGGCTCTGCTTCTAACTTGGGCCCAAATTGTAAAATGGTCTTATCTATTGGCGATTTCGTCCCAATTCACATTCCAAGTAATATTCGGCATGCTAATTACATTGCCGGTTGCGAAACTGCATTATCTCTTATAGTTTCCGAGATATGGACTATCGATAATTTACACCTTAGGCTCTGCTTCTAACTTGGGCCCAAATTGTAAAATGGTCTTATCTATTGGCAATTTCGTTCCAATTCACATTCCAAGTAATATTCGGCATGCTAATTACATTGCCGGTTGCCAAATTGCATTATCTCTTTTAGTTTCCGAGATATGGACTATCGATAATTTACACCTTAGGCTCTGCTTCTAACTTGGGCCCAAATTGTAAAATGGTCTTATCTATTGGCGATTTCGTTCCAATTCACATTCCAAGTAATATTCGGCATGCTAATTACATTGCCGGTTGCCAAATTGCATTATCTCTTATAGTTTCCGAGATATGGACTATCGATAATTTACACCTTAGGCTCTGCTTCTAACTTGGGCCCAAATTGTAAAATGGTCTTATCTATTGGCGATTTCGTTCCAATTCACATTCCAAGTAATATTCGGCATGCTAATTACATTGCCGGTTGCCAAATTGCATTATCTCTTATAGTTTCCGTGATATGGACTATCGGTAATTTACACCTTAGGCTCTGCTTCTAACTTGGGCCCAAATTGTAAAATGGTCTTATCTATTGGCGATTTCGTTCCAATTCACATTCCAAGTAATATTCGGCATGCTAATTACATTGCCGGTTGCCAAATTGCATTATCTCTTATAGTTTCCGAGATATGGACTATCGATAATTTACACCTTAGGCTCTGCTTCTAACTTGGGCCCAAATTGTAAAATGGTCTTATCTATTGGTGATTTCGTCCCAATTCACATTCCAAGTAATATTCGGCATGCTAATTACATTGCCGGTTGCGAAACTGCATTATCTCTTATAGTTTCCGAGATATGGACTATCGATAATTTACACCTTAGGCTCTGCTTCTAACTTGGGCCCAAATTGTAAAATGGTCTTATCTATTGGCGATTTCGTTCCAATTCACATTCCAAGTAATATTCGGCATGCTAATTACATTGCCGGTTGCCAAATTGCATTATCTCTTTTAGTTTCCGAGATATGGACTATCGATAATTTACACCTTAGGCTCTGCTTCTAACTTGGGCCCAAATTGTAAAATCGTCTTATCTATTGGCGATTTCGTTCCAATTCACATTCCAAGTAATATTCGGCATGCTAATTACATTGCCGGTTGCCAAATTGCATTATCTCTTATAGTTTCCGAGATATGGACTATCGATAATTTACACCTTAGGCTCTGCTTCTAACTTGGGCCCAAATTGTAAAATGGTCTTATCTATTGGCGATTTCGTTCCAATTCACATTCCAAGTGGTATTCGGCATGCTAATTACATTGCCGGTTGCCAAATTGCATTATCTCTTATAGTTTCCGAGATATGGACTATCGATAATTTACACCTTAGGCTCTGCTTCTAACTTGGGCAAAAATTGTAAAATGGTCTTATCTATTGGCGATTTCGTTCCAATTCACATTCCAAGTAATATTCGGCATGCTAATTACATTGCCGGTTGCCAAATTGCATTATCTCTTATAGTTTCCGAGATATGGACTATCGATAATTTACACCTTAGGCTCTGCTTCTAACTTGGGCCCAAATTGTAAAATGGTCTTATCTATTGGCGATTTCGTCCCAATTCACATTCCAAGTAATATTCGGCATGCTAATTACATTGCCGGTTGCGAAACTGCATTATCTCTTATAGTTTCCGAGATATGGACTATCGATAATTTACACCTTAGGCTCTGCTTCTAACTTGGGCCCAAATTGTAAAATGGTCTTATCTATTGGCAATTTCGTTCCAATTCACATTCCAAGTAATATTCGGCATGCTAATTACATTGCCGGTTGCCAAATTGCATTATCTCTTTTAGTTTCCGAGATATGGACTATCGATAATTTACACCTTAGGCTCTGCTTCTAACTTGGGCCCAAATTGTAAAATGGTCTTATCTATTGGCGATTTCGTTCCAATTCACATTCCAAGTAATATTCGGCATGCTAATTACATTGCCGGTTGCCAAATTGCATTATCTCTTATAGTTTCTGAGATATGGACTATCGATAATTTACACCTTAGGCTCTGCTTCTAACTTGGGCCCAAATTGTAAAATGGCCTTATCTATTGGCGATTTCGTTCCAATTCACATTCCAAGTAATATTCGGCATGCTAATTACATTGCCGGTTGCCAAATTGCATTATCTCTTATAGTTTCCGAGATATGGACTATCGATAATTTACACCCTAGGCTCTGCTTCTAACTTGGGCCCAAATTGTAAAATGGTCTTATCTATTGGCGATTTCGTTCCAATTCACATTCCAAGTAATATTCGGCATGCTAATTGCATTGCCGGTTGCCAAATTGCATTATCTCTTATAGTTTCCGAGATATGGACTATCGATAATTTACACCTTAGGCTCTGCTTCTAACTTGGGCCCAAATTGTAAAATGGTCTTATCTATTGGCGATTTCGTTCCAATTCACATTCCAAGTAATATTCGGCATGCTAATTACATTGCCGGTTGCCAAATTGCATTATCTATTATAGTTTCCGAGATATGGACTATCGATAATTTACACGTTAGGCTCTGCTTCTAACTTGGGCCCAAATTGTAAAATGGTCTTATCTATTGGCGATTTCGTTCCAATTCACATTCCAAGTAATATTCGGCATGCTAATTACATTGCCGGTTGCCAAATTGCATTATCTCTTATAGTTTCCGAGATATGGACTATCGATAATTTACACCTTAGGCTCTGCTTCTAACTTGGGCCCAAATTGTAAAATGGTCTTATCTATTGGCGATTTCGTTCCAATTCACATTCCAAGTAATATTCGGCATGCTAATTACATTGCCGGTTGCCAAATTGAATTATCTCTTATAGTTTCCGAGATATGGACTATCGATAATTTACACCTTAGGCTCTGCTTCTAACTTGGGCCCAAATTGTAAAATGGTCTTATCTATTGGCGATTTCGTTCCAATTCACATTCCAAGTGGTATTCGGCATGCTAATTACATTGCCGGTTGCCAAATTGCATTATCTCTTATAGTTTCCGAGATATGGACTATCGATAATTTACACCTTAGGCTCTGCTTCTAACTTGGGCCCAAATTGTAAAATGGTCTTATCTATTGGCGATTTCGTTCCAATTCACATTTCAAGTAATATTCGGCATGCTAATTATATTGCCGGTTGCCAAATTGCATTATCTCTTATAGTTCCCGAGATATGGACTATCGATAATTTACACCTTAGGCTCTGCTTCTAACTTGGGCACAAATTGTAAAATAGTCTTATCTATTGGCGATTTCATTCCAATTCACATTCCAAGTAATATTCGGCATGCTAATTACATTGCCGGTTGCCAAATTGCATTATCTCTTATAGTTTCCGAGATATGGACTATCGATAATTTACACCTTAGGCTCTGCTTCTAACTTGGGCCCAAATTGTAAAATGGTCTTATCTATTGGCGATTTCGTTCCAATTCACATTCCAAGTAATATTCGGCATGCTAATTACATTGCCGGTTGCCAAATTGCATTATCTCTTATAGTTTCCGAGATATGGACTATCGATAATTTACACCTTAGGCTCTGCTTCTAACTTGGGCCCAAATTGTAAAATGGTCTTATCTATTGGCGATTTCATTCCAATTCACATTCCAAGTAATATTCGGCATGCTAATTACATTGCCGGTTGCCAAATTGCATTATCTCTTTTAGTTTCCGAGATATGGACTATCGATAATTTACACCTTAGGCTCTGCTTCTAACTTGGGCCCAAATTGTAAAATGGTCTTATCTATTGGCGATTTCGTTCCAATTCACATTCCAAGTAATATTCGGCATGCTAATTACATTGCCGGTTGCCAAATTGCATTATCTCTTATAGTTTCCGAGATATGGACTATCGATAATTTACACCTTAGGCTCTGCTTCTAACTTGGGCCCAAATTGTAAAATGGTCTTATCTATTGGCGATTTCGTTCCAATTCACATTCCAAGTAATATTCGGCATGCTAATTACATTGCCGGTTGCCAAATTGCATTATCTCTTATAGTTTCCGTGATATGGACTATCGGTAATTTACACCTTAGGCTCTGCTTCTAACTTGGGCCCAAATTGTGAAATCGTCTTATCTATTGGCGATTTCGTTCCAATTCACATTCCAAGTAATATTCGGCATGCTAATTACATTGCCGGTTGCCAAATTGCATTATCTCTTATAGTTTTCGAGATATGGACTATCGATAATTTACACCTTAGGCTCTGCTTCTAACTTGGGCCCAAATTGTAAAATGGTCTTATCTATTGGCGATTTCATTCCAATTCACATTCCAAGTAATATTCGGCATGCTAATTACATTGCCGGTTGCCAAATTGCATTATCTCTTATAGTTTCCGAGATATGGACTATCGATAATTTACACCTTAGGCTCTGCTTCTAACTTGGGCCCAAATTGTAAAATGGTCTTATCTATTGGCGATTTCGTTCCAATTCACATTCCAAGTAATATTCGGCATGCTAATTACATTGCCGGTTGCCAAATTGCATTATCTCTTATAGTTTCCGAGATATGGACTATCGATAATTTACACCTTAGGCTCTGCTTCTAACTTGGGCCCAAATTGTAAAATGGTCTTATCTATTGGCGATTTCGTCCCAATTCACATTCCAAGTAATATTCGGCATGCTAATTACATTGCCGGTTGCGAAACTGCATTATCTCTTATAGTTTCCGAGATATGGACTATCGATAATTTACACCTTAGGCTCTGCTTCTAACTTGGGCCCAAATTGTAAAATGGTCTTATCTATTGGCGATTTCGTTCCAATTCACATTCCAAGTAATATTCGGCATGCTAATTACATTGCCGGTTGCCAAATTGCATTATCTCTTTTAGTTTCCGAGATATGGACTATCGATAATTTACACCTTAGGCTCTGCTTCTAACTTGGGCCCAAATTGTAAAATCGTCTTATCTATTGGCGATTTCGTTCCAATTCACATTCCAAGTAATATTCGGCATGCTAATTACATTGCCGGTTGCCAAATTGCATTATCTCTTATAGTTTCCGAGATATGGACTATCGATAATTTACACCTTAGGCTCTGCTTCTAACTTGGGCCCAAATTGTAAAATGGTCTTATCTATTGGCGATTTCGTTCCAATTCACATTCCAAGTGGTATTCGGCATGCTAATTACATTGCCGGTTGCCAAATTGCATTATCTCTTATAGTTTCCGAGATATGGACTATCGATAATTTACACCTTAGGCTCTGCTTCTAACTTGGGCCCAAATTGTAAAATGGTCTTATCTATTGGCGATTTCGTTCCAATTCACATTCCAAGTAATATTCGGCATGCTAATTACATTGCCGGTTGCCAAATTGCATTATCTCTTATAGTTTCCGAGATATGGACTATCGATAATTTACACCTTAGGCTCTGCTTCTAACTTGGGCCCAAATTGTAAAATGGTCTTATCTATTGGCGATTTCGTCCCAATTCACATTCCAAGTAATATTCGGCATGCTAATTACATTGCCGGTTGCGAAACTGCATTATCTCTTATAGTTTCCGAGATATGGACTATCGATAATTTACACCTTAGGCTCTGCTTCTAACTTGGGCCCAAATTGTAAAATGGTCTTATCTATTGGCAATTTCGTTCCAATTCACATTCCAAGTAATATTCGGCATGCTAATTACATTGCCGGTTGCCAAATTGCATTATCTCTTTTAGTTTCCGAGATATGGACTATCGATAATTTACACCTTAGGCTCTGCTTCTAACTTGGGCCCAAATTGTAAAATGGTCTTATCTATTGGCGATTTCGTTCCAATTCACATTCCAAGTAATATTCGGCATGCTAATTACATTGCCGGTTGCCAAATTGCATTATCTCTTATAGTTTCTGAGATATGGACTATCGATAATTTACACCTTAGGCTCTGCTTCTAACTTGGGCCCAAATTGTAAAATGGCCTTATCTATTGGCGATTTCGTTCCAATTCACATTCCAAGTAATATTCGGCATGCTAATTACATTGCCGGTTGCCAAATTGCATTATCTCTTATAGTTTCCGAGATATGGACTATCGATAATTTACACCCTAGGCTCTGCTTCTAACTTGGGCCCAAATTGTAAAATGGTCTTATCTATTGGCGATTTCGTTCCAATTCACATTCCAAGTAATATTCGGCATGCTAATTGCATTGCCGGTTGCCAAATTGCATTATCTCTTATAGTTTCCGAGATATGGACTATCGATAATTTACACCTTAGGCTCTGCTTCTAACTTGGGCCCAAATTGTAAAATGGTCTTATCTATTGGCGATTTCGTTCCAATTCACATTCCAAGTAATATTCGGCATGCTAATTACATTGCCGGTTGCCAAATTGCATTATCTATTATAGTTTCCGAGATATGGACTATCGATAATTTACACGTTAGGCTCTGCTTCTAACTTGGGCCCAAATTGTAAAATGGTCTTATCTATTGGCGATTTCGTTCCAATTCACATTCCAAGTAATATTCGGCATGCTAATTACATTGCCGGTTGCCAAATTGCATTATCTCTTATAGTTTCCGAGATATGGACTATCGATAATTTACACCTTAGGCTCTGCTTCTAACTTGGGCCCAAATTGTAAAATGGTCTTATCTATTGGCGATTTCGTTCCAATTCACATTCCAAGTAATATTCGGCATGCTAATTACATTGCCGGTTGCCAAATTGAATTATCTCTTATAGTTTCCGAGATATGGACTATCGATAATTTACACCTTAGGCTCTGCTTCTAACTTGGGCCCAAATTGTAAAATGGTCTTATCTATTGGCGATTTCGTTCCAATTCACATTCCAAGTGGTATTCGGCATGCTAATTACATTGCCGGTTGCCAAATTGCATTATCTCTTATAGTTTCCGAGATATGGACTATCGATAATTTACACCTTAGGCTCTGCTTCTAACTTGGGCCCAAATTGTAAAATGGTCTTATCTATTGGCGATTTCGTTCCAATTCACATTTCAAGTAATATTCGGCATGCTAATTATATTGCCGGTTGCCAAATTGCATTATCTCTTATAGTTCCCGAGATATGGACTATCGATAATTTACACCTTAGGCTCTGCTTCTAACTTGGGCACAAATTGTAAAATAGTCTTATCTATTGGCGATTTCATTCCAATTCACATTCCAAGTAATATTCGGCATGCTAATTACATTGCCGGTTGCCAAATTGCATTATCTCTTATAGTTTCCGAGATATGGACTATCGATAATTTACACCTTAGGCTCTGCTTCTAACTTGGGCCCAAATTGTAAAATGGTCTTATCTATTGGCGATTTCGTTCCAATTCACATTCCAAGTAATATTCGGCATGCTAATTACATTGCCGGTTGCCAAATTGCATTATCTCTTATAGTTTCCGAGATATGGACTATCGATAATTTACACCTTAGGCTCTGCTTCTAACTTGGGCCCAAATTGTAAAATGGTCTTATCTATTGGCGATTTCATTCCAATTCACATTCCAAGTAATATTCGGCATGCTAATTACATTGCCGGTTGCCAAATTGCATTATCTATTATAGTTTCCGAGATATGGACTATCGATAATTTACACCTTAGGCTCTGCTTCTAACTTGGGCCCAAATTGTAAAATGGTCTTACCTATTGGCGATTTCGTTCCAATTCACATTCCAAGTAATATTCGGCATGCTAATTACATTGCCGGTTGCCAAATTGCATTATCTCTTATAGTTTCCGAGATATGGACTATCGATAATTTACACCTTAGGCTCTGCTTCTAACTTGGGCCCAAATTGTAAAATGGTCTTATCTATTGGCGATTTCGTCCCAATTCACATTCCAAGTAATATTCGGCATGCTAATTACATTGCCGGTTGCGAAACTGCATTATCTCTTATAGTTTCCGAGATATGGACTATCGATAATTTACACCTTAGGCTCTGCTTCTAACTTGGGCCCAAATTGTAAAATGGTCTTATCTATTGGCGATTTCGTTCCAATTCACATTCCAAGTAATATTCGGCATGCTAATTACAATGCCGGTTGCCAAATTGCATTATCTCTTTTAGTTTCCGAGATATGGACTATCGATAATTTACACCTTAGGCTCTGCTTCTAACTTGGGCCCAAATTGTAAAATCGTCTTTTCTATTGGCGATTTCGTTCCAATTCACATTCCAAGTGGTATTCGGCATGCTAATTACATTGCCCGTTGCCAAATTGCATTATCTCTTATAGTTTCCGAGATATGGACTATCGATAATTTACACCTTAGGCTCTGCTTCTAACTTGGGCCCAAATTGTAAAATGGTCTTATCTATTGGCGATTTCGTTCCAATTCATATTCCAAGTAATATTCGGCATGCTAATTACATTGCCGGTTGCCAAATTGCATTATCTCTTATAGTTTCCGAGATATGGACTATCGATAATTTACACCTTAGGCTCTGCTTCTAACTTGGGCCCAAATTGTAAAATGGTCTTATCTATTGGCGATTTCGTCCCAATTCACATTCCAAGTAATATTCGGCATGCTAATTACATTGCCGGTTGCGAAACTGCATTATCTCTTATAGTTTCCGAGATATGGACTATCGATAATTTACACCTTAGGCTCTGCTTCTAACTTGGGCCCAAATTGTAAAATGGTCTTATCTATTGGCGATTTCGTTCCAATTCATATTCCAAGTAATATTCGGCATGCTAATTACATTGCCGGTTGCCAAATTGCATTATCTCTTATAGTTTCCGAGATATGGACTATCGATTATTTTTAACCTTAGGCTCTGCTTCTAACTTGGGCCCAAACTGTAAAATGGTCTTATCTATTGGCGATTTCGTTCCAATTCACATTCCAAGTAGTATTCGGCATGATAATTACATTGCCGGTTGCCAAATTGCATTATCTCTTATAGTTTCCGAGATATGGACTATCGATAATTTACACCTTAGGCTCTGCTTCTAACTTGGGCCCAAATTGTAAAATGGTCTTATCTATTGGCGATTTCGTCCCAATTCACATTCCAAGTAATATTCGGCATGCTAATTACATTGCCAATTGCCAAATTGCATTATCTCTTATAGTTCCCGAGATATGGACTATGGATAATTTACACCTTAGGCTCTGCTTCTAACTTGGGCACAAATTGTAAAATAGTCTTATCTATTGGCGATTTCATTCCAATTCACATTCCAAGTAATATTCGGCATGCTAATTACATTGCCGGTTGCCAAATTGCATTATCTCTTATAGTTTCCGAGATATGGACTATCGATAATTTACACCTTAGGCTCTGCTTCTAACTTGGGCCCAAATTGTAAAATGGTCTTATCTATTGGCGATTTCGTTCCAATTCATATTCCAAGTAATATTCGGCATGCTAATTACATTGCCGGTTGCCAAATTGCATTATCTCTTATAGTTTCCGAGATATGGACTATCGATAATTTACACCTTAGGCTCTGCTTCTAACTTGGGCCCAAATTGTAAAATGGTCTTACCTATTGGCGATTTCGTTCCAATTCACATTCCAAGTAATATTCGGCATGCTAATTGCATTGCCGGTTGCCAAATTGCATTATCTCTTATAGTTTCCGAGATATGGACTATCGATAATTTACACCTTAGGCTCTGCTTCTAACTTGGGCCCAAATTGTAAAATGGTCTCATCTATTGGCGATTTCGTCCCAATTCACATTCCAAGTAATATTCGGCATGCTAATTACATTGCCGGTTGCGAAACTGCATTATCTCTTATAGTTTCCGAGATATGGACTATCGATAATTTACACCTTAGGCTCTGCTTCTAACTTGGGCCCAAATTGTAAAATGGTCTTATCTATTGGCGATTTCGTTCCAATTCACATTCCAAGTAATATTCGGCATGCTAATTACATTGCCGGTTGCCAAATTGCATTATCTCTTTTAGTTTCCGAGATATGGACTATCGATAATTTACACCTTAGGCTCTGCTTCTAACTTGGGCCCAAATTGTAAAATCGTCTTTTCTATTGGCGATTTCGTTCCAATTCACATTCCAAGTGGTATTCGGCATGCTAATTACATTGCCGGTTGCCAAATTGCATTATCTCTTATAGTTTCCGAGATATGGACTATCGATAATTTACACCTTAGGCTCTGCTTCTAACTTGGGCCCAAATTGTAAAATGGTCTTATCTATTGGCGATTTCGTTCCAATTCATATTCCAAGTAATATTCGGCATGCTAATTACATTGCCGGTTGCCAAATTGCATTATCTCTTATAGTTTCCGAGATATGGACTATCGATAATTTACACCTTAGGCTCTGCTTCTAACTTGGGCCCAAATTGTAAAATGGTCTTATCTATTGGCGATTTCGTCCCAATTCACATTCCAAGTAATATTCGGCATGCTAATTACATTGCCGGTTGCGAAACTGCATTATCTCTTATAGTTTCCGAGATATGGACTATCGATAATTTACACCTTAGGCTCTGCTTCTAACTTGGGCCCAAATTGTAAAATGGTCTTATCTATTGGCAATTTCGTTCCAATTCACATTCCAAGTAATATTCGGCATGCTAATTACATTGCCGGTTGCCAAATTGCATTATCTCTTTTAGTTTCCGAGATATGGACTATCGATAATTTACACCTTAGGCTCTGCTTCTAACTTGGGCCCAAATTGTAAAATGGTCTTATCTATTGGCGATTTCGTTCCAATTCACATTCCAAGTAATATTCGGCATGCTAATTACATTGCCGGTTGCCAAATTGCATTATCTCTTATAGTTTCCGAGATATGGACTATCGATAATTTACACCTTAGGCTCTGCTTCTAACTTGGGCCCAAATTGTAAAATGGTCTTATCTATTGGCGATTTCGTTCCAATTCACATTCCAAGTAATATTCGGCATGCTAATTACATTGCCGGTTGCCAAATTGCATTATCTCTTATAGTTTCCGTGATATGGACTATCGGTAATTTACACCTTAGGCTCTGCTTCTAACTTGGGCCCAAATTGTAAAATCGTCTTATCTATTGGCGATTTCGTTCCAATTCACATTCCAAGTAATATTCGGCATGCTAATTACATTGCCGGTTGCCAAATTGCATTATCTCTTATAGTTTTCGAGATATGGACTATCGATAATTTACACCTTAGGCTCTGCTTCTAACTTGGGCCCAAATTGTAAAATGGTCTTATCTATTGGCGATTTCATTCCAATTCACATTCCAAGTAATATTCGGCATGCTAATTACATTGCCGGTTGCCAAATTGCATTATCTCTTATAGTTTCCGAGATATGGACTATCGATAATTTACACCTTAGGCTCTGCTTCTAACTTGGGCCCAAATTGTAAAATGGTCTTATCTATTGGCGATTTCGTTCCAATTCACATTCCAAGTAATATTCGGCATGCTAATTACATTGCCGGTTGCCAAATTGCATTATCTCTTATAGTTTCCGAGATATGGACTATCGATAATTTACACCTTAGGCTCTGCTTCTAACTTGGGCCCAAATTGTAAAATGGTCTTATCTATTGGCGATTTCGTCCCAATTCACATTCCAAGTAATATTCGGCATGCTAATTACATTGCCGGTTGCGAAACTGCATTATCTCTTATAGTTTCCGAGATATGGACTATCGATAATTTACACCTTAGGCTCTGCTTCTAACTTGGGCCCAAATTGTAAAATGGTCTTATCTATTGGCGATTTCGTTCCAATTCACATTCCAAGTAATATTCGGCATGCTAATTACATTGCCGGTTGCCAAATTGCATTATCTCTTTTAGTTTCCGAGATATGGACTATCGATAATTTACACCTTAGGCTCTGCTTCTAACTTGGGCCCAAATTGTAAAATCGTCTTATCTATTGGCGATTTCGTTCCAATTCACATTCCAAGTAATATTCGGCATGCTAATTACATTGCCGGTTGCCAAATTGCATTATCTCTTATAGTTTCCGAGATATGGACTATCGATAATTTACACCTTAGGCTCTGCTTCTAACTTGGGCCCAAATTGTAAAATGGTCTTATCTATTGGCGATTTCGTTCCAATTCACATTCCAAGTGGTATTCGGCATGCTAATTACATTGCCGGTTGCCAAATTGCATTATCTCTTATAGTTTCCGAGATATGGACTATCGATAATTTACACCTTAGGCTCTGCTTCTAACTTGGGCCCAAATTGTAAAATGGTCTTATCTATTGGCGATTTCGTTCCAATTCACATTCCAAGTAATATTCGGCATGCTAATTACATTGCCGGTTGCCAAATTGCATTATCTCTTATAGTTTCCGAGATATGGACTATCGATAATTTACACCTTAGGCTCTGCTTCTAACTTGGGCCCAAATTGTAAAATGGTCTTATCTATTGGCGATTTCGTCCCAATTCACATTCCAAGTAATATTCGGCATGCTAATTACATTGCCGGTTGCGAAACTGCATTATCTCTTATAGTTTCCGAGATATGGACTATCGATAATTTACACCTTAGGCTCTGCTTCTAACTTGGGCCCAAATTGTAAAATGGTCTTATCTATTGGCAATTTCGTTCCAATTCACATTCCAAGTAATATTCGGCATGCTAATTACATTGCCGGTTGCCAAATTGCATTATCTCTTTTAGTTTCCGAGATATGGACTATCGATAATTTACACCTTAGGCTCTGCTTCTAACTTGGGCCCAAATTGTAAAATGGTCTTATCTATTGGCGATTTCGTTCCAATTCACATTCCAAGTAATATTCGGCATGCTAATTACATTGCCGGTTGCCAAATTGCATTATCTCTTATAGTTTCTGAGATATGGACTATCGATAATTTACACCTTAGGCTCTGCTTCTAACTTGGGCCCAAATTGTAAAATGGCCTTATCTATTGGCGATTTCGTTCCAATTCACATTCCAAGTAATATTCGGCATGCTAATTACATTGCCGGTTGCCAAATTGCATTATCTCTTATAGTTTCCGAGATATGGACTATCGATAATTTACACCTTAGGCTCTGCTTCTAACTTGGGCCCAAATTGTAAAATGGTCTTATCTATTGGCGATTTCGTTCCAATTCACATTCCAAGTAATATTCGGCATGCTAATTGCATTGCCGGTTGCCAAATTGCATTATCTCTTATAGTTTCCGAGATATGGACTATCGATAATTTACACCTTAGGCTCTGCTTCTAACTTGGGCCCAAATTGTAAAATGGTCTTATCTATTGGCGATTTCGTTCCAATTCACATTCCAAGTAATATTCGGCATGCTAATTACATTGCCGGTTGCCAAATTGCATTATCTATTATAGTTTCCGAGATATGGACTATCGATAATTTACACGTTAGGCTCTGCTTCTAACTTGGGCCCAAATTGTAAAATGGTCTTATCTATTGGCGATTTCGTTCCAATTCACATTCCAAGTAATATTCGGCATGCTAATTACATTGCCGGTTGCCAAATTGCATTATCTCTTATAGTTTCCGAGATATGGACTATCGATAATTTACACCTTAGGCTCTGCTTCTAACTTGGGCCCAAATTGTAAAATGGTCTTATCTATTGGCGATTTCGTTCCAATTCACATTCCAAGTAATATTCGGCATGCTAATTACATTGCCGGTTGCCAAATTGAATTATCTCTTATAGTTTCCGAGATATGGACTATCGATAATTTACACCTTAGGCTCTGCTTCTAACTTGGGCCCAAATTGTAAAATGGTCTTATCTATTGGCGATTTCGTTCCAATTCACATTCCAAGTGGTATTCGGCATGCTAATTACATTGCCGGTTGCCAAATTGCATTATCTCTTATAGTTTCCGAGATATGGACTATCGATAATTTACACCTTAGGCTCTGCTTCTAACTTGGGCCCAAATTGTAAAATGGTCTTATCTATTGGCGATTTCGTTCCAATTCACATTTCAAGTAATATTCGGCATGCTAATTATATTGCCGGTTGCCAAATTGCATTATCTCTTATAGTTTCCGAGATATGGACTATCGATAATTTACACCTTAGGCTCTGCTTCTAACTTGGGCCCAAATTGTAAAATGGTCTTATCTATTGGCGATTTCGTCCCAATTCACATTCCAAGTAATATTCGGCATGCTAATTATAATGCCGGTTGCCAAATTGCATTATCTCTTATAGTTTCCGAGATATGGACTATCGATAATTTACACCTTAGGCTCTGCTTCTAACTTGGGCCCAAATTGTAAAATGGTCTTATCTATTGGCGATTTCGTCCCAATTCACATTCCAAGTAATATTCGGCATGCTAATTACATTGCCGGTGGCGAAACTGCATTATCTCTTATAGTTTCCGAGATATGGACTATCGATAATTTACACCTTAGGCTCTGCTTCTAACTTGGGCCCAAATTGTAAAATCGTCTTATCTATTGGCGATTTCGTTCCAATTCACATTTCAAGTAATATTCGGCATGCTAATTATATTGCCGGTTGCCAAATTGCATTATCTCTTATAGTTTCCGAGATATGGACTATCGATAATTTACACCTTAGGCTCTGCTTCTAACTTGGGCCCAAATTGTAAAATGGTCTTATCTATTGGCGATTTCGTCCCAATTCACATTCCAAGTAATATTCGGCATGCTAATTACATTGCCGGTGGCGAAACTGCATTATCTCTTATAGTTTCCGAGATATGGACTATCGATAATTTACACCTTAGGCTCTGCTTCTAACTTGGGCCCAAATTGTAAAATCGTCTTATCTATTGGCGATTTCGTTCCAATTCACATTTCAAGTAATATTCGGCATGCTAATTATATTGCCGGTTGCCAAATTGCATTATCTCTTATAGTTTCCGAGATATGGACTATCGATAATTTACACCTTAGGCTCTGCTTCTAACTTGGGCCCAAATTGTAAAATGGTCTTATCTATTGGCGATTTCGTTCCAATTCACATTCCAAGTAATATTCGGCATGCTAATTACATTGCCGGTTGCCAAATTGCATTATCTCTTTTAGTTTCCGAGATATGGACTATCGATAATTTACACCTTAGGCTCTGCTTCTAACTTGGGCCCAAATTGTAAAATCGTCTTATCTATTGGCGATTTCGTTCCAATTCACAGTCCAAGTAATATTCGGCATGCTAATTACATTGCCGGTTGCCAAATTGCATTATCTCTTATAGTTTCCGAGATATGGACTATCGATAATTTACACCTTAGGCTCTGCTTCTAACTTGGGCCCAAATTGTAAAATGGTCTTATCTATTGGCGATTTCGTTCCAATTCACATTCCAAGTGGTATTCGGCATGCTAATTACATTGCCGGTTGCCAAATTGCATTATCTCTTATAGTTTCCGAGATATGGACTATCGATAATTTACACCTTAGGCTCTGCTTCTAACTTGGGCCCAAATTGTAAAATGGTCTTATCTATTGGCGATTTCGTTCCAATTCACATTCCAAGTAATATTCGGCATGCTAATTACATTGCCGGTTGCCAAATTGCATTATCTCTTATAGTTTCCGAGATATGGACTATCGATAATTTACACCTTAGGCTCTGCTTCTAACTTGGGCCCAAATTGTAAAATGGTCTTATCTATTGGCGATTTCGTCCCAATTCACATTCCAAGTAATATTCGGCATGCTAATTACATTGCCGGTTGCGAAACTGCATTATCTCTTATAGTTTCCGAGATATGGACTATCGATAATTTACACCTTAGGCTCTGCTTCTAACTTGGGCCCAAATTGTAAAATGGTCTTATCTATTGGCAATTTCGTTCCAATTCACATTCCAAGTAATATTCGGCATGCTAATTACATTGCCGGTTGCCAAATTGCATTATCTCTTTTAGTTTCCGAGATATGGACTATCGATAATTTACACCTTAGGCTCTGCTTCTAACTTGGGCCCAAATTGTAAAATGGTCTTATCTATTGGCGATTTCGTTCCAATTCACATTCCAAGTAATATTCGGCATGCTAATTACATTGCCGGTTGCCAAATTGCATTATCTCTTATAGTTTCTGAGATATGGACTATCGATAATTTACACCTTAGGCTCTGCTTCTAACTTGGGCCCAAATTGTAAAATGGCCTTATCTATTGGCGATTTCGTTCCAATTCACATTCCAAGTAATATTCGGCATGCTAATTACATTGCCGGTTGCCAAATTGCATTATCTCTTATAGTTTCCGAGATATGGACTATCGATAATTTACACCTTAGGCTCTGCTTCTAACTTGGGCCCAAATTGTAAAATGGTCTTATCTATTGGCGATTTCGTTCCAATTCACATTCCAAGTAATATTCGGCATGCTAATTGCATTGCCGGTTGCCAAATTGCATTATCTCTTATAGTTTCCGAGATATGGACTATCGATAATTTACACCTTAGGCTCTGCTTCTAACTTGGGCCCAAATTGTAAAATGGTCTTATCTATTGGCGATTTCGTTCCAATTCACATTCCAAGTAATATTCGGCATGCTAATTACATTGCCGGTTGCCAAATTGCATTATCTATTATAGTTTCCGAGATATGGACTATCGATAATTTACACGTTAGGCTCTGCTTCTAACTTGGGCCCAAATTGTAAAATGGTCTTATCTATTGGCGATTTCGTTCCAATTCACATTCCAAGTAATATTCGGCATGCTAATTACATTGCCGGTTGCCAAATTGCATTATCTCTTATAGTTTCCGAGATATGGACTATCGATAATTTACACCTTAGGCTCTGCTTCTAACTTGGGCCCAAATTGTAAAATGGTCTTATCTATTGGCGATTTCGTTCCAATTCACATTCCAAGTAATATTCGGCATGCTAATTACATTGCCGGTTGCCAAATTGAATTATCTCTTATAGTTTCCGAGATATGGACTATCGATAATTTACACCTTAGGCTCTGCTTCTAACTTGGGCCCAAATTGTAAAATGGTCTTATCTATTGGCGATTTCGTTCCAATTCACATTCCAAGTGGTATTCGGCATGCTAATTACATTGCCGGTTGCCAAATTGCATTATCTCTTATAGTTTCCGAGATATGGACTATCGATGATTTACACCTTAGGCTCTGCTTCTAACTTGGGCCCAAATTGTAAAATGGTCTTATCTATTGTCGATTTCGTTCCAATTCACATTTCAAGTAATATTCGGCATGCTAATTATATTGCCGGTTGCCAAATTGCATTATCTCTTATAGTTTCCGAGATATGGACTATCGATAATTTACACCTTAGGCTCTGCTTCTAACTTGGGCCCAAATTGTAAAATGGTCTTATCTATTGGCGATTTCGTCCCAATTCACATTCCAAGTAATATTCGGCATGCTAATTACATTGCCGGTGGCGAAACTGCATTATCTCTTATAGTTTCCGAGATATGGACTATCGATAATTTACACCTTAGGCTCTGCTTCTAACTTGGGCCCAAATTGTAAAATGGTCTTATCTATTGGCAATTTCGTTCCAATTCACATTCCAAGTAATATTCGGCATGCTAATTACATTGCCGGTTGCCAAATTACATTATCTCTTTTAGTTTCCGAGATATGGACTATCGATAATTTACACCTTAGGCTCTGCTTCTAACTTGGGCCCAAATTGTAAAATGGTCTTATCTATTGGCTATTTCGTTCCAATTCACATTCCAAGTAATATTCGGCATGCTAATTACATTGCCGGTTGCCAAATTGCATTATCTCTTATAGTTTCCGAGATATGGACTATCGGTAATTTACACCTTAGGCTCTGCTTCTAACTTGGGCCCAAATTGTAAAATCGTCTTATCTATTGGCGATTTCGTTCCAATTCACATTCCAAGTAATATTCGGCATGCTAATTACATTGCCGGTTGCCAAATTGCATTATCTCTTATAGTTTCCGAGATATGGACTTTCGATAATTTACACCTTAGGCTCTGCTTCTAACTTGGGCCCAAATTGTAAAATGGTCTTATCTATTGGCGATTTCATTCCAATTCACATTCCAAGTAATATTCGGCATGCTAATTACATTGCCGGTTGCCAAATTACATTATCTCTTATAGTTTCCGAGATATGGACTATCGGTAATTTACACCTTAGGCTCTGCTTCTAACTTGGGCCCAAATTGTAAAATCGTCTTATCTATTGGCGATTTCGTTCCAATTCACATTCCAAGTAATATTCGGCATGCTAATTACATTGCCGGTTGCCAAATTGCATTATCTCTTATAGTTTCCGAGATATGGACTATCGATAATTTACACCTTAGGCTCTGCTTCTAACTTGGGCCCAAATTGTAGAATGGTCTTATCTATTGGCGATTTCATTCCAATTCACATTCCAAGTAATATTCGGCATGCTAATTACATTGCCGGTTGCCAAATTGCATTATCTCTTATAGTTTCCGAGATATGGACTATCGATAATTTACACCTTAGGCTCTGCTTCTAACTTGGGCCCAAATTGTAAAATGGTCTTATCTATTGGCGATTTCGTTCCAATTCACATTCCAAGTAATATTCGGCATGCTAATTACATTGCCGGTTGCCAAATTGCATTATCTCTTATAGTTTCCGAGATATGGACTATCGATAATTTACACCTTAGGCTCTGCTTCTAACTTGGGCCCAAATTGTAAAATGGTCTTATCTATTGGCGATTTCGTCCCAATTCACATTCCAAGTAATATTCGGCATGCTAATTACATTGCCGGTTGCGAAACTGCATTATCTCTTATAGTTTCCGAGATATGGACTATCGATAATTTACACCTTAGGCTCTGCTTCTAACTTGGGCCCAAATTGTAAAATGGTCTTATCTATTGGCGATTTCGTTCCAATTCACATTCCAAGTAATATTCGGCATGCTAATTACATTGCCGGTTGCCAAATTGCATTATCTCTTTTAGTTTCCGAGATATGGACTATCGATAATTTACACCTTAGGCTCTGCTTCTAACTTGGGCCCAAATTGTAAAATCGTCTTATCTATTGGCGATTTCGTTCCAATTCACATTCCAAGTAATATTCGGCATGCTAATTACATTGCCGGTTGATAAATTGCATTATCTCTTATAGTTTCCGAGATATGGACTATCGATAATTTACACCTTAGGCTCTGCTTCTAACTTGGGCCCAAATTGTAAAATGGTCTTATCTATTGGCGATTTCATTCCAATGCACATTCCAAGTAATATTCGTCATGCTAATTACATTGCCGGTTGCCAAATTGCATTATCTCTTATAGTTTCCGAGATATGGACTATCGATAATTTACACCTTAGGCTCTGCTTCTAACTTGGGCCCAAATTGTAAAATGGTCTTATCTATTGGCGATTTCGTTCCAATTCACATTCCAAGTAATATTCGGCATGCTAATTACATTGCCGGTTGCCAAATTGCATTATCTCTTATAGTTTCCGAGATATGGACTATCGATTATTTTTAACCTTAGGCTCTGCTTCTAACTTGGGCCCAAACTGTAAAATGGTCTTATCTATTGGCGATTTCGTTCCAATTCATATTCCAAGTAGTATTCGGCATGATAATTACATTGCCGGTTGCCAAATTGCATTATCTCTTATAGTTTCCGAGATATGGACTATCGATAATTTACACCTTAGGCTCTGCTTCTAACTTGGGTCCAAATTGTAAAATGGTCTTATCTATTGGCGATTTCGTCCCAATTCATATTCCAAGTAATATTCGGCATGCTAATTACATTGCCAGTTGCCAAATTGCATTATCTCTTATAGTTCCCGAGATATGGACTATGGATAATTACACCTTAGGCTCTGCTTCTAACTTGGGCACAAATTGTAAAATAGTCTTATCTATTGGCGATTTCATTCCAATACACATTCCAAGTAATATTCGGCATGCTAATTACATTGCCGGTTGCCAAATTGCATTATCTCTTATAGTTTCCGAGATATGGACTATCGATAATTTACACCTTAGGCTCTGCTTCTAACTTGGGCCCAAATTGTAAAATGGTCTTATCTATTGGCGATTTCGTTCCAATTCACATTCCAAGTAATATTCGGCATGCTAATTACATTGCCGGTTACCAAATTGCATTATCTCTTATAGTTTCCGAGATATGGACTATCGGTAATTTACACCTTAGGCTCTGCTTCTAACTTGGGCCCAAATTGTAAAATCGTCTTATCTATTGGCGATTTCGTTCCAATTCACGTTCCAAGTAATATTCGGCATGCTAATTACATTGCCGGTTGCCAAATTGCATTATCTCTTATAGTTTCCGAGATATAGACTATCGATAATTTACACCTTAGGCTCTGCTTCTAACTTGGGCCCAAATTGTAGAATGGTCTTATCTATTGGCGATTTCATTCCAATTCACATTCCAAGTAATATTCGGCATGCTAATTACATTGCCGGTTGCCAAATTGCATTATCTCTTATAGTTTCCGAGATATGGACTATCGATAATTTACACCTTAGGCTCTGCTTCTAACTTGGGCCCAAATTGTAAAATGGTCTTATCTATTGGCGATTTCGTTCCAATTCACATTCCAAGTAATATTCGGCATGCTAATTACATTGCCGTTTGCCAAATTGCATTATCTCTTATAGTTTCCGAGATATGGACTATCGATAATTTACACCTTAGGCTCTGCTTCTAACTTGGGCCCAAATTGTAAAATGGTCTTATCTATTGGCGATTTCGTCCCAATTCACATTCCAAGTAATATTCGGCATGCTAATTACATTGCCGGTTGCGAAACTGCATTATCTCTTATAGTTTCCGAGATATGGACTATCGATAATTTACACCTTAGGCTCTGCTTCTAACTTGGGCCCAAATTGTAAAATGGTCTTATCTATTGGCGATTTCGTTCCAATTCACATTCCAAGTAATATTCGGCATGCTAATTACATTGCCGGTTGCCAAATTGCATTATCTCTTATAGTTTCCGAGATATGGACTATTGATAATTTACACCTTAGGCTCTGCTTCTAACTTGGGCCCTAATTGTAAAATGGTCTTATCTATTGGCGATTTCGTTCCAATTCACATTCCAAGTAATATTCGGCATGCTAATTACATTGCCTGTTGCCAAATTGCATTATCTCTTATAGTTTCCGAGATATGGACTATCGATAATTTACACCTTAGGCTCTGCTTCTAACTTGGGCCCAAATTGTAAAATGGTCTTATCTATTGGCGATTTCATTCCAATTCACATTCCAAGTAATATTCGGCATGCTAATTACATTGCCGGTTGCCAAATTGCATTATCTCTTATAGTTTCCGAGATATGGACTATCGATAAATTACACCTTAGGCTCTGCTTCTAACTTGGGCCCAAATTGTAAAATGGTCTTATCTATTGGCGATTTCGTTCCAATTAACATTCCAAGTAATATTCGGCATGCTAATTACATTGCCGGTTGCCAAATTGCATTATCTCTTATAGTTTCCGAGATATGGACTATCGGTAATTTACACCTTAGGCTCTGCTTCTAACTTGGGCCCAAATTGTAAAATCGTCTTATCTATTGGCGATTTCGTTCCAATTCACATTCCAAGTAATATTCGGCATGCTAATTACATTGCCGGTTGCCAAATTGCATTATCTCTTATAGTTTCCGAGATATGGACTATCGATAATTTACACCTTCGGCTCTGCTTCTAACTTGGGCCCAAATTGTAAAATGGTTTTATCTATTGGCGATTTCGTTCCAATTCACATTCCAAGCAATATTCGGCATGCTAATTACATTGCCGCTTGCCAAATTGAATTATCTCTTATAGTTTCCGAGATATGGACTATCGATAATTTACACCTTAGGCTCTGCTTCTAACTTGGGCCCAAATTGTAAAATAGTCTTATCTGTTGGCGATTTCGTTCCAATTCACATTCCAAGTGGTATTCGGCATGCTAATTACATTGCCGGTTGCCAAATTGCATTATCTCTTATAGTTTCCGAGATATGGACTATCGATAATTTACACCTTAGGCTCTGCTTCTAACTTGGGCCCAAATTGTAAAATAGTCTTATCTGTTGGCGATTTCGTTCCAATTCACATTCCAAGTGGTATTCGGCATGCTAATTACATTGCCGGTTGCCAAATTGCATTATCTCTTATAGTTTCCGAGATATGGACTATCGATAATTTACACCTTAGGCTCTGCTTCTAACTTGGGCCCAAATTGTAAAATGGTTTTATCTATTGGCGATTTCGTTCCAATTCACATTCCAAGTAATATTCGGCATGCTAATTACATTGCCGGTTGCCAAATTGAATTATCTCTTATAGTTTCCGAGATATGGACTATCGATAATTTACACCTTAGGCTCTGCTTCTAACTTGGGCCAAAATTGTAAAATGGTCTTATCTATTGGCGATTTCGTTCCAATTCACATTCCAAGTGGTATTCGGCATGCTAATTACATTGCCGGTTGCCAAATTGCATTATCTCTTATAGTTTCCGAGATATGGACTATCGATAATTTACACCTTAGGCTCTGCTTCTAACTTGGGCCCAAATTGTAAAATGGTCTTATCTATTGGCGATTTCGTTCCAATTCACATTCCAAGTGGTATTCGGCATGCTAATTACATTGCCGGTTGCCAAATTGCATTATCTCTTTTAGTTTCCGAGTTATGGACTATCGATAATTTACACCTTAGGCTCTGCTTCTAACTTGGGCCCAAATTGTAAAATGGTCTTATCTATTGGCGATTTCGTTCCAATTCACATTCCAAGTAATATTCGGCATGCTAATTACATTGCCGGTTGCCAAATTGCATTATCTCTTTTAGTTTCCGAGATATGGACTATCGATAATTTACACCTTAGGCTCTGCTTCTAACTTGGGCCCAAATTGTAAAATGGTCTTATCTATTGGCGATTTCGTTCCAATTCACATTCCAAGTAATATTCGGCATGCTAATTACATTGCCGGTTGCCAAATTGAATTATCTCTTATAGTTTCCGAGATATGGACTATCGATAATTTACACCTTAGGCTCTGCTTCTAACTTGGGCCCAAATTGTAAAATGGTCTTATCTATTGGCGATTTCGTTCCAATTCACATTCCAAGTGGTATTCGGCATGCTAATTACATTGCCGGTTGCCAAATTGCATTATCTCTTATAGTTTCCGAGATATGGACTATCGATAATTTACACCTTAGGCTCTGCTTCTAACTTGGGCCCAAATTGTAAAATGGTCTTATCTATTGGCGATTTCGTTCCAATTCACATTCCAAGTAATATTCGGCATGCTAATTACATTGCCGGTTGCCAAATTGCATTATCTCTTATAGTTTCCGAGATATGGACTATCGATAATTTACACCTTAGGCTCTGCTTCTAACTTGGGCCCAAATTGTAAAATGGTCTTATCTATTGGCGATTACGTCCCAATTCACATTCCAAGTAATATTCGGCATGCTAATTATATTGCCGGTTGCGAAACTGCATTATCTCTTATAGTTTCCGAGATATGGACTATCGATAATTTACACCTTAGGCTCTGCTTCTAACTTGGGCCCAAATTGTAAAATGGCCTTATCTATTGGCGATTTCGTTCCAATTCACATTCCAAGTAATATTCGGCATGCTAATTACATTGCCGGTTGCCAAATTACATTATCCCTTTTAGTTTCCGAGATATGGACTATCGATAATTTACACCTTAGGCTCTGCTTCTAACTTGGGCCCAAATTGTAAAATGGTTTTATCTATTGGCGATTTCGTTCCAATTCACATTCCAAGTAATATTCGGCATGCTAATTACATTGCCGGTTGCCAAATTGCATTATCTCTTATAGTTTCCGAGATATGGACTATCGATAATTTACACCTTAGGCTCTGCTTCTAACTTGGGCCCAAATTGTAAAATGGCCTTATCTATTGGCGATTTCGTTCCAATTCACATTCCAAGTAATAGTCGGCATGCTAATTACATTGCCGGTTGCCAAATTGCATTATCTCTTATAGTTTCCGAGATATGGACTATCGATAATTTACACCTTAGGCTCTGCTTCTAACTTGGGCCCAAATTGTAAAATGGTCTTATCTATTGGCGATTTCGTTCCAATTCACATTCCAAGTAATATTCGGCATGCTAATTACATTGCCGGTGGCCAAATTGAATTATCTCTTATAGTTTCCGAGATATGGACTATCGATAATTTAGACCTTAGGCTCTGCTTCTAACTTGGGCCCAAATTGTAAAATGGTCTTACCTATTGGCGATTTCGTTCCAATTCACATTCCAAGTAATATTCGGCATGCTAATTACATTGCCGGTTGCCAAATTGCATCATCTCTTATAGTTTCCGAGATATGGACTATCGATAATTTACACCTTAGGCTCTGCTTCTAACTTGGGCCCAAATTGTAAAATGGTCTTATCTATTGGCGATTTCGTTCCAATTCACATTCCAAGTAATATTCGGCATGCTAATTACATTGCCGGTTGCCAAATTGCATTATCTCTTATAGTTTCCGAGATATGGACTATCGATAATTTACACCTTAGGCTCTGCTTCTAACTTGGGCCCAAATTGTAATATGGTCTTATCTATTGGCGATTTCGTTACAATTCACATTCCAAGTAATATTCGGCATGCTAATTACATTGCCGGTAGCCAAATTGCATTATCTCTTATAGTTTCCGAGATATGGACTATCGATAATTTACACCTTAGGCTCTGCTTCTAACTTGGGCCCAAATTGTAAAATGGTCTTATCTATTGGCGATTTCGTTCCAATTCACATTCCAAGTAATATTCGGCATGCTAATTACATTGCCGGTTGCCAAATTGCATTATCTCTTATAGTTTCCGAGATATGGACTATCGATAATTTACACCTTAGGCTCTGCTTCTAACTTGGGCCCAAATTGTAAAATGGTCTTATCTATTGGCAATTTCGTTCCAATTCACATTCCAAGTAATATTCGGCATGCTAATTACATTGCCGGTTGCCAAATTGCATTATCTCTTATAGTTTCCGAGATATGGACTATCGATAATTTACACCTTAGGCTCTGCTTCTAACTTGGGCCCAAATTGTAAAATGGTCTTATCTATTGGCGATTTCGTTCCAATTCACATTCCAAGTAATATTCGGCATGCTAATTACATTGCCGGTTGCCAAATTGCATTATCTCTTATAGTTTCCAAGATACGGACTATCGATAATTTACACCTTAGGCTCTGCTTCTAACTTGGGCCCAAATTGTAAAATGGTCTTATCTATTGGCGATTTCGTTCCAATTCACACTCCAAGTAATATTCGGCATGCTAATTACATTGCCGGTTGCGAAATTGCATTATCTCTTATAGTTTCCGAGATATGGACTATCAATAATTTACACCTTAGGCTCTGCTTCTAACTTGGGCCCAAATTGTAAAATGGTCTTATCTATTGGCGATTTCGTTCCAATTCACATTCCAAGTAATATTCGGCATGCTAATTACATTGCCGGTTGCCAAATTGCATTATCTCTTATAGTTTCCGAGATATGGACTATGGATAATTTACACCTTAGGCTCTGCTTCTAACTTGGGCTCAAATTGTAAAATGGTCTTATCTATTGGCGATTTCGTTCCAATTTACATTCCAAGTAATATTCGGCATGCTAATTACATTGCCGATTGCCAAATTGCATTATCTCTTATAGTTTCCGAGATATGGACTATCGATAATTTACACCTTAGGCTCTGCTTCTAACTTGGGCCCAAATTGTAAAATGGCCTTATCTATTGGCGATTTCGTTCCAATTCACATTCCAAGTAATATTCGGCATGCTAATTACATTGCCGGTGGCCAAGTTGCATTATCTCTTATAGTTTCCGAGATATGGACTATCGATAATTTACACCTTAGGCTCTGCTTCTAACTTGGGCCCAAATTGTAAAATGGTCTTATCTATTGGCGATTTCGTTCCAATTCACATTCCAAGTAATATTCGGCATGCTAATTACATTGCCGGTTCCCAAATTGCATTATCTCTTATAGTTTCCGAGATATGGACTATCGATAATTTACACCTTAGGCTCTGCTTCTAACTTGGGCCCAAATTGTAAAATGGTCTTATCTATTGGCGATTTCGTTCCAATTCACATTCCAAGTAGTATTCGGCATGCTAATTACATTGCCGGTTGCCAAATTGAATTATCTCCTATAGTTTCCGAGATATGGACTATCGATAATTTACACCTTAGGCTCTGCTTCTAACTTGGGACCAAATTGTAAAATGGTCTTACCTATTGGCGATTTCGTTCCAATTCACATTCCAAGTAATATTCGGCATGCTAATTACATTGCCGGTGGCCAAGTTGCATTATCTCTTATAGTTTCCGAGATATGGACTATCGATAATTTACACCTTAGGCTCTGCTTCTAACTTGGGCCCAAATTGTAAAATGGTCTTATCTATTGGCGATTTCGTTCCAATTCACATTCCAAGTGGTATTCGGCATGCTAATTACATTGCCGGTTGCCAAATTGCATTATCTCTTATAGTTTCCGAGATATGGACTATCGATAATTTACACCTTAGGCTCTGCTTCTAACTTGGGCCCAAATTGTAAAATGGTCTTATCTATTGGCGATTTCGTCCCAATTCACATTCCAAGTAATATTCGGCATGCTAATTACATTGCCGGTTGCGAAACTGCATTATCTCTTATAGTTTCCGAGATATGGACTATCGATAATTTACACCTTAGGCTCTGCTTCTAACTTGGGCCCAAATTGTAAAATGGTCTTATCTATTGGCAATTTCGTTCCAATTCACATTCCAAGTAATATTCGGCATGCTAATTACATTGCCGGTTGCCAAATTGCATTATCTCTTTTAGTTTCCGAGATATGGACTATCGAAAATTTACACCTTAGGCTCTGCTTCTAACTTGGGCCCAAATTGTAAAATGGTCTTATCTATTGGCGATTTCGTTCCAATTCACATTCCAAGTAATATTCGACATGCTAATTACATTGCCGGTTGCCAAATTGCATTATCTCTTATAGTTTCCGAGATATGGACTATCGATAATTTACACCTTAGGCTCTGCTTCTAACTTGGGCCCAAATTGTAAAATGGCCTTATCTATTGGCGATTTCGTTCCAATTCACATTACAAGTAATATTCGGCATGCTAATTACATTGCCGGTTGCCAAATTGCATTATCTCTTATAGTTTCCGAGATATGGACTATCGATAATTTACACCTTAGGCTCTGCTTCTAACTTGGGCCCAAATTGTAAAATGGTCTTATCTATTGGCGATTTCGTTCCAATTCACATTCCAAGTAATATTCGGCATGCTAATTACATTGCCGGTTGCCAAATTGCATTATCTCTTATAGTTTCCGAGATATGGACTATCGATAATTTACACCTTAGGCTCTGCTTCTAACTTGGGCCCAAATTGTAAAATGGTCTTATCTATTGGCGATTTCGTTCCAATTCACATTCCAAGTAATATTCGGCATGCTAATTACATTGCCGGTTGCCAAATTGCATTATCTCTTATAGTTTCCGAGATATGGACTATCGATAATTTACACCTTAGGCTCTGCATCTAACTTGGGCCCAAATTTTAAAATGGTCTTATCTATTGGCGATTTAGTTTCAATTCACATTCCAAGTAATATTCGGCATGCTAATTACATTGCCGGTTGCCAAATTGCATTATCTCTTATAGTTTCCGAGATATGGACTATGGATAATTTACACCTTAGACTCTGCTTCTAACTTGGGCCCAAATTTTAAAATGGTCTTATCTATTGGCGATTTCGTTCCAATTCACATTCCAAGTAATATTCGGCATGCTAATTACATTGCCGGTTGCCAAATTGCATTATCTCTTATAGTTTCCGAGATATGGACTATCGATAATTTACACCTTAGGCTCTGCTTCTAACTTGGGCCCAAATTGTAAAAAGAGTCTTATCTATTGGCGATTTCATTCCAATTCACATTCCAAGTAATATTCGGCATGCTAATTACATTGCCGGTTGCCAAATTGCATTATCTCTTATAGTCTCCGAGATATGGACTATCGATAATTTACACCTTAGGCTCTGCTTCTAAATTGGGCCCAAATTGTAAAATGGTCTTATCTATTGGCGATTTCGTTCCAATTCACATTTCAAGTAATATTCGGCATGCTAATTACATTGCCGGTTGCCAAATTGCATTATCTCTTATAGTTTCCGAGATATGGACTATCGATAATTTACACCTTAGGCTCTGCTTCTAACTTGGGCCCAAATTGTAAAATGGTCTTATCTATTGGCGATTTCGTCCCAATTCACATTCCAAGTAATATTCGGCATGCTAATTACATTGCCGGTTGTGAAACTGCATTATCTCTTATAGTTTCCGAGATATGGACTATCGATAATTTACACCTTAGGCTCTGCTTCTAACTTGGGCCCAAATTATAAAATGGTCTTATCTATTGGCGATTTCGTTCCAATTCACATTCCAAGTAATATTCGGCATGCTAATTACATTGCCGGTTGCCAAATTGCATTATCTCTTTTAGTTTCCGAGATATGGACTATCGATAATTTACACCTTAGGCTCTGCTTCTAACTTGGGCCCAAATTGTAAAATCGTCTTATCTATTGGCGATTTCGTTCCAATTCACATTCCAAGTAATATTCGGCATGCTAATTACATTGCCGGTTGCCAAATTGCATTATCTCTTATAGTTTCCGAGATATGGACTATCGATAATTTACACCTTAGGCTCTGCTTCTAACTTGGGCCCAAATTGTAAAATGGTCTTATCTATTGGCGATTTCGTTCCAATTCACATTCCAAGTAATATTCGGCATGCTAATTACATTGCCGGTTGCCAAATTGAATTATCTCTTATAGTTTCCGAGATATGGACTATCGATAATTTACACCTTAGGCTCTGCCTCTAACTTGGGCCCAAATTGTAAAATGGTCTTATCTATTGGCGATTTCGTTCCAATTCACATTCCAAGTGGTATTCGGCATGCTAATTACATTGCCGGTTGCCAAATTGCATTATCTCTTATAGTTTCCGAGATATGGACTATCGATAATTTACACCTTAGGCTCTGCTTCTAACTTGGGCCCAAATTGTAAAATGGTCTTATCTATTGGCGATTTCGTTCCAATTCACATTCCAAGTAATATTCGGCATGCTAATTACATTGCCGGTTGCCAATTTGCATTATCTCTTATAGTTTCCGAGATATGGACTATCGATAATTTACACCTTAGGCTCTGCTTCTAACTTGGGCCCAAATTGTAAAATGGTCTTATCTATTGGCGATTTCGTCCCAATTCACATTCCAAGTAATATTCGGCATGCTAATTACATTGCCGGTTGCGAAACTGCATTATCTCTTATAGTTTCCGAGATATGGACTATCGATAATTTACACCTTAGGCTCTGCTTCTAACTTGGGCCCAAATTGTAAAATGGTCTTATCTATTGGCAATTTCGTTCCAATTCACATTCCAAGTAATATTCGGCATGCTAATTACATTGCCGGTTGCCAAATTGCATTATCTCTTTTAGTTTCCGAGATATGGACTATCGATAATTTACACCTTAGGCTCTGCTTCTAACTTGGGCCCAAATTGAAAAAATGTTCTTATCTATTGGCGATTTCGTTCCAATTCACATTCCAAGTAATATTCGGCATGCTAATTACATTGCCGGTTGCCAAATTGCATTATCTCTTATAGTTTCCGAGATATGGACTATCGATAATTTACACCTTAGGCTCTGCTTCTAACTTGGGCCCAAATTGTAAAATGGTCTTATCTATTGGCGATTTCGTTCCAATTCACATTCCAAGTAATATTCGGCATGCTAATTACATTGCCGGTTGCCAAATTGCATTATCTCTTATAGTTTCCGAGATATGGACTATCGATAATTTACACCTTAGGCTCTGCTTCTAACTTGGGCCCAAATTGTAAAATGGTCTTATCTATTGGCGATTTCGTTCCAATTCACATTCCAAGTAATATTCGGCATGCTAATTACATTGCCGGTTGCCAAATTGCATTATCTCTTATAGTTTCCGAGATATGGACTATCGATAATTTACACCTTAGGCTCTGCTTCTAACTTGGGCCCAAATTGTAAAATGGTCTTATCTATTGGCGATTTCGTTCCAATTCACATTCCAAGTAATATTCGGCATGCTAATTACATTGCCGGTTGCCAAATTGCATTATCTCTTATAGTTTCCGAGATATAGACTATGGATAATTTACACCTTAGGCTCTGCTTCTAACTTGGGCCCAAATTTTAAATTGGTCTTATCTATTGGCGATTTCGTTCCAATTCACATTCCAAGTAATATTCGGCATGCTAATTACATTGCCGGTTGCCAAATTGCATTATCTCTTATAGTTTCCGAGATATGGACTATCGATAATTTACACCTTAGGCTCTGCTTCTAACTTGTGCCCAAATTGTAAAATGGTCTTATCTATTGGCGATTTCGTTCCAATTCACATTCCAAGTATTATTCGGCATGCTAATTACATTGCCGGTGGCCAAGTTGCATTATCTCTTATAGTTTCCGAGATATGGACTATCGATAATTTACACCTTAGGCTCTGCTTCTAACTTGGGCCCAAATTGTAAAATGGTCTTATCTATTGGCGATTTCGTTCCAATTCACATTCCAAGTAATATTCGGCATGCTAATTACATTGCCGGTTCCCAAATTGCATTATCTCTTATAGTTTCCGAGATATGGACTATCGATTATTTTTAACCTTAGGCTCTGCTTCTAACTTGGGCCCAAACTGTAAAATGGTCTTATCTATTGGCGATTTCGTCCCAATTCACATTCCAAGTAATATTCGGCATGCTAATTACATTGCCAGTTGCCAAATTTCATTATCTCTTATAGTTTCCGAGATATGGACTATGGATAATTTACACCTTAGGCTCTGCTTCTAACTTGGGCCCAAATTGTAAAATGGTCTTATCTATTGGCGATTTCATCCCAATTCACATTCCAAGTAATATTCGGCATGCTAATTACATTGCCGGTTGCCAAATTGCATTATCTCTTATAGTTTCCGAGATATGGACTATCGATAATTTACAACTTAGGCTCTGCTTCTAACTTGGGCCCAAATTATAAGATGGTCTTATCTATTGGCGATTTCGTTCCAATTCACATTCCAAGTAATATTCGGCATGCTAATTACATTGCCGGTTACCAAATTGCATTATCTCTTATAGTTTCCGAGATATGGACTATCGGTAATTTACACCTTAGGCTCTGCTTCTAACTTGGGCCCAAATTGTAAAATCGTCTTATCTATTGGCGATTTCGTTCCAATTCACATTCCAAGTAATATTCGGCATGCTAATTACATTGCCGGTTGCCAAATTGCATTATCTCTTATAGTTTCCGAGATATGGACTATCGATAATTTACACCTTAGGCTCTGCTTCTAACTTGGGCCCAAATTGTAAAATGGTCTTATCTATTGGCGATTTCGTCCCAATTCACATTCCAAGTAATATTCGGCATGCTAATTACATTGCCAGTTGCCAAATTTCATTATCTCTTATAGTTCCCGAGATATGGACTATGGATAATTTACACCTTAGGCTCTGCTTCTAACTTGGGCACAAATTGTAAAATAGTCTTATCTATTGGCGATTTCATTCCAATTCACATTCCAAGTAATATTCGGCATGCTAATTACATTGCCGGTTGCCAAATTGCATTATCTCTTATTGTTTCCGAGATATGGACTATCGATAATTTACACCTTAGGCTCTGCTTCTAACTTGGGCCCAAATTGTAAAATGGTCTTATCTATTGGCGATTTCGTTCCAATTAACATTCCAAGTAATATTCGGCATGCTAATTACATTGCCGGTTGCCAAATTGCATTATCTCTTATAGTTTCCGAGATATGGACTATCGGTAATTTACACCTTAGGCTCTGCTTCTAACTTGGGCCCAAATTGTAAAATCGTCTTATCTATTGGCGATTTCGTTCCAATTCACATTCCAAGTAATATTCGGCATGCTAATTACATTGCCGGTTGCCAAATTGCATTATCTCTTATAGTTTAAGAGATATGGACTATCGATAATTTACACCTTAGGCTCTGCTTCTAACTTGGGCCCAAATTGTAAAATGGTCTTATCTATTGGCGATTTCGTTCCAATTCACATTCCAAGTAATATTCGGCATGCTAATTACATTGCCGGTTGCCAAATTGCATTATCTCTTATAGTTTCCGAGATATGGACTATCGATAATTTACACCTTAGGCTCTGCTTCTAACTTGGGCCCAAATTGTAAAATGGTCTTATCTATTGGCGATTTCGTCCCAATTCACATTCCAAGTAATATTCGGCATGCTAATTACATTGCCGGTTGCGAAACTGCATTATCTCTTATAGTTTCCGAGATATGGACTATCGATAATTTACACCTTAGGCTCTGCTTCTAACTTGGGCCCAAATTGTAAAATGGTCTTATCTATTGGCGATTTCGTTCCAATTCACATTCCAAGTAATATTCGGCATGCTAATTACATTGCCGGTTGCCAAATTGCATTATCTCTTTTAGTTTCCGAGATATGGACTATCGATAATTTACACCTTAGGCTCTGCTTCTAACTTGGGCCCAAATTGTAAAATGGTCTTATCTATTGGCGATTTCGTTCCAATTCACATTCCAAGTAATATTCGGCATGCTAATTACATTGCCGGTTGCCAAATTGCATTATCTCTTATAGTTTCCGAGATATGGACTATCGATTATTTTTAACCCTAGGCTCTGCTTCTAACTTGGGCCCAAACTGTAAAATGGTCTTATCTATTGGCGATTTCGTTCCAATTCATATTCCAAGTAGTATTCGGCATGATAATTACATTGCCGGTTGCCAAATTGCATTATCTCTTATAGTTTCCGAGATATGGACTATCGATAATTTACACCTTAGGCTCTGCTTCTAACTTGGGTCCAAATTGTAAAATGGTCTTATCTATTGGCGATTTCGTCCCAATTCACATTCCAAGTAATATTCGGCATGCTAATTACATTGCCAGTTGCCAAATTGCATTATCTCTTATAGTTCCCGAGATATGGACTATGGATAATTACACCTTAGGCTCTGCTTCTAACTTGGGCACAAATTGTAAAATAGTCTTATCTATTGGCGATTTCATTCCAATTCACATTCCAAGTAATATTCGGCATGCTAATTACATTGCCGGTTGCCAAATTGCATTATCTCTTATAGTTTCCGAGATATGGACTATCGATAATTTACACCTTAGGCTCTGCTTCTAACTTGGGCCCAAATTGTAAAATGGTCTTATCTATTGGCGATTTCGTTCCAATTCACATTCCAAGTAATATTCGGCATGCTAATTACATTGCCGGTTGCCAAATTGCATTATCTCTTATAGTTTCCGAGATATGGACTATCGGTAATTTACACCTTAGGCTCTGCTTCTAACTTGGGCCCAAATTGTAAAATCGTCTTATCTATTGGCGATTTCGTTCCAATTCACATTCCAAGTAATATTCGGCATGCTAATTACATTGCCGGTTGCCAAATTGCATTATCTCTTATAGTTTCCGAGATATGGACTATCGATAATTTACACCTTAGGCTCTGCTTCTAACTTGGGCCCAAATTGTAGAATGGTCTTATCTATTGGCGATTTCATTCCAATTCACATTCCAAGTAATATTCGGCATGCTAATTACATTGCCGGTTGCCAAATTGCATTATCTCTTATAGTTTCCGAGATATGGACTATCGATAATTTACACCTTAGGCTCTGCTTCTAACTTGGGCCCAAATTGTAAAATGGTCTTATCTATTGGCGATTTCGTTCCAATTCACATTCCAAGTAATATTCGGCATGCTAATTACATTGCCGGTTGCCAAATTGCATTATCTCTTATAGTTTCCGAGATATGGACTATCGATAATTTACACCTTAGGCTCTGCTTCTAACTTGGGCCCAAATTGTAAAATGGTCTTATCTATTGGCGATTTCATTCCAATTCACATTCCAAGTAATATTCGGCATGCTAATTACATTGCCGGTTGCCAAATTGCATTATCTCTTATAGTTTCCGAGATATGGACTATCGATAATTTACACCTTAGGCTCTGCTTCTAACTTGGGCCCAAATTGTAAAATGGTCTTATCTATTGGCGATTTCATTCCAATTCACATTCCAAGTAATATTCGGCATGCTAATTACATTGCCGGTTGCCAAATTGCATTATCTCTTATAGTTTCCGAGATATGGACTATCGATAATTTACACCTTAGGCTCTGCTTCTAACTTGGGCCCAAATTGTAAAATGGTCTTATCTATTGGCGATTTCGTTCCAATTAACATTCCAAGTAATATTCGGCATGCTAATTACATTGCCGGTTGCCAAATTGCATTATCTCTTATAGTTTCCGAGATATGGACTATCGGTAATTTACACCTTAGGCTCTGCTTCTAACTTGGGCCCAAATTGTAAAATGGTCTTATCTATTGGCGATTTCGTTCCAATTAACATTCCAAGTAATATTCGGCATGCTAATTACATTGCCGGTTGCCAAATTGCATTATCTCTTATAGTTTCCGAGATATGGACTATCGGTAATTTACACCTTAGGCTCTGCTTCTAACTTGGGCCCAAATTGTAAAATCGTCTTATCTATTGGCGATTTCGTTCCAATTCACATTCCAAGTAATATTCGGCATGCTAATTACATTGCCGGTTGCCAAATTGCATTATCTCTTATAGTTTCCGAGATATGGACTATCGATAATTTACACCTTAGGCTCTGCTTCTAACTTGGGCCCAAATTGTAAAATGGTTTTATCTATTGGCGATTTCGTTCCAATTCACATTCCAAGTAATATTCGGCATGCTAATTACATTGCCGGTTGCCAAATTGAATTATCTCTTATAGTTTCCGAGATATGGACTATCGATAATTTACACCTTAGGCTCTGCTTCTAACTTGGGCCCAAATTGTAAAATAGTCTTATCTGTTGGCGATTTCGTTCCAATTCACATTCCAAGTGGTATTCGGCATGCTAATTACATTGCCGGTTGCCAAATTGAATTATCTCCTATAGTTTCCGAGATATGGACTATCGATAATTTACACCTTAGGCTCTGCTTCTAACTTGGGACCAAATTGTAAAATGGTCTTACCTATTGGCGATTTCGTTCCAATTCACATTCCAAGTAATATTCGGCATGCTAATTACATTGCCGGTGGCCAAGTTGCATTATCTCTTATAGTTTCCGAGATATGGACTATCGATAATTTACACCTTAGGCTCTGCTTCTAACTTGGGCCCAAATTGTAAAATGGTCTTATCTATTGGCGATTTCGTTCCAATTCACATTCCAAGTGGTATTCGGCATGCTAATTACATTGCCGGTTGCCAAATTGCATTATCTCTTATAGTTTCCGAGATATGGACTATCGATAATTTACACCTTAGGCTCTGCTTCTAACTTGGGCCCAAATTGTAAAATGGTCTTATCTATTGGCGATTTCGTTCCAATTCACATTCCAAGTAATATTCGGCATGCTAATTACATTGCCGGTTGCCAATTTGCATTATCTCTTATAGTTTCCGAGATATGGACTATCGATAATTTACACCTTAGGCTCTGCTTCTAACTTGGGCCCAAATTGTAAAATGGTCTTATCTATTGGCGATTTCGTCCCAATTCACATTCCAAGTAATATTCGGCATGCTAATTACATTGCCGGTTGCGAAACTGCATTATCTCTTATAGTTTCCGAGATATGGACTATCGATAATTTACACCTTAGGCTCTGCTTCTAACTTGGGCCCAAATTGTAAAATGGTCTTATCTATTGGCAATTTCGTTCCAATTCACATTCCAAGTAATATTCGGCATGCTAATTACATTGCCGGTTGCCAAATTGCATTATCTCTTTTAGTTTCCGAGATATGGACTATCGAAAATTTACACCTTAGGCTCTGCTTCTAACTTGGGCCCAAATTGTAAAATGGTCTTATCTATTGGCGATTTCGTTCCAATTCACATTCCAAGTAATATTCGACATGCTAATTACATTGCCGGTTGCCAAATTGCATTATCTCTTATAGTTTCCGAGATATGGACTATCGATAATTTACACCTTAGGCTCTGCTTCTAACTTGGGCCCATATTGTAAAATGGTCTTATCTATTGGCGATTTCGTTCCAATTCACATTCCAAGTAATATTCGGCATGCTAATTACATTGCCGGTTGCCAAATTGCATTATCTCTTATAGTTTCCGAGATATGGACTATCGATAATTTACACCTTAGGCTCTGCTTCTAACTTGGGCCCAAATTGTAAAATGGTCTTATCTATTGGCGATTTCGTTCCAATTCACATTCCAAGTAATATTCGGCATGCTAATTACATTGCCGGTTGCCAAATTGCATTATCTCTTATAGTTTCCGAGATATGGACTATCGATAATTTACACCTTAGGCTCTGCTTCTAACTTGGGCCCAAATTGTAAAATGGTCTTATCTATTGGCGATTTCGTTCCAATTCACATTCCAAGTAATATTCGGCATGCTAATTACATTGCCGGTTGCCAAATTGCATTATCTCTTATAGTTTCCGAGATATGGACTATCGATAATTTACACCTTAGGCTCTGCTTCTAACTTGGGCCCAAATTTTAAAATGGTCTTATCTATTGGCGATTTAGTTCCAATTCACATTCCAAGTAATATTCGGCATGCTAATTACATTGCCGGTTGCCAAATTGCATTATCTCTTATAGTTTCCGAGATATGGACTATGGATAATTTACACCTTAGACTCTGCTTCTAACTTGGGCCCAAATTTTAAAATGGTCTTATCTATTGGCGATTTCGTTCCAATTCACATTCCAAGTAATATTCGGCATGCTAATTACATTGCCGGTTGCCAAATTGCATTATCTCTTATAGTCTCCGAGATATGGACTATCGATAATTTACACCTTAGGCTCTGCTTCTAAATTGGGCCCAAATTGTAAAATGGTCTTATCTATTGGCGATTTCGTTCCAATTCACATTTCAAGTAATATTCGGCATGCTAATTACATTGCCGGTTGCCAAATTGCATTATCTCTTATAGTTTCCGAGATATGGACTATCGATAATTTACACCTTAGGCTCTGCTTCTAACTTGGGCCCAAATTGTAAAATGGTCTTATCTATTGGCGATTTCGTCCCAATTCACATTCCAAGTAATATTCGGCATGCTAATTACATTGCCGGTTGTGAAACTGCATTATCTCTTATAGTTTCCGAGATATGGACTATCGATAATTTACACCTTAGGCTCTGCTTCTAACTTGGGCCCAAATTATAAAATGGTCTTATCTATTGGCGATTTCGTTCCAATTCACATTCCAAGTAATATTCGGCATGCTAATTACATTGCCGGTTGCCAAATTGCATTATCTCTTTTAGTTTCCGAGATATGGACTATCGATAATTTACACCTTAGGCTCTGCTTCTAACTTGGGCCCAAATTGTAAAATCGTCTTATCTATTGGCGATTTCGTTCCAATTCACATTCCAAGTAATATTCGGCATGCTAATTACATTGCCGGTTGCCAAATTGCATTATCTCTTATAGTTTCCGAGATATGGACTATCGATAATTTACACCTTAGGCTCTGCTTCTAACTTGGGCCCAAATTGTAAAATGGTCTTATCTATTGGCGATTTCGTTCCAATTCACATTCCAAGTAATATTCGGCATGCTAATTACATTGCCGGTTGCCAAATTGAATTATCTCTTATAGTTTCCGAGATATGGACTATCGATAATTTACACCTTAGGCTCTGCCTCTAACTTGGGCCCAAATTGTAAAATGGTCTTATCTATTGGCGATTTCGTTCCAATTCACATTCCAAGTGGTATTCGGCATAATAATTACATTGCCGGTTGCCAAATTGCATTATCTCTTATAGTTTCCGAGATATGGACTATCGATAATTTACACCTTAGGCTCTGCTTCTAACTTGGGCCCAAATTGTAAAATGGTCTTATCTATTGGCGATTTCGTTCCAATTCACATTCCAAGTAATATTCGGCATGCTAATTACATTGCCGGTTGCCAATTTGCATTATCTCTTATAGTTTCCGAGATATGGACTATCGATAATTTACACCTTAGGCTCTGCTTCTAACTTGGGCCCAAATTGTAAAATGGTCTTATCTATTGGCGATTTCGTCCCAATTCACATTCCAAGTAATATTCGGCATGCTAATTACATTGCCGGTTGCGAAACTGCATTATCTCTTATAGTTTCCGAGATATGGACTATCGATAATTTACACCTTAGGCTCTGCTTCTAACTTGGGCCCAAATTGTAAAATGGTCTTATCTATTGGCAATTTCGTTCCAATTCACATTCCAAGTAATATTCGGCATGCTAATTACATTGCCGGTTGCCAAATTGCATTATCTCTTTTAGTTTCCGAGATATGGACTATCGATAATTTACACCTTAGGCTCTGCTTCTAACTTGGGCCCAAATTGAAAAAATGTTCTTATCTATTGGCGATTTCGTTCCAATTCACATTCCAAGTAATATTCGGCATGCTAATTACATTGCCGGTTGCCAAATTGCATTATCTCTTATAGTTTCCGAGATATGGACTATCGATAATTTACACCTTAGGCTCTGCTTCTAACTTGGGCCCAAATTGTAAAATGGCCTTATCTATTGGCGATTTCGTTCCAATTCACATTCCAAGTAATATTCGTCATGCTAATTACATTGCCGGTTGCCAAATTGCATTATCTCTTATAGTTTCCGAGATATGGACTATCGATAATTTACACCTTAGGCTCTGCTTCTAACTTGGGCCCAAATTGTAAAATGGTCTTATCTATTGGCGATTTCGTTCCAATTCACATTCCAAGTAATATTCGGCATGCTAATTACATTGCCGGTTGCCAAATTGCATTATCTCTTATAGTTTCCGAGATATGGACTATCGATAATTTACACCTTAGGCTCTGCTTCTAACTTGGGCCCAAATTGTAAAATGGTCTTATCTATTGGCGATTTCGTTCCAATTCACATTCCAAGTAATATTCGGCATGCTAATTACATTGCCGGTTGCCAAATTGCATTATCTCTTATAGTTTCCGAGATATGGACTATCGATAATTTACACCTTAGGCTCTGCTTCTAACTTGGGCCCAAATTGTAAAATGGTCTTATCTATTGGCGATTTCGTTCCAATTCACATTCCAAGTAATATTCGGCATGCTAATTACATTGCCGGTTGCCAAATTGCATTATCTCTTATAGTTTCCGAGATATAGACTATGGATAATTTACACCTTAGGCTCTGCTTCTAACTTGGGCCCAAATTTTAAAATGGTCTTATCTATTGGCGATTTCGTTCCAATTCACATTCCAAGTAAAATTCGGCATGCTAATTACATTGCCGGTTGCCAAATTGCATTATCTCTTATAGTTTCCGAGATATGGACTATCGATAATTTACACCTTAGGCTCTGCTTCTAACTTGTGCCCAAATTGTAAAATGGTCTTATCTATTGGCGATTTCGTTCCAATTCACATTCCAAGTATTATTCGGCATGCTAATTACATTGCCGGTGGCCAAGTTGCATTATCTCTTATAGTTTCCGAGATATGGACTATCGATAATTTACACCTTAGGCTCTGCTTCTAACTTGGGCCCAAATTGTAAAATGGTCTTATCTATTGGCGATTTCGTTCCAATTCACATTCCAAGTAATATTCGGCATGCTAATTACATTGCCGGTTCCCAAATTGCATTATCTCTTATAGTTTCCGAGATATGGACTATCGATTATTTTTAACCTTAGGCTCTGCTTCTAACTTGGGCCCAAACTGTAAAATGGTCTTATCTATTGGCGATTTCGTCCCAATTCACATTCCAAGTAATATTCGGCATGCTAATTACATTGCCAGTTGCCAAATTTCATTATCTCTTATAGTTTCCGAGATATGGACTATGGATAATTTACACCTTAGGCTCTGCTTCTAACTTGGGCCCAAATTGTAAAATGGTCTTATCTATTGGCGATTTCATCCCAATTCACATTCCAAGTAATATTCGGCATGCTAATTACATTGCCGGTTGCCAAATTGCATTATCTCTTATAGTTTCCGAGATATGGACTATCGATAATTTACAACTTAGGCTCTGCTTCTAACTTGGGCCCAAATTATAAGATGGTCTTATCTATTGGCGATTTCGTTCCAATTCACATTCCAAGTAATATTCGGCATGCTAATTACATTGCCGGTTACCAAATTGCATTATCTCTTATAGTTTCCGAGATATGGACTATCGGTAATTTACACCTTAGGCTCTGCTTCTAACTTGGGCCCAAATTGTAAAATCGTCTTATCTATTGGCGATTTCGTTCCAATTCACATTCCAAGTAATATTCGGCATGCTAATTACATTGCCGGTTGCCAAATTGCATTATCTCTTATAGTTTCCGAGATATGGACTATCGATAATTTACACCTTAGGCTCTGCTTCTAACTTGGGCCCAAATTGTAAAATGGTCTTATCTATTGGCGATTTCGTCCCAATTCACATTCCAAGTAATATTCGGCATGCTAATTACATTGCCAGTTGCCAAATTTCATTATCTCTTATAGTTCCCGAGATATGGACTATGGATAATTTACACCTTAGGCTCTGCTTCTAACTTGGGCACAAATTGTAAAATAGTCTTATCTATTGGCGATTTCATTCCAATTCACATTCCAAGTAATATTCGGCATGCTAATTACATTGCCGGTTGCCAAATTGCATTATCTCTTATTGTTTCCGAGATATGGACTATCGATAATTTACACCTTAGGCTCTGCTTCTAACTTGGGCCCAAATTGTAAAATGGTCTTATCTATTGGCGATTTCGTTCCAATTAACATTCCAAGTAATATTCGGCATGCTAATTACATTGCCGGTTGCCAAATTGCATTATCTCTTATAGTTTCCGAGATATGGACTATCGGTAATTTACACCTTAGGCTCTGCTTCTAACTTGGGCCCAAATTGTAAAATCGTCTTATCTATTGGCGATTTCGTTCCAATTCACATTCCAAGTAATATTCGGCATGCTAATTACATTGCCGGTTGCCAAATTGCATTATCTCTTATAGTTTAAGAGATATGGACTATCGATAATTTACACCTTAGGCTCTGCTTCTAACTTGGGCCCAAATTGTAAAATGGTCTTATCTATTGGCGATTTCGTTCCAATTCACATTCCAAGTAATATTCGGCATGCTAATTACATTGCCGGTTGCCAAATTGCATTATCTCTTATAGTTTCCGAGATATGGACTATCGATAATTTACACTTAGGCTCTGCTTCTAACTTGGGCCCAAATTGTAAAATGGTCTTATCTATTGGCGATTTCGTCCCAATTCACATTCCAAGTAATAGTCGGCATGCTAATTACATTGCTGGTTGCGAAACTGCATTATCTCTTATAGTTTCCGAGATATGGACTATCGATAATTTACACCTTAGGCTCTGCTTCTAACTTGGGCCCAAATTGTAAAATGGTCTTATCTATTGGCGATTTCGTTCCAATTCACATTCCAAGTAATATTCGGCATGCTAATTACATTGCCGGTTGCCAAATTGCATTATCTCTTTTAGTTTCCGAGATATGGACTATCGATAATTTACACCTTAGGCTCTGCTTCTAACTTGGGCCCAAATTGTAAAATCGTCTTATCTATTGGCGATTTCGTTCCAATTCACATTCCAAGTAATATTCGGCATGCTAATTACATTGCCGGTTGCCAAATTGCATTATCTCTTATAGTTTCCGAGATATGGACTATCGATAATTTACACCTTAGGCTCTGCTTCTAACTTGGGCCCAAATTGTAAAATGGTCTTATCTATTGGCGATTTCATTCCAATTCACATTCCAAGTAATATTCGTCATGCTAATTACATTTCCGGTTGCCAAATTGCATTATCTCTTATAGTTTCCGAGATATGGACTATCGATAATTTACACCTTAGGCTCTGCTTCTAACTTGGGCCCAAATTGTAAAATGGTCTTATCTATTGGCGATTTCGTTCCAATTCACATTCCAAGTAATATTCGGCATGCTAATTACATTGCCGGTTGCCAAATTGCATTATCTCTTATAGTTTCCGAGATATGGACTATCGATTATTTTTAACCTTAGGCTCTGCTTCTAACTTGGGCCCAAACTGTAAAATGGTCTTATCTATTGGCGATTTCGTTCCAATTCATATTCCAAGTAGTATTCGGCATGATAATTACATTGCCGGTTGCCAAATTGCATTATCTCTTATAGTTTCCGAGATATGGACTATCGATAATTTACACCTTAGGCTCTGCTTCTAACTTGGGTCCAAATTGTAAAATGGTCTTATCTATTGGCGATTTCGTCCCAATTCACATTCCAAGTAATATTCGGCATGCTAATTACATTGCCAGTTGCCAAATTGCATTATCTCTTATAGTTCCCGAGATATGGACTATGGATAATTACACCTTAGGCTCTGCTTCTAACTTGGGCACAAATTGTAAAATAGTCTTATCTATTGGCGATTTCATTCCAATTCAGATTCCAAGTAATATTCGGCATGCTAATTACATTGCCAGTTGCCAAATTGCATTATCTCTTATAGTTTCCGAGATATGGACTATCGATAATTTACACCTTAGGCTCTGCTTCTAACTTGGGCCCAAATTGTAAAATGGTCTTATCTATTGGCGATTTCGTTCCAATTCACATTCCAAGTAATATTCGGCATGCTAATTACATTGCCGGTTGCCAAATTGCATTATCTCTTATAGTTTCCGAGATATGGACTATCGGTAATTTACACCTTAGGCTCTGCTTCTAACTTGGGCCCAAATTGTAAAATCGTCTTATCTATTGGCGATTTCGTTCCAATTCACATTCCAAGTAATATTCGGCATGCTAATTACATTGCCGGTTGCCAAATTGCATTATCTCTTATAGTTTCCGAGATATGGACTATCGATAATTTACACCTTAGGCTCTGCTTCTAACTTGGGCCCAAATTGTAGAATGGTCTTATCTATTGGCGATTTCATTCCAATTCACATTCCAAGTAATATTCGGCATGCTAATTACATTGCCGGTTGCCAAATTGCATTATCTCTTATAGTTTCCGAGATATGGACTATCGATAATTTACACCTTAGGCTCTGCTTCTAACTTGGGCCCAAATTGTAAAATGGTCTTATCTATTGGCGATTTCGTTCCAATTCACATTCCAAGTAATATTCGGCATGCTAATTACATTGCCGGTTGCCAAATTGCATTATCTCTTATAGTTTCCGAGATATGGACTATCGATAATTTACACCTTAGGCTCTGCTTCTAACTTGGGCCCAAATTGTAAAATGGTCTTATCTATTGGCGATTTCGTCCCAATTCACATTCCAAGTAATATTCGGCATGCTAATTACATTGCCGGTTGCGAAACTGCATTATCTCTTATAGTTTCCGAGATATGGACTATCGATAATTTACACCTTAGGCTCTGCTTCTAACTTGGGCCCAAATTGTAAAATGGTCTTATCTATTGGCGATTTCGTTCCAATTCACATTCCAAGTAATATTCGGCATGCTAATTACATTGCCGGTTGCCAAATTGCATTATCTCTTATAGTTTCCGAGATATGGACTATCGATAATTTACACCTTAGGCTCTGCTTCTAACTTGGGCCCAAATTGTAAAATGGTCTTATCTATTGGCGATTTCATTCCAATTCACATTCCAAGTAATATTCGGCATGCTAATTACATTGCCGGTTGCCAAATTGCATTATCTCTTATAGTTTCCGAGATATGGACTATCGATAATTTACACCTTAGGCTCTGCTTCTAACTTGGGCCCAAATTGTAAAATGGTCTTATCTATTGGCGATTTCGTTCCAATTAACATTCCAAGTAATATTCGGCATGCTAATTACATTGCCGGTTGCCAAATTGCATTATCTCTTATAGTTTCCGAGATATGGACTATCGGTAATTTACACCTTAGGCTCTGCTTCTAACTTGGGCCCAAATTGTAAAATCGTCTTATCTATTGGCGATTTCGTTCCAATTCACATTCCAAGTAATATTCGGCATGCTAATTACATTGCCGGTTGCCAAATTGCATTATCTCTTATAGTTTCCGAGATATGGACTATCGATAATTTACACCTTAGGCTCTGCTTCTAACTTGGGCCCAAATTGTAAAATGGTTTTATCTATTGGCGATTTCGTTCCAATTCACATTCCAAGTAATATTCGGCATGCTAATTACATTGCCGGTTGCCAAATTGAATTATCTCTTATAGTTTCCGAGATATGGACTATCGATAATTTACACCTTAGGCTCTGCTTCTAACTTGGGCCCAAATTGTAAAATAGTCTTATCTGTTGGCGATTTCGTTCCAATTCACATTCCAAGTGGTATTCGGCATGCTAATTACATTGCCGGTTGCCAAATTGCATTATCTCTTATAGTTTCCGAGATATGGACTATCGATAATTTACACCTTAGGCTCTGCTTCTAACTTGGGCCCAAATTGTAAAATGGTCTTATCTATTGGCGATTTCGTTCCAATTCACATTCCAAGTAATATTCGGCATGCTAATTACATTGCCGGTTGCCAAATTGCATTATCTCTTATAGTTTCCGAGATATGGACTATCGATAATTTACACCTTAGGCTCTGCTTCTAACTTGGGCCCAAATTGTAAAATGGTTTTATCTATTGGCGAATTCGTTCCAATTCACATTCCAAGTAATATTCGGCATGCTAATTACATTGCCGGTTGCCAAATTGAATTATCTCTTATAGTTTCCGAGATATGGACTATCGATAATTTACACCTTAGGCTCTGCTTCTAACTTGGGCCCAAATTGTAAAATGGTCTTATCTATTGGCGATTTCGTTCCAATTCACATTCCAAGTGGTATTCGGCATGCTAATTACATTGCCGGTTGCCAAATTGCATTATCTCTTATAGTTTCCGAGATATGGACTATCGATAATTTACACCTTAGGCTCTGCTTCTAACTTGGGCCCAAATTGTAAAATGGTCTTATCTATTGGCTATTTCGTTCCAATTCACATTCCAAGTGGTATTCGGCATGCTAATTACATTGCCGGTTGCCAAATTGCATTATCTCTTTTAGTTTCCGAGTTATGGACTATCGATAATTTACACCTTAGGCTCTGCTTCTAACTTGGGCCCAAATTGTAAAATGGTCTTATCTATTGGCGATTTCGTTCCAATTCACATTCCAAGTAATATTCGGCATGCTAATTACATTGCCGGTTGCCAAATTGCATTATCTCTTTTAGTTTCCGAGATATGGACTATCGATAATTTACACCTTAGGCTCTGCTTCTAACTTGGGCCCAAATTGTAAAATGGTCTTATCTATTGGCGATTTCGTTCCAATTCACATTCCAAGTAATATTCGGCATGCTAATTACATTGCCGGTTGCCAAATTGCATTATCTCTTATAGTTTCCGAGGTATGGACTATCGATAATTTACACCTTAGGCTCTGCTTCTAACTTGGGCCCAAATTGTAAAATGGTCTTATCTATTGGCGATTTCGTTCCAATTCACATTCCAAGTAATATTCGGCATGCTAATTACATTGCCGGTTGCCAAATTGAATTATCTCTTATAGTTTCCGAGATATGGACTATCGATAATTTACACCTTAGGCTCTGCTTCTAACTTGGGCCCAAATTGTAAAATGGTCTTATCTATTGGCCATTTCGTTCCAATCACATTCCAAGTGGTATTCGGCATGCTAATTACATTGCCGGTTGCCAAATTGCATTATCTCTTATAGTTTCCGAGATATGGACTATCGATAATTTACACCTTAGGCTCTGCTTCTAACTTGGGCCCAAATTGTAAAATGGTCTTATCTATTGGCGATTTCGTTCCAATTCACATTCCAAGTAATATTCGGCATGCTAATTACATTGCCGGTTGCCAAATTGCATTATCTCTTATAGTTTCCGAGATATGGACTATCGATAATTTACACCTTAGGCTCTGCTTCTAACTTGGGCCCAAATTGTAAAATGGTCTTATCTATTGGCGATTACGTCCCAAATCACATTCCAAGTAATATTCGGCATGCTAATTATATTGCCGGTTGCGAAACTGCATTATCTCTTATAGTTTCCGAGATATGGACTATCGATAATTTACAACTTAGGCTCTGCTTCTAACTTGGGCCCAAATTGTAAAATGGTCTTATCTATTGGCGATTTCGTTCCAATTCACATTCCAAGTAATATTCGGCATGCTAATTACATTGCCGGTTGCCAAATTGCATTATCCCTTTTAGTTTCCGAGATATGGACTATCGATAATTTACACCTTAGGCTCTGCTTCTAACTTGGGCCCAAATTGTAAAATGGTTTTATCTATTGGCGATTTCGTTCCAATTCACATTCCAAGTAATATTCGGCATGCTAATTACATTGCCGGTTGCCAAATTGCAATATCTCTTATAGTTTCCGAGATATGGACTATCGATAATTTACACCTTAGGCTCTGCTTCTAACTTGGGCCCAAATTGTAAAATGGCCTTATCTATTGGCGATTTCGTTCCAATTCACATTCCAAGTAATAGTCGGCATGCTAATTACATTGCCGGTTGCCAAATTGCATTATCTCTTATAGTTTCCGAGATATGGACTATCGATAATTTACACCTTAGGCTCTGCTTCTAACTTGGGCCCAAATTGTAAAATGGTCTTATCTATTGGCGATTTCGTTCCAATTCACATTCCAAGTAATATTCGGCATGCTAATTACATTGCCGGTGGCCAAATTGAATTATCTCTTATAGTTTCCGAGATATGGACTATCGATAATTTAGACCTTAGGCTCTGCTTCTAACTTGGGCCCAAATTGTAAAATGGTCTTACCTATTGGCGATTTCGTTCCAATTCACATTCCAAGTAATATTCGGCATGCTAATTACATTGCCGGTTGCCAAATTGCATCATCTCTTATAGTTTCCGAGATATGGACTATCGATAATTTACACCTTAGGCTCTGCTTCTAACTTGGGCCCAAATTGTAAAATGGTCTTATCTATTGGCGATTTCGTTCCAATTCACATTCCAAGTAATATTCGGCATGCTAATTACATTGCCGGTTGCCAAATTGCATTATCTCTTATAGTTTCCGAGATATGGACTATCGATAATTTACACCTTAGGCTCTGCTTCTAACTTGGGCCCAAATTGTAAAATGGTCTTATCTATTGGCAATTTCGTTCCAATTCACATTCCAAGTAATATTCGGCATGCTAATTACATTGCCGGTTGCCAAATTGCATTATCTCTTATAGTTTCCGAGATATGGACTATCGATAATTTACACCTTAGGCTCTGCTTCTAACTTGGGCCCAAGTTGTAAAATGGTCTTATCTATTGGCGATTTCGTTCCAATTCACATTCCAAGTAATATTCGGCATGCTAATTACATTGCCGGTTGCCAAATTGCATTATCTCTTATAGTTTCCAAGATACGGACTATCGATAATTTACACCTTAGGCTCTGCTTCTAACTTGGGCCCAAATTGTAAAATGGTCTTATCTATTGGCGATTTCGTTCCAATTCACACTCCAAGTAATATTCGGCATGCTAATTACATTGCCGGTTGCGAAATTGCATTATCTCTTATAGTTTCCGAGATATGGACTATCAATAATTTACACCTTAGGCTCTGCTTCTAACTTGGGCCCAAATTGTAAAATGGTCTTATCTATTGGCGATTTCGTTCCAATTCACATTCCAAGTAATATTCGGCATGCTAATTACATTGCCGGTTGCCAAATTGCATTATCTCTTATAGTTTCCGAGATATGGACTATGGATAATTTACACCTTAGGCTCTGCTTCTAACTTGGGCCCAAATTGTAAAATGGTCTTATCTATTGGCGATTTCGTTCCAATTTACATTCCAAGTAATATTCGGCATGCTAATTACATTGCCGATTGCCAAATTGCATTATCTCTTATAGTTTCCGAGATATGGACTATCGATAATTTACACCTTAGGCTCTGCTTCTAACTTGGGCCCAAATTGTAAAATGGCCTTATCTATTGGCGATTTCGTTCCAATTCACATTCCAAGTAATATTCGGCATGCTAATTACATTGCCGGTTCCCAAATTGCATTATCTCTTATAGTTTCCGAGATATGGACTATCGATTATTTTTAACCTTAGGCTCTGCTTCTAACTTGGGCCCAAACTGTAAAATGGTCTTATCTATTGGCGATTTCGTTCCAATTCACATTCCAAGTAGTATTCGGCATGCTAATTACATTGCCGGTTGCCAAATTGAATTATCTCCTATAGTTTCCGAGATATGGACTATCGATAATTTATACCTTAGGCTATGCTTCTAACTTGGGCCCAAACTGTAAGATGGTCTTATCTATTGGCGATTTCGTTCCAATTCACATTCCAAGTAGTATTCGGCATGACAATTACATTGCCGGTTGCCAAATTGCATTATCTCTTATAGTTTCCGAGATATGGACTATCGATAATTTACACCTTAGGCTCTGCTTCTAACTTGGGCCCAAATTGTAAAATGGTCTTATCTATTGGCGATTTCGTCCCAATTCACATTCCAAGTAATATTCGGCATGCTATAAGCTAATGCTAACATTGCCAGTTGCCAAATTGCATTATCTCTTATAGTTCCCGAGATATGGACTATGGATAATTTACACCTTAGGCTCTGCTTCTAACTTGGGCACAAATTGTAAAATAGTCTTATCTATTGGCGATTTCATTCCAATTCACATTCCAAGTAATATTCGGCATGCTAATTACATTGCCGGTTGCCAAATTGCATTATCTCTTATAGTTTCCGAGATATGGACTATCGATAATTTACACCTTAGGCTCTGCTTCTAACTTGGGCCCTAATTGTAAAATGGTCTTATCTATTGGCGATTTCGTTCCAATTCACATTCCAAGTAATATTCGGCATGCTAATTACATTGCCGGTTGCCAAATTGCATTATCTCTTATAGTTTCCGAGATATGGACTATCGATAATTTACACCTTAGGCTCTGCTTCTAACTTGGGCCCAAATTGTAAAATGGTCTTACCTATTGGCGATTTCGTTCCAATTCACATTCCAAGTAATATTCGGCATGCTAATTACATTGCCGGTTGCCAAATTGCATTATCTCTTATAGTTTCCGAGATATGGACTATCGATAATTTACACCTTAGGCTCTGCTTCTAACTTGGGCCCAAATTGTAAAATGGTCTTATCTATTGGCGATATCGTCCCAATTCACATTCCAAGTAATATTCGGCATGCTAATTACATTGCCGGTTGCGAAACTGCATTATGTCTTATAGTTTCCGAGATATGGACTATCGATAATTTACACCTTAGGCTCTGCTTCTAACTTGGGCCCAAATTGTAAAATGGTCTTATCTATTGGCGATTTCGTTCCAATTCACACTCCAAGTAATATTCGGCATGCTAATTACATTGCCGGTTGCGAAATTGCATTATCTCTTATAGTTTCCGAGATATGGACTATCAATAATTTACACCTTAGGCTCTGCTTCTAACTTGGGCCCAAATTGTAAAATGGTCTTATCTATTGGCGATTTCGTTCCAATTCACATTCCAAGTAATATTCGGCATGCTAATTACATTGCCGGTTGCCAAATTGCATTATCTCTTATAGTTTCCGAGATATGGACTATGGATAATTTACACCTTAGGCTCTGCTTCTAACTTGGGCCCAAATTGTAAAATGGTCTTATCTATTGGCGATTTCGTTCCAATTTACATTCCAAGTAATATTCGGCATGCTAATTACATTGCCGATTGCCAAATTGCATTATCTCTTATAGTTTCCGAGATATGGACTATCGATAATTTACACCTTAGGCTCTGCTTCTAACTTGGGCCCAAATTGTAAAATGGCCTTATCTATTGGCGATTTCGTTCCAATTCACATTCCAAGTAATATTCGGCATGCTAATTACATTGCCGGTGGCCAAGTTGCATTATCTCTTATAGTTTCCGAGATATGGACTATCGATAATTTACACCTTAGGCTCTGCTTCTAACTTGGGCCCAAATTGTAAAATGGTCTTATCTATTGGCGATTTCGTTCCAATTCACATTCCAAGTAATATTCGGCATGCTAATTACATTGCCGGTTCCCAAATTGCATTATCTCTTATAGTTTCCGAGATATGGACTATCGATTATTTTTAACCTTAGGCTCTGCTTCTAACTTGGGCCCAAACTGTAAAATGGTCTTATCTATTGGCGATTTCGTTCCAATTCACATTCCAAGTAGTATTCGGCATGCTAATTACATTGCCGGTTGCCAAATTGAATTATCTCCTATAGTTTCCGAGATATGGACTATCGATAATTTATACCTTAGGCTATGCTTCTAACTTGGGCCCAAACTGTAAGATGGTCTTATCTATTGGCGATTTCGTTCCAATTCACATTCCAAGTAGTATTCGGCATGACAATTACATTGCCGGTTGCCAAATTGCATTATCTCTTATAGTTTCCGAGATATGGACTATCGATAATTTACACCTTAGGCTCTGCTTCTAACTTGGGCCCAAATTGTAAAATGGTCTTATCTATTGGCGATTTCGTCCCAATTCACATTCCAAGTAATATTCGGCATGCTATAAGCTAATGCTAACATTGCCAGTTGCCAAATTGCATTATCTCTTATAGTTCCCGAGATATGGACTATGGATAATTTACACCTTAGGCTCTGCTTCTAACTTGGGCACAAATTGTAAAATAGTCTTATCTATTGGCGATTTCATTCCAATTCACATTCCAAGTAATATTCGGCATGCTAATTACATTGCCGGTTGCCAAATTGCATTATCTCTTATAGTTTCCGAGATATGGACTATCGATAATTTACACCTTAGGCTCTGCTTCTAACTTGGGCCCTAATTGTAAAATGGTCTTATCTATTGGCGATTTCGTTCCAATTCACATTCCAAGTAATATTCGGCATGCTAATTACATTGCCGGTTGCCAAATTGCATTATCTCTTATAGTTTCCGAGATATGGACTATCGATAATTTACACCTTAGGCTCTGCTTCTAACTTGGGCCCAAATTGTAAAATGGTCTTACCTATTGGCGATTTCGTTCCAATTCACATTCCAAGTAATATTCGGCATGCTAATTACATTGCCGGTTGCCAAATTGCATTATCTCTTATAGTTTCCGAGATATGGACTATCGATAATTTACACCTTAGGCTCTGCTTCTAACTTGGGCCCAAATTGTAAAATGGTCTTATCTATTGGCGATATCGTCCCAATTCACATTCCAAGTAATATTCGGCATGCTAATTACATTGCCGGTTGCGAAACTGCATTATGTCTTATAGTTTCCGAGATATGGACTATCGATAATTTACACCTTAGGCTCTGCTTCTAACTTGGGCCCAAATTGTAAAATGGTCTTATCTATTGGCGATTTCGTTCCAATTCACATTCCAAGTAATATTCGGCATGCTAATTACATTGCCGGTTGCCAAATTGCATTATCTCTTTTAGTTTCCGAGATATGGACTATCGATAATTTACACCTTAGGCTCTGCTTCTAACTTGGGCCCAAATTGTAAAATCGTCTTATCTATTGGCGATTTCGTTCCAATTCACATTCCAAGTCATATTCGGCATGCTAATTATATTGCCGGTTGCCAAATTGCATTATCTCTTATAGTTTCCGAGATATGGACTATCGATAATTTACACCTTAGGCTCTGCTTCTAACTTGGGCCCAAATTGTAAAATGGTCTTATCTATTGGCGATTTCGTTCCAATTCACATTCCAAGTAATATTCGGCATGCTAATTACATTGCCGGTTGCCAAATTGAATTATCTCTTATAGTTTCCGAGATATGGACTATCGATAATTTACACCTTAGGCTCTGCTTCTAACTTGGGCCCAAATTGTAAAATGGTCTTATCTATTGGCGATTTCGTTCCAATTCACATTCCAAGTAATATTCGGCATGCTAATTACATTGCCGTTTGCCAAATTGCATTATCTCTTATAGTTTCCGAGATATGGACTATGGATAATTTACACCTTAGGCTCTGCTTCTAACTTGGGCCCAAATTGTAAAATGGTCTTATCTATTGGCGATTTCGTTCCAATTTACATTCCAAGTAATATTCGGCATGCTAATTACATTGCCGATTGCCAAATTGCATTATCTCTTATAGTTTCCGAGATATGGACTATCGATAATTTACACTTTAGGCTCTGCTTCTAACTTGGGCCCAAATTGTAAAATGGTCTTATCTATTGGCGATTTCGTTCCAATTCACATTCCAAGTAATATTCGGCATGCTAATTACATTGCCGGTGGCCAAGTTGCATTATCTCTTATAGTTTCCGAGATATGGACTATCGATAATTTACACCTTAGGCTCTGCTTCTAACTTGGGCCCAAATTGTAAAATGGTCTTATCTATTGGCGATTTCGTTCCAATTCACATTCCAAGTAATATTCGGCATGCTAATTACATTGCCGGTTCCCAAATTGCATTATCTCTTATAGTTTCCGAGATATGGACTATCGATTATTTTTAACCTTAGGCTCTGCTTCTAACTTGGGCCCAAACTGTAAAATGATCTTATCTATTGGCGATTTCGTTCCAATTCACATTCCAAGTAGTATTCGGCATGCTAATTACATTGCCGGTTGCCAAATTGAATTATCTCCTATAGTTTCCGAGATATGGACTATCGATAATTTACACCTTAGGCTCTGCTTCTAACTTGGGCCCAAATTGTAAAATGGTCTTACCTATTGGCGATTTCGTTCCAATTCACATTCCAAGTAATATTCGGCATGCTAATTACATTGCCGGTGGCCAAGTTGCATTATCTCTTATAGTTTCCGAGATATGGACTATCGATAATTTACACCTTAGGCTCTGCTTCTAACTTGGGCCCAAATTGTAAAATGGTCTTATCTATTGGCGATTTCGTTCCAATTCACATTCCAAGTAATATTCGGCATGCTAATTACATTGCCGGTTCCCAAATAGCATTATCTCTTATAGTTTCCGAGATATGGACTATCGATTATTTTTAACCTTAGGCTCTGCTTCTAACTTGGGCCCAAACTGTAAAATGGTCTTATCTATTGGCGATTTCGTTCCAATTCACATTCCAAGTAGTATTCGGCATGATAAATACATTGCCGGTTGCCAAATTGCATTATCTCTTATAGTTTCCGAGATATGGACTATCGATAATTTACACCTTAGGCTCTGCTTCTAACTTGGGCCCAAATTGTAAAATGGTCTTATCTATTGGCGATTTCGTCCCAATTCACATTCCAAGTAATATTCGGCATGCTAATTACATTGCCAGTTGCCAAATTGCATTATCTCTTATAGTTCCCGAGATATGGACTATGGATAATTTACACCTTAGGCTCTGCTTCTAACTTGGGCACAAATTGTAAAATAGTCTTATCTATTGGCGATTTCATTCCAATTCACATTCCAAGTAATATTCGGCATGCTAATTACATTGCCGGTTGCCAAATTGCATTATCTCTTATAGTTTCCGAGATATGGACTATCGATAATTTACACCTTAGGCTCTGCTTCTAACTTGGGCCCAAATTGTAAAATATTCTTATCTATTGGCGATTTCGTTCCAATTCACATTCCAAGTAATATTCGGCATGCTAATTACACTGCCGGTTGCCAAATTGCATTATCTCTTATAGTTTCCGAGATATGGACTATCGATAATTTACACCTTAGGCTCTGCTTCTAACTTGGGCCCAAATTGTAAAATGGTCTTATCTATTGGCGATTTCATTCCAATTCACATTCCAAGTAATATTCGGCATGCTAATTACATTGCCGTTTGCCAAATTGCATTATCTCTTATAGTTTCCGAGATATGGACTATGGATAATTTACACCTTAGGCTCTGCTTCTAACTTGGGCCCAAATTGTAAAATGGTCTTATCTATTGGCGATTTCGTTCCAATTTACATTCCAAGTAATATTCGGCATGCTAATTACATTGCCGATTGCCAAATTGCATTATCTCTTATAGTTTCCGAGATATGGACTATCGATAATTTACACTTTAGGCTCTGCTTCTAACTTGGGCCCAAATTGTAAAATGGTCTTATCTATTGGCGATTTCGTTCCAATTCACATTCCAAGTAATATTCGGCATGCTAATTACATTGCCGGTGGCCAAGTTGCATTATCTCTTATAGTTTCCGAGATATGGACTATCGATAATTTACACCTTAGGCTCTGCTTCTAACTTGGGCCCAAATTGTAAAATGGTCTTATCTATTGGCGATTTCGTTCCAATTCACATTCCAAGTAATATTCGGCATGCTAATTACATTGCCGGTTCCCAAATTGCATTATCTCTTATAGTTTCCGAGATATGGACTATCGATTATTTTTAACCTTAGGCTCTGCTTCTAACTTGGGCCCAAACTGTAAAATGATCTTATCTATTGGCGATTTCGTTCCAATTCACATTCCAAGTAGTATTCGGCATGCTAATTACATTGCCGGTTGCCAAATTGAATTATCTCCTATAGTTTCCGAGATATGGACTATCGATAATTTACACCTTAGGCTCTGCTTCTAACTTGGGCCCAAATTGTAAAATGGTCTTACCTATTGGCGATTTCGTTCCAATTCACATTCCAAGTAATATTCGGCATGCTAATTACATTGCCGGTGGCCAAGTTGCATTATCTCTTATAGTTTCCGAGATATGGACTATCGATAATTTACACCTTAGGCTCTGCTTCTAACTTGGGCCCAAATTGTAAAATGGTCTTATCTATTGGCGATTTCGTTCCAATTCACATTCCAAGTAATATTCGGCATGCTAATTACATTGCCGGTTCCCAAATAGCATTATCTCTTATAGTTTCCGAGATATGGACTATCGATTATTTTTAACCTTAGGCTCTGCTTCTAACTTGGGCCCAAACTGTAAAATGGTCTTATCTATTGGCGATTTCGTTCCAATTCACATTCCAAGTAGTATTCGGCATGATAAATACATTGCCGGTTGCCAAATTGCATTATCTCTTATAGTTTCCGAGATATGGACTATCGATAATTTACACCTTAGGCTCTGCTTCTAACTTGGGCCCAAATTGTAAAATGGTCTTATCTATTGGCGATTTCGTCCCAATTCACATTCCAAGTAATATTCGGCATGCTAATTACATTGCCAGTTGCCAAATTGCATTATCTCTTATAGTTCCCGAGATATGGACTATGGATAATTTACACCTTAGGCTCTGCTTCTAACTTGGGCACAAATTGTAAAATAGTCTTATCTATTGGCGATTTCATTCCAATTCACATTCCAAGTAATATTCGGCATGCTAATTACATTGCCGGTTGCCAAATTGCATTATCTCTTATAGTTTCCGAGATATGGACTATCGATAATTTACACCTTAGGCTCTGCTTCTAACTTGGGCCCAAATTGTAAAATATTCTTATCTATTGGCGATTTCGTTCCAATTCACATTCCAAGTAATATTCGGCATGCTAATTACACTGCCGGTTGCCAAATTGCATTATCTCTTATAGTTTCCGAGATATGGACTATCGATAATTTACACCTTAGGCTCTGCTTCTAACTTGGGCCCAAATTGTAAAATGGTCTTATCTATTGGCGATTTCATTCCAATTCACATTCCAAGTAATATTCGGCATGCTAATTACATTGCCGGTTGCCAAATTGCATTATCTATTATAGTTTCCGAGATATGGACTATCGATAATTTACACCTTAGGCTCTGCTTCTAACTTGGGCCCAAATTGTAAAATGGTCTTACCTATTGGCGATTTCGTTCCAATTCACATTCCAAGTAATATTGGGCATGCTAATTACATTGCCGGTTGCCAAATTGCATTATCTCTTATAGTTTCCGAGATATGGACCATCGATAATTTACACCTTAGGCTCTGCTTCTAACTTGGGCCCAAATTGTAAAATGGTCTTATCTATTGGCGATTTCGTCCCAATTCACATTCCAAGTAATATTCGGCATGCTAATTACATTGCCGGTTGCGAAACTGCATTATCTCTTATAGTTTCCGAGATATGGACTATCGATAATTTACAGCTTAGGCTCTGCTTCTAACTTGGGCCCAAATTGTAAAATGGTCTTATCTATTGGCGATTTCGTTCCAATTCACATTCCAAGTAATATTCGGCATGCTAATTACATTGCCGGTTGCCAAATTGCATTATCTCTTTTAGTTTCCGAGATATGGACTATCGATAATTTACACCTTAGGCTCTGCTTCTAACTTGGGCCCAAATTGTAAAATCGTCTTATCTATTGGCGATTTCGTTCCAATTCACATTCCAAGTAATATTCGGCATGCTAATTACATTGCCGGTTGCCAAATTGCATTATCTCTTATAGTTTCCGAGATATGGACTATCGATAATTTACACCTTAGGCTCTGCTTCTAACTTGGGCCCAAATTGTAAAATGGTCTTATCTATTGGCGATTTCGTTCCAATTCACATTCCAAGTAATATTCGGCATGCTAATTACATTGCCGGTTGCCAAATTGAATTATCTCTTATAGTTTCCGAGATATGGACTATCGATAATTTACACCTTAGGCTCTGCTTCTAACTTGGGCCCAAATTGTAAAATGGTCTTTTCTATTGGCGATTTCGTTCCAATTCACATTCCAAGTGGTATTCGGCATGCTAATTACATTGCCGGTTGCCAAATTGCATTATCTCTTATAGTTTCCGAGATATGGACTATCGATAATTTACACCTTAGGCTCTGCTTGTAACTTGGGCCCAAATTGTAAAATGGTCTTATCTATTGGCGATTTCGTTCCAATTCACATTCCAAGTAATATTCGGCATGCTAATTACATTGCCGGTTGCCAAATTGCATTATCTCTTATAGTTTCCGAGATATGGACTATCGATAATTTACACCTTAGGCTCTGCTTCTAACTTGGGCCCAAATTGTAAAATGGTCTTATCTATTGGCGATTTCGTTCCAATTCACATTCCAAGTAATATTCGGCATGCTAATTACATTGCCGGTTGCCAAATTGCATTATCTCTTATAGTTTCCGAGATATGGATTATCGATAATTTACACCTTAGGCTCTGCTTCTAACTTGGGCCCAAATTGTAAAATGGTCTTATCTATTGGCGATTTCGTTCCAATTCACATTCCAAGTAATATTCGGCATGCTAATTACATTGCCGGTTGCCAAATTGCATTATCTCTTATAGTTTCCGAGATATGGATTATCGATAATTTACACCTTAGTCTCTGCTTCTAACTTGGGCCCAAATTGTAAAATGGCCTTATCTATTGGCGATTTCGTTCCAATTCACATTCCAAGTAATATTCGGCATGCTAATTACATTGCCGGTTGCCAAATTGCATTATCTCTTATAGTTTCCGAGATATGGATTATCGATAATTTACACCTTAGGCTCTGCTTCTAACTTGGGCCCAAATTGTAAAATGGCCTTATCTATTGGCGATTTCGTTCCAATTCACATTCCAAGTAATATTCGGCATGCTAATTACATTGCCGGTTGCCAAATTGCATTATCTCTTATAGTCTCCGAGATATGGACTATCGATAATTTACACCTTAGGCTCTGCTTCTAACTTGGGCCCAAATTGTAAAATCGTCTTATCTATTGGCGATTTCGTACCAATTCACATTCCAAGTAATATTCGGCATGCTAATTACATTGCCGGTTGCCAAATTGCATTATCTCTTATAGTTTCCGAGATATGGACTATCGATAATTTACACCTTAGGCTCTGCTTCTAACTTGGGCCCAAATTGTAAAATGGTCTTATCTATTGGCGATTTCATTCCAATTCACATTCCAAGTAATATTCGGCATGCTAATTACATTGCCGGTTGCCAAATTGCATTATCTCTTATAGTTTCCGAGATATGGACTATCGATAATTTACACCTTAGGCTCTGCTTCTAACTTGGGCCCAAATTGTAAAATGGTCTTATCTATTGGCGATTTCGTTCCAATTCACATTCCAAGTAATATTCGGCATGCTAATTACATTGCCGGTTGCCAAATTGCATTATCTCTTATAGTTTCCGAGATATGGACTATCGATAATTTACACCTTAGGCTCTGCTTCTAACTTGGGCCCAAATTGTAAAATGGTCTTATCTATTGGTGATTTCGTCCCAATTCACATTCCAAGTAATATTCGGCATGCTAATTACATTGCCGGTTGCGAAACTGCATTATCTCTTATAGTTTCTGAGATATGGACTATCGATAATTTACACCTTAGGCTCTGCTTCTAACTTGGGCCCAAATTGTAAAATGGTCTTATCTATTGGCGATTTCGTTCCAATTCACATTCCAAGTAATATTCGGCATGCTAATTACATTGCCGGTTGCCAAATTGCATTATCTCTTTTAGTTTCCGAGATATGGACTATCGATAATTTACACCTTAGGCTCTGCTTCTAACTTGGGCCCTAATTGTAAAATCGTCTTATCTATTGGCGATTTCGTTCCAATTCACATTCCAAGTAATATTCGGCATGCTAATTACATTGCCGGTTGCCAAATTGCATTATCTCTTATAGTTTCCGAGATATGGACTATCGATAATTTACACCTTAGGCTCTGCTTCTAACTTGGGCCCAAATTGTAAAATGGTCTTATCTATTGGCGATTTCGTTCCAATTCACATTCCAAGTGGTATTCGGCATGCTAAATACATTGCCGGTTGCCAAATTGCATTATCTCTTATAGTTTCCGAGATATGGACTATCGATAATTTACACCTTAGGCTCTGCTTCTAACTTGGGCCCAAATTGTAAAATGGCCTTATCTATTGGCGATTTCGTTCCAATTCACATTCCAAGTAATATTCGGCATGCTAATTACATTGCCGGTTGCCAAATTGCATTATCTCTTATAGTTTCCGAGATATGGACTATCGATAATTTACACCTTAGGCTCTGCTTCTAACTTGGGCCCAAATTGTAAAATGGTCTTATCTATTGGCGATTTCGTCCCAATTCACATTCCAAGTAATATTCGGCATGCTAATTACATTGCCGGTTGCGAAACTGCATTATCTCTTATAGTTTCCGAGATATGGACTATCGATAATTTACACCTTAGGCTCTGCTTCTAACTTGGGCCCAAATTGTAAAATGGTCTTATCTATTGGCAATTTCGTTCCAATTCACACTCCAAGTAATATTCGGCATGCTAATTACATTGCCGGTTGCCAAATTGCATTATCTCTTTTAGTTTCCGAGATATGGACTATCGATAATTTACACCTTAGGCTCTGCTTCTAACTTGGGCCCAAATTGTAAAATGGTCTTATCTATTGGCGATTTCGTTCCAATTCACATTCCAAGTAATATTCGGCATGCTAATTACATTGCCGGTTGCCAAATTGCATTATCTCTTATAGTTTCCGAGATATGGACTATCGATAATTTACACCTTAGGCTCTGCTTCTAACTTGGGCCCAAATTGTAAAATGGCCTTATCTATTGGCGATTTCGTTCCAATTCACATTCCAAGTAATATTCGGCATGCTAATTACATTGCCGGTTGCCAAATTGCATTATCTCTTATAGTTTCCGAGATATGGACTATCGATAATTTACACCTTAGGCTCTGCTTCTAACTTGGGCCCAAATTGTAAAATGGTCTTATCTATTGGCGATTTCGTTCCAATTCACATTCCAAGTAATATTCGGCATGCTAATTACATTGCCGGTTGCCAAATTGCATTATCTCTTATAGTTTCCGAGATATGGACTATCGATAATTTACACCTTAGGCTCTGCTTCAAACTTGGGCCCAAATTGTAAAATGGTCTTATCTATTGGCGATTTCGTTCCAATTCACATTCCAAGTAATATTCGGCATGCTAATTACATTGCCGGTTGCCAAATTGCATTATCTATTATAGTTTCCGAGATATGGACTATCGATAATTTACCCCTTAGGCTCTGCTTCTAACTTGGGCCCAAATTGTAAAATGGTCTTATCTATTGGCGATTTCGTTCCAATTCACATTCCAAGTAATATTCGGCATGCTAATTACATTGCCGGTTGCCAAATTGCATTATCTCTTATAGTTTCCGAGATATGGACTATCGATAATTTACACCTTAGGCTCTGCTTCTAACTTGGGCCCAAATTGTAAAATGGTCTTATCTATTGGCGATTTCGTTCCAATTCACATTCCAAGTAATATTCGGCATGCTAACTACATTGCCGGTTGCCAAATTGAATTATCTCTTATAGTTTCCGAGATATGGACTATCGATAATTTACACCTTAGGCTCTGCTTCTAACTTGGGCCCAAATTGTAAAATAGTCTTATCTGTTGGCGATTTCGTTCCAATTCACATTCCAAGTGGTATTCGGCATGCTAATTACATTGCCGGTTGCCAAATTGCATTATCTCTTATAGTTTCCGAGATATGGACTATCGATAATTTACACCTTAGGCTCTGCTTCTAACTTGGGCCCAAATTGTAAAATGGTCTTATCTATTGGCGATTTCGTTCCAATTCACATTCCAAGTAATATTCGGCATGCTAATTACATTGCCGGTTGCCAAATTGCATTATCTCTTATAGTTTCCGAGATATGGACTATCGATAATTTACACCTTAGGCTCTGCTTCTAACTTGGGCCCAAATTGTAAAATGGTTTTATCTATTGGCGAATTCGTTCCAATTCACATTCCAAGTAATATTCGGCATGCTAATTACATTGCCGGTTGCCAAATTGAATTATCTCTTATAGTTTCCGAGATATGGACTATCGATAATTTACACCTTAGGCTCTGCTTCTAACTTGGGCCCAAATTGTAAAATGGTCTTATCTATTGGCGATTTCGTTCCAATTCACATTCCAAGTGGTATTCGGCATGCTAATTACATTGCCGGTTGCCAAATTGCATTATCTCTTATAGTTTCCGAGATATGGACTATCGATAATTTACACCTTAGGCTCTGCTTCTAACTTGGGCCCAAATTGTAAAATGGTCTTATCTATTGGCTATTTCGTTCCAATTCACATTCCAAGTGGTATTCGGCATGCTAATTACATTGCCGGTTGCCAAATTGCATTATCTCTTTTAGTTTCCGAGTTATGGACTATCGATAATTTACACCTTAGGCTCTGCTTCTAACTTGGGCCCAAATTGTAAAATGGTCTTATCTATTGGCGATTTCGTTCCAATTCACATTCCAAGTAATATTCGGCATGCTAATTACATTGCCGGTTGCCAAATTGCATTATCTCTTTTAGTTTCCGAGATATGGACTATCGATAATTTACACCTTAGGCTCTGCTTCTAACTTGGGCCCAAATTGTAAAATGGTCTTATCTATTGGCGATTTCGTTCCAATTCACATTCCAAGTAATATTCGGCATGCTAATTACATTGCCGGTTGCCAAATTGCATTATCTCTTATAGTTTCCGAGGTATGGACTATCGATAATTTACACCTTAGGCTCTGCTTCTAACTTGGGCCCAAATTGTAAAATGGTCTTATCTATTGGCGATTTCGTTCCAATTCACATTCCAAGTAATATTCGGCATGCTAATTACATTGCCGGTTGCCAAATTGAATTATCTCTTATAGTTTCCGAGATATGGACTATCGATAATTTACACCTTAGGCTCTGCTTCTAACTTGGGCCCAAATTGTAAAATGGTCTTATCTATTGGCCATTTCGTTCCAATCACATTCCAAGTGGTATTCGGCATGCTAATTACATTGCCGGTTGCCAAATTGCATTATCTCTTATAGTTTCCGAGATATGGACTATCGATAATTTACACCTTAGGCTCTGCTTCTAACTTGGGCCCAAATTGTAAAATGGTCTTATCTATTGGCGATTTCGTTCCAATTCACATTCCAAGTAATATTCGGCATGCTAATTACATTGCCGGTTGCCAAATTGCATTATCTCTTATAGTTTCCGAGATATGGACTATCGATAATTTACACCTTAGGCTCTGCTTCTAACTTGGGCCCAAATTGTAAAATGGTCTTATCTATTGGCGATTACGTCCCAAATCACATTCCAAGTAATATTCGGCATGCTAATTATATTGCCGGTTGCGAAACTGCATTATCTCTTATAGTTTCCGAGATATGGACTATCGATAATTTACACCTTAGGCTCTGCTTCTAACTTGGGCCCAAATTGTAAAATGGTCTTATCTATTGGCGATTTCGTTCCAATTCACATTCCAAGTAATATTCGGCATGCTAATTACATTGCCGGTTGCCAAATTGCATTATCGCTTTTAGTTTCCGAGATATGGACTATCGATAATTTACACCTTAGGCTCTGCTTCTAACTTGGGCCCAAATTGTAAAATGGTTTTATCTATTGGCGATTTCGTTCCAATTCACATTCCAAGTAATATTCGGCATGCTAATTACATTGCCGGTTGCCAAATTGCAATATCTCTTATAGTTTCCGAGATATGGACTATCGATAATTTACACCTTAGGCTCTGCTTCTAACTTGGGCCCAAATTGTAAAATGGCCTTATCTATTGGCGATTTCGTTCCAATTCACATTCCAAGTAATAGTCGGCATGCTAATTACATTGCCGGTTGCCAAATTGCATTATCTCTTATAGTTTCCGAGATATGGACTATCGATAATTTACACCTTAGGCTCTGCTTCTAACTTGGGCCCAAATTGTAAAATGGTCTTATCTATTGGCGATTTCGTTCCAATTCACATTCCAAGTAATATTCGGCATGCTAATTACATTGCCGGTGGCCAAATTGAATTATCTCTTATAGTTTCCGAGATATGGACTATCGATAATTTAGACCTTAGGCTCTGCTTCTAACTTGGGCCCAAATTGTAAAATGGTCTTACCTATTGGCGATTTCGTTCCAATTCACATTCCAAGTAATATTCGGCATGCTAATTACATTGCCGGTTGCCAAATTGCATCATCTCTTATAGTTTCCGAGATATGGACTATCGATAATTTACACCTTAGGCTCTGCTTCTAACTTGGGCCCAAATTGTAAAATGGTCTTATCTATTGGCGATTTCGTTCCAATTCACATTCCAAGTAATATTCGGCATGCTAATTACATTGCCGGTTGCCAAATTGCATTATCTCTTATAGTTTCCGAGATATGGACTATCGATAATTTACACCTTAGGCTCTGCTTCTAACTTGGGCCCAAATTGTAAAATGGTCTTATCTATTGGCAATTTCGTTCCAATTCACATTCCAAGTAATATTCGGCATGCTAATTACATTGCCGGTTGCCAAATTGCATTATCTCTTATAGTTTCCGAGATATGGACTATCGATAATTTACACCTTAGGCTCTGCTTCTAACTTGGGCCCAAGTTGTAAAATGGTCTTATCTATTGGCGATTTCGTTCCAATTCACATTCCAAGTAATATTCGGCATGCTAATTACATTGCCGGTTGCCAAATTGCATTATCTCTTATAGTTTCCAAGATACGGACTATCGATAATTTACACCTTAGGCTCTGCTTCTAACTTGGGCCCAAATTGTAAAATGGTCTTATCTATTGGCGATTTCGTTCCAATTCACACTCCAAGTAATATTCGGCATGCTAATTACATTGCCGGTTGCGAAATTGCATTATCTCTTATAGTTTCCGAGATATGGACTATCAATAATTTACACCTTAGGCTCTGCTTCTAACTTGGGCCCAAATTGTAAAATGGTCTTATCTATTGGCGATTTCGTTCCAATTCACATTCCAAGTAATATTCGGCATGCTAATTACATTGCCGGTTGCCAAATTGCATTATCTCTTATAGTTTCCGAGATATGGACTATGGATAATTTACACCTTAGGCTCTGCTTCTAACTTGGGCCCAAATTGTAAAATGGTCTTATCTATTGGCGATTTCGTTCCAATTTACATTCCAAGTAATATTCGGCATGCTAATTACATTGCCGATTGCCAAATTGCATTATCTCTTATAGTTTCCGAGATATGGACTATCGATAATTTACACCTTAGGCTCTGCTTCTAACTTGGGCCCAAATTGTAAAATGGCCTTATCTATTGGCGATTTCGTTCCAATTCACATTCCAAGTAATATTCGGCATGCTAATTACATTGCCGGTGGCCAAGTTGCATTATCTCTTATAGTTTCCGAGATATGGACTATCGATAATTTACACCTTAGGCTCTGCTTCTAACTTGGGCCCAAATTGTAAAATGGTCTTATCTATTGGCGATTTCGTTCCAATTCACATTCCAAGTAATATTCGGCATGCTAATTACATTGCCGGTTCCCAAATTGCATTATCTCTTATAGTTTCCGAGATATGGACTATCGATTATTTTTAACCTTAGGCTCTGCTTCTAACTTGGGCCCAAACTGTAAAATGGTCTTATCTATTGGCGATTTCGTTCCAATTCACATTCCAAGTAGTATTCGGCATGCTAATTACATTGCCGGTTGCCAAATTGAATTATCTCCTATAGTTTCCGAGATATGGACTATCGATAATTTACACCTTAGGCTATGCTTCTAACTTGGGCCCAAACTGTAAGATGGTCTTATCTATTGGCGATTTCGTTCCAATTCACATTCCAAGTAGTATTCGGCATGACAATTACATTGCCGGTTGCCAAATTGCATTATCTCTTATAGTTTCCGAGATATGGACTATCGATAATTTACACCTTAGGCTCTGCTTCTAACTTGGGCCCAAATTGTAAAATGGTCTTATCTATTGGCGATTTCGTTCCAATTCACATTCCAAGTAATATTCGGCATGCTATAAGCTAATGCTAACATTGCCAGTTGCCAAATTGCATTATCTCTTATAGTTCCCGAGATATGGACTATGGATAATTTACACCTTAGGCTCTGCTTCTAACTTGGGCACAAATTGTAAAATAGTCTTATCTATTGGCGATTTCATTCCAATTCACATTCCAAGTAATATTCGGCATGCTAATTACATTGCCGGTTGCCAAATTGCATTATCTCTTATAGTTTCCGAGATATGGACTATCGATAATTTACACCTTAGGCTCTGCTTCTAACTTGGGCCCTAATTGTAAAATGGTCTTATCTATTGGCGATTTCGTTCCAATTCACATTCCAAGTAATATTCGGCATGCTAATTACATTGCCGGTTGCCAAATTGCATTATCTCTTATAGTTTCCGAGATATGGACTATCGATAATTTACACCTTAGGCTCTGCTTCTAACTTGGGCCCAAATTGTAAAATGGTCTTACCTATTGGCGATTTCGTTCCAATTCACATTCCAAGTAATATTCGGCATGCTAATTACATTGCCGGTTGCCAAATTGCATTATCTCTTATAGTTTCCGAGATATGGACTATCGATAATTTACACCTTAGGCTCTGCTTCTAACTTGGGCCCAAATTGTAAAATGGTCTTATCTATTGGCGATATCGTCCCAATTCACATTCCAAGTAATATTCGGCATGCTAATTACATTGCCGGTTGCGAAACTGCATTATGTCTTATAGTTTCCGAGATATGGACTATCGATAATTTACACCTTAGGCTCTGCTTCTAACTTGGGCCCAAATTGTAAAATGGTCTTATCTATTGGCGATTTCGTTCCAATTCACATTCCAAGTAATATTCGGCATGCTAATTACATTGCCGGTTGCCAAATTGCATTATCTCTTTTAGTTTCCGAGATATGGACTATCGATAATTTACACCTTAGGCTCTGCTTCTAACTTGGGCCCAAATTGTAAAATCGTCTTATCTATTGGCGATTTCGTTCCAATTCACATTCCAAGTCATATTCGGCATGCTAATTATATTGCCGGTTGCCAAATTGCATTATCTCTTATAGTTTCCGAGATATGGACTATCGATAATTTACACCTTAGGCTCTGCTTCTAACTTGGGCCCAAATTGTAAAATGGTCTTATCTATTGGCGATTTCGTTCCAATTCACATTCCAAGTAATATTCGGCATGCTAATTACATTGCCGGTTGCCAAATTGAATTATCTCTTATAGTTTCCGAGATATGGACTATCGATAATTTACACCTTAGGCTCTGCTTCTAACTTGGGCCCAAATTGTAAAATGGTCTTATCTATTGGCGATTTCGTTCCAATTCACATTCCAAGTAATATTCGGCATGCTAATTACATTGCCGTTTGCCAAATTGCATTATCTCTTATAGTTTCCGAGATATGGACTATGGATAATTTACACCTTAGGCTCTGCTTCTAACTTGGGCCCAAATTGTAAAATGGTCTTATCTATTGGCGATTTCGTTCCAATTTACATTCCAAGTAATATTCGGCATGCTAATTACATTGCCGATTGCCAAATTGCATTATCTCTTATAGTTTCCGAGATATGGACTATCGATAATTTACACTTTAGGCTCTGCTTCTAACTTGGGCCCAAATTGTAAAATGGTCTTATCTATTGGCGATTTCGTTCCAATTCACATTCCAAGTAATATTCGGCATGCTAATTACATTGCCGGTGGCCAAGTTGCATTATCTCTTATAGTTTCCGAGATATGGACTATCGATAATTTACACCTTAGGCTCTGCTTCTAACTTGGGCCCAAATTGTAAAATGGTCTTATCTATTGGCGATTTCGTTCCAATTCACATTCCAAGTAATATTCGGCATGCTAATTACATTGCCGGTTCCCAAATTGCATTATCTCTTATAGTTTCCGAGATATGGACTATCGATTATTTTTAACCTTAGGCTCTGCTTCTAACTTGGGCCCAAACTGTAAAATGATCTTATCTATTGGCGATTTCGTTCCAATTCACATTCCAAGTAGTATTCGGCATGCTAATTACATTGCCGGTTGCCAAATTGAATTATCTCCTATAGTTTCCGAGATATGGACTATCGATAATTTACACCTTAGGCTCTGCTTCTAACTTGGGCCCAAATTGTAAAATGGTCTTACCTATTGGCGATTTCGTTCCAATTCACATTCCAAGTAATATTCGGCATGCTAATTACATTGCCGGTGGCCAAGTTGCATTATCTCTTATAGTTTCCGAGATATGGACTATCGATAATTTACACCTTAGGCTCTGCTTCTAACTTGGGCCCAAATTGTAAAATGGTCTTATCTATTGGCGATTTCGTTCCAATTCACATTCCAAGTAATATTCGGCATGCTAATTACATTGCCGGTTCCCAAATAGCATTATCTCTTATAGTTTCCGAGATATGGACTATCGATTATTTTTAACCTTAGGCTCTGCTTCTAACTTGGGCCCAAACTGTAAAATGGTCTTATCTATTGGCGATTTCGTTCCAATTCACATTCCAAGTAGTATTCGGCATGATAATTACATTGCCGGTTGCCAAATTGCATTATCTCTTATAGTTTCCGAGATATGGACTATCGATAATTTACACCTTAGGCTCTGCTTCTAACTTGGGCCCAAATTGTAAAATGGTCTTATCTATTGGCGATTTCGTCCCAATTCACATTCCAAGTAATATTCGGCATGCTAATTACATTGCCAGTTGCCAAATTGCATTATCTCTTATAGTTCCCGAGATATGGACTATGGATAATTTACACCTTAGGCTCTGCTTCTAACTTGGGCACAAATTGTAAAATAGTCTTATCTATTGGCGATTTCATTCCAATTCACATTCCAAGTAATATTCGGCATGCTAATTACATTGCCGGTTGCCAAATTGCATTATCTCTTATAGTTTCCGAGATATGGACTATCGATAATTTACACCTTAGGCTCTGCTTCTAACTTGGGCCCAAATTGTAAAATATTCTTATCTATTGGCGATTTCGTTCCAATTCACATTCCAAGTAATATTCGGCATGCTAATTACACTGCCGGTTGCCAAATTGCATTATCTCTTATAGTTTCCGAGATATGGACTATCGATAATTTACACCTTAGGCTCTGCTTCTAACTTGGGCCCAAATTGTAAAATGGTCTTATCTATTGGCGATTTCATTCCAATTCACATTCCAAGTAATATTCGGCATGCTAATTACATTGCCGGTTGCCAAATTGCATTATCTATTATAGTTTCCGAGATATGGACTATCGATAATTTACACCTTAGGCTCTGCTTCTAACTTGGGCCCAAATTGTAAAATGGTCTTACCTATTGGCGATTTCGTTCCAATTCACATTCCAAGTAATATTGGGCATGCTAATTACATTGCCGGTTGCCAAATTGCATTATCTCTTATAGTTTCCGAGATATGGACCATCGATAATTTACACCTTAGGCTCTGCTTCTAACTTGGGCCCAAATTGTAAAATGGTCTTATCTATTGGCGATTTCGTCCCAATTCACATTCCAAGTAATATTCGGCATGCTAATTACATTGCCGGTTGCGAAACTGCATTATCTCTTATAGTTTCCGAGATATGGACTATCGATAATTTACAGCTTAGGCTCTGCTTCTAACTTGGGCCCAAATTGTAAAATGGTCTTATCTATTGGCGATTTCGTTCCAATTCACATTCCAAGTAATATTCGGCATGCTAATTACATTGCCGGTTGCCAAATTGCATTATCTCTTTTAGTTTCCGAGATATGGACTATCGATAATTTACACCTTAGGCTCTGCTTCTAACTTGGGCCCAAATTGTAAAATCGTCTTATCTATTGGCGATTTCGTTCCAATTCACATTCCAAGTAATATTCGGCATGCTAATTACATTGCCGGTTGCCAAATTGCATTATCTCTTATAGTTTCCGAGATATGGACTATCGATAATTTACACCTTAGGCTCTGCTTCTAACTTGGGCCCAAATTGTAAAATGGTCTTATCTATTGGCGATTTCGTTCCAATTCACATTCCAAGTAATATTCGGCATGCTAATTACATTGCCGGTTGCCAAATTGAATTATCTCTTATAGTTTCCGAGATATGGACTATCGATAATTTACACCTTAGGCTCTGCTTCTAACTTGGGCCCAAATTGTAAAATGGTCTTTTCTATTGGCGATTTCGTTCCAATTCACATTCCAAGTGGTATTCGGCATGCTAATTACATTGCCGGTTGCCAAATTGCATTATCTCTTATAGTTTCCGAGATATGGACTATCGATAATTTACACCTTAGGCTCTGCTTGTAACTTGGGCCCAAATTGTAAAATGGTCTTATCTATTGGCGATTTCGTTCCAATTCACATTCCAAGTAATATTCGGCATGCTAATTACATTGCCGGTTGCCAAATTGCATTATCTCTTATAGTTTCCGAGATATGGACTATCGATAATTTACACCTTAGGCTCTGCTTCTAACTTGGGCCCAAATTGTAAAATGGTCTTATCTATTGGCGATTTCGTCCCAATTCACATTCCAAGTAATATTCGGCATGCTAATTACATTGCCGGTTGCGAAACTGCATTATCTCTTATAGTTTCCGAGATATGGACTATCGATAATTTACACCTTAGGCTCTGCTTCTAACTTGGGCCCAAATTGTAAAATGGTCTTATCTATTGGCAATTTCGTTCCAATTCACATTCCAAGTAATATTCGGCATGCTAATTACATTGCCGGTTGCCAAATTGCATTATCTCTTTTAGTTTCCGAGATATGGACTATCGATAATTTACACCTTAGGCTCTGCTTCTAACTTGGGCCCAAATTGTAAAATGGTCTTATCTATTGGCGATTTCGTTCCAATTCACATTCCAAGTAATATTCGGCATGCTAATTACATTGCCGGTTGCCAAATTGCATTATCTCTTATAGTTTCCGAGATATGGATTATCGATAATTTACACCTTAGTCTCTGCTTCTAACTTGGGCCCAAATTGTAAAATGGCCTTATCTATTGGCGATTTCGTTCCAATTCACATTCCAAGTAATATTCGGCATGCTAATTACATTGCCGGTTGCCAAATTGCATTATCTCTTATAGTTTCCGAGATATGGACTATCGATAATTTACACCTTAGGCTCTGCTTCTAACTTGGGCCCAAATTGTAAAATGGTCTTATCTATTGGCGATTTCGTTCCAATTCACATTCCAAGTAATATTCGGCATGCTAATTACATTGCCGGTTGCCAAATTGCATTATCTCTTATAGTTTCCGAGATATGGATTATCGATAATTTACACCTTAGGCTCTGCTTCTAACTTGGGCCCAAATTGTAAAATGGCCTTATCTATTGGCGATTTCGTTCCAATTCACATTCCAAGTAATATTCGGCATGCTAATTACATTGCCGGTTGCCAAATTGCATTATCTCTTATAGTCTCCGAGATATGGACTATCGATAATTTACACCTTAGGCTCTGCTTCTAACTTGGGCCCAAATTGTAAAATCGTCTTATCTATTGGCGATTTCGTACCAATTCACATTCCAAGTAATATTCGGCATGCTAATTACATTGCCGGTTGCCAAATTGCATTATCTCTTATAGTTTCCGAGATATGGACTATCGATAATTTACACCTTAGGCTCTGCTTCTAACTTGGGCCCAAATTGTAAAATGGTCTTATCTATTGGCGATTTCATTCCAATTCACATTCCAAGTAATATTCGGCATGCTAATTACATTGCCGGTTGCCAAATTGCATTATCTCTTATAGTTTCCGAGATATGGACTATCGATAATTTACACCTTAGGCTCTGCTTCTAACTTGGGCCCAAATTGTAAAATGGTCTTATCTATTGGCGATTTCGTTCCAATTCACATTCCAAGTAATATTCGGCATGCTAATTACATTGCCGGTTGCCAAATTGCATTATCTCTTATAGTTTCCGAGATATGGACTATCGATAATTTACACCTTAGGCTCTGCTTCTAACTTGGGCCCAAATTGTAAAATGGTCTTATCTATTGGTGATTTCGTCCCAATTCACATTCCAAGTAATATTCGGCATGCTAATTACATTGCCGGTTGCGAAACTGCATTATCTCTTATAGTTTCTGAGATATGGACTATCGATAATTTACACCTTAGGCTCTGCTTCTAACTTGGGCCCAAATTGTAAAATGGTCTTATCTATTGGCGATTTCGTTCCAATTCACATTCCAAGTAATATTCGGCATGCTAATTACATTGCCGGTTGCCAAATTGCATTATCTCTTTTAGTTTCCGAGATATGGACTATCGATAATTTACACCTTAGGCTCTGCTTCTAACTTGGGCCCTAATTGTAAAATCGTCTTATCTATTGGCGATTTCGTTCCAATTCACATTCCAAGTAATATTCGGCATGCTAATTACATTGCCGGTTGCCAAATTGCATTATCTCTTATAGTTTCCGAGATATGGACTATCGATAATTTACACCTTAGGCTCTGCTTCTAACTTGGGCCCAAATTGTAAAATGGTCTTATCTATTGGCGATTTCGTTCCAATTCACATTCCAAGTGGTATTCGGCATGCTAAATACATTGCCGGTTGCCAAATTGCATTATCTCTTATAGTTTCCGAGATATGGACTATCGATAATTTACACCTTAGGCTCTGCTTCTAACTTGGGCCCAAATTGTAAAATGGCCTTATCTATTGGCGATTTCGTTCCAATTCACATTCCAAGTAATATTCGGCATGCTAATTACATTGCCGGTTGCCAAATTGCATTATCTCTTATAGTTTCCGAGATATGGACTATCGATAATTTACACCTTAGGCTCTGCTTCTAACTTGGGCCCAAATTGTAAAATGGTCTTATCTATTGGCGATTTCGTCCCAATTCACATTCCAAGTAATATTCGGCATGCTAATTACATTGCCGGTTGCGAAACTGCATTATCTCTTATAGTTTCCGAGATATGGACTATCGATAATTTACACCTTAGGCTCTGCTTCTAACTTGGGCCCAAATTGTAAAATGGTCTTATCTATTGGCAATTTCGTTCCAATTCACACTCCAAGTAATATTCGGCATGCTAATTACATTGCCGGTTGCCAAATTGCATTATCTCTTTTAGTTTCCGAGATATGGACTATCGATAATTTACACCTTAGGCTCTGCTTCTAACTTGGGCCCAAATTGTAAAATGGTCTTATCTATTGGCGATTTCGTTCCAATTCACATTCCAAGTAATATTCGGCATGCTAATTACATTGCCGGTTGCCAAATTGCATTATCTCTTATAGTTTCCGAGATATGGACTATCGATAATTTACACCTTAGGCTCTGCTTCTAACTTGGGCCCAAATTGTAAAATGGCCTTATCTATTGGCGATTTCGTTCCAATTCACATTCCAAGTAATATTCGGCATGCTAATTACATTGCCGGTTGCCAAATTGCATTATCTCTTATAGTTTCCGAGATATGGACTATCGATAATTTACACCTTAGGCTCTGCTTCTAACTTGGGCCCAAATTGTAAAATGGTCTTATCTATTGGCGATTTCGTTCCAATTCACATTCCAAGTAATATTCGGCATGCTAATTACATTGCCGGTTGCCAAATTGCATTATCTCTTATAGTTTCCGAGATATGGACTATCGATAATTTACACCTTAGGCTCTGCTTCTAACTTGGGCCCAAATTGTAAAATGGTCTTATCTATTGGCGATTTCGTTCCAATTCACATTCCAAGTAATATTCGGCATGCTAATTACATTGCCGGTTGCCAAATTGCATTATCTATTATAGTTTCCGAGATATGGACTATCGATAATTTACCCCTTAGGCTCTGCTTCTAACTTGGGCCCAAATTGTAAAATGGTCTTATCTATTGGCGATTTCGTTCCAATTCACATTCCAAGTAATATTCGGCATGCTAATTACATTGCCGGTTGCCAAATTGCATTATCTCTTATAGTTTCCGAGATATGGACTATCGATAATTTACACCTTAGGCTCTGCTTCTAACTTGGGCCCAAATTGTAAAATGGTCTTATCTATTGGCGATTTCGTTCCAATTCACATTCCAAGTAATATTCGGCATGCTAACTACATTGCCGGTTGCCAAATTGAATTATCTCTTATAGTTTCCGAGATATGGACTATCGATAATTTACACCTTAGGCTCTGCTTCTAACTTGGGCCCAAATTGTAAAATGGTCTTATCTATTGGCGATTTCGTTCCAATTCACATTCCAAGTGGTATTCGGCATGCTAATTACATTGCCGGTTGCCAAATTGCATTATCTCTTATAGTTTCCGAGATATGGACTATCGATAATTTACACCTTAGGCTCTGCTTCTAACTTGGGCCCAAATTGTAAAATGGTCTTATCTATTGGCGATTTCGTTCCAATTCACATTCCAAGTAATATTCGGCATGCTAATTACATTGCCGGTTGCCAAATTGCATTATCTCTTATAGTTTCCGAGATATGGACTATCGATAATTTACACCTTAGGCTCTGCTTCTAACTTGGGCACAAATTGTAAAATGGTCTTATCTATTGGCGATATCGTCCCAATTCACATTCCAAGTAATATTCGGCATGCTAATTACATTGCCGGTTGCGAAACTGCATTATCTCTTATAGTTTCCGAGATATGGACTATCGATAATTTACACCTTAGGCTCTGCTTCTAACTTGGGCCCAAATTGTAAAATGGTCTTATCTATTGGCGATTTCGTTCCAATTCACATTCCAAGTAATATTCGGCATGCTAATAACATTGCCGGTTGCCAAATTGCATTATCTCTTTTAGTTTCCGAGATATGGACTATCGATAATTTACACCTTAGGCTCTGCTTCTAACTTGGGCCCAAATTGTAAAATCGTCTTATCTATTGGCGATTTCGATCCAATTCACATTCCAAGTAATTTTCGGCATGCTAATTACATTGCCGGTTGCCAAATTGCATTATCTCTTATAGTTTCCGAGATATGGACTATCGATAATTTACACCTTAGGCTCTGCTTCTAACTTGGGCCCAAATTGTAAAATGGTCTTATCTATTGGCGATTTCGTTCCAATTCACATTCCAAGTAATATTCGGCATGCTAATTACATTGCCGGTTGCCAAATTGATTTATCTCTTATAGTTTCCGAGATATGGGCTATCGATAATTTACACCTTAGGCTCTGCTTCTAACTTGGGCCCAAATTGTAAAATGGTCTTATCTATTGGCGATTTCGTTCCAATTCACATTCCAAGTGGTATTCGGCATGCTAATTACATTGCCGGTTGCCAAATTGCATTATCTCTTATAGTTTCCGAGATATGGACTATCGATAATTTACACCTTAGGCTCTGCTTCTAACTTGGGCCCAAATTGTAAAATGGTCTTATCTATTGGCGATTTCGTTCCAATTCACATTCCAAGTAATATTCGGCATGCTAATTACATTGCCGGTTGCCAATTTGCATTATCTCTTATAGTTTCCGAGATATGGACTATCGATAATTTACACCTTAGGCTCTGCTTCTAACTTGGGCCCAAATTGTAAAATGGTCTTATCTATTGGCGATTTCGTCCCAATTCACATTCCAAGTAATATTCGGCATGCTAATTACATTGCCGGTTGCAAAACTGCATTATCTCTTATAGTTTCCGAGATATGGACTATCGATAATTTACACCTTAGGCTCTGCTTCTAACTTGGGCCCAAATTGTAAAATGGTCTTATCTATTGGCGATTTCGTTCCAATTCACATTCCAAGTAATATTCGGCATGCTAATAACATTGCTGGTTGCCAAATTGCATTATCTCTTTTAGTTTCCGAGATATGGACTATCGATAATTTACACCTTAGGCTCTGCTTCTAACTTGGGCCCAAATTGTAAAATCGTCTTATCTATTGGCGATTTCGATCCAATTCACATTCCAAGTAATATTCGGCATGCTAATTTCATTGCCGGTTGCCAAATTGCATTATCTCTTTTAGTTTCCGAGATATGGACTATCGAAAATTTACATCTTAGGCTCTGCTTCTAACTTGGGCCCAAATTGTAAAATGGTCTTATCTATTGGCGATTTCGTTCCAATTCACATTCCAAGTAATATTCGACATGCTAATTACATTGCCGGTTGCCAAATTGCATTATCTCTTATAGTTTCCGAGATATGGACTATCGATAATTTACACCTTAGGCTCTGCTTCTAACTTGGGCCCAAATTGTAAAATGGCCTTATCTATTGGCGATTTCGTTCCAATTCACATTCCAAGTAATATTCGGCATGCTAATTACATTGCCGGTTGCCAAATTGCATTATCTCTTATAGTTTCCGAGATATGGACTATCGATAATTTACACCTTAGGCTCTGCTTCTAACTTGGGCCCAAATTGTAAAATGGTCTTATCTATTGGCGATTTCGTTCCAATTCACATTCCAAGTAAAATTCGGCATGCTAATTACATTGCCGGTTGCCAAATTGCATTATCTCTTATAGTTTCCGAGATATGGACTATCGATAATTTACACCTTAGGCTCTGCTTCTAACTTGGGCCCAAATTTTAAAATGGTCTTATCTATTGGCGATTTCGTTCCAATTCACATTCCAAGTAATATTCGGCATGCTAATTACATTGCCGGTTGCCAAATTGCATTATCTCTTATAGTTTCCGAGATATGGACTATGGATAATTTACACCTTAGGCTCTGCTTCTAACTTGGGCCCAAATTTTAAAATGGTCTTATCTATTGGCGATTTCGTTCCAATTCACATTCCAAGTAATATTCGGCATGCTAATTACATTGCCGGTTGCCAAATTGCATTATCTCTTATAGTTTCCGAGATATGGACTATCGATAATTTACACCTTAGGCTCTGCTTCTAACTTGGGCCCAAATTGTAAAATGGTCTTATCTATTGGCGATTTCGTTCCAATTCACATTCCAAGTAATATTCGGCATGCTAATTACATTGCCGGTTGCCAAATTGCATTATCTCTTATAGTTTCCGAGATATGGACTATCGATAATTTACACCTTAGGCTCTGCTTCTAACTTGGGCCCAAATTGTAAAATGGCCTTATCTATTGGCGATTTCGTTCCAATTCACATTCCAAGTAATATTCGGCATGCTAATTACATTGCCGGTTGCCAAATTGCATTATCTCTTATAGTTTCCGAGATATGGACTATCGATAATTTACACCTTAGGCTCTGCTTCTAACTTGGGCCCAAATTGTAAAATGGTCTTATCTATTGGCGATTTCGTTCCAATTCACATTCCAAGTAATATTCGGCATGCTAATTACATTGCCGGTTGCCAAATTGCATTATCTCTTATAGTTTCCGAGATATGGACTATCGATAATTTACACCTTAGGCTCTGCTTCTAACTTGGGCCCAAATTGTAAAATGGTCTTATCTATTGGCGATTTCGTTCCAATTCACATTCCAAGTAATATTCGGCATGCTAATTACATTGCCGGTTGCCAAATTGCATTATCTATTATAGTTTCCGAGATATGGACTATCGATAATTTACCCCTTAGGCTCTGCTTCTAACTTGGGCCCAAATTGTAAAATGGTCTTATCTATTGGCGATTTCGTTCCAATTCACATTCCAAGTAATATTCGGCATGCTAATTACATTGCCGGTTGCCAAATTGCATTATCTCTTATAGTTTCCGAGATATGGACTATCGATAATTTACACCTTAGGCTCTGCTTCTAACTTGGGCCCAAATTGTAAAATGGTCTTATCTATTGGCGATTTCGTTCCAATTCACATTCCAAGTAATATTCGGCATGCTAACTACATTGCCGGTTGCCAAATTGAATTATCTCTTATAGTTTCCGAGATATGGACTATCGATAATTTACACCTTAGGCTCTGCTTCTAACTTGGGCCCAAATTGTAAAATGGTCTTATCTATTGGCGATTTCGTTCCAATTCACATTCCTAGTGGTATTCGGCATGCTAATTACATTGCCGGTTGCCAAATTGCATTATCTCTTATAGTTTCCGAGATATGGACTATCGATAATTTACACCTTAGGCTCTGCTTCTAACTTGGGCCCAAATTGTAAAATGGTCTTATCTATTGGCGATTTCGTTCCAATTCACATTCCAAGTAATATTCGGCATGCTAATTACATTGCCGGTTGCCAAATTGCATTATCTCTTATAGTTTCCGAGATATGGACTATCGATAATTTACACCTTAGGCTCTGCTTCTAACTTGGGCACAAATTGTAAAATGGTCTTATCTATTGGCGATATCGTCCCAATTCACATTCCAAGTAATATTCGGCATGCTAATTACATTGCCGGTTGCGAAACTGCATTATCTCTTATAGTTTCCGAGATATGGACTATCGATAATTTACACCTTAGGCTCTGCTTCTAACTTGGGCCCAAATTGTAAAATGGTCTTATCTATTGGCGATTTCGTTCCAATTCACATTCCAAGTAATATTCGGCATGCTAATAACATTGCCGGTTGCCAAATTGCATTATCTCTTTTAGTTTCCGAGATATGGACTATCGATAATTTACACCTTAGGCTCTGCTTCTAACTTGGGCCCAAATTGTAAAATCGTCTTATCTATTGGCGATTTCGATCCAATTCACATTCCAAGTAATTTTCGGCATGCTAATTACATTGCCGGTTGCCAAATTGCATTATCTCTTATAGTTTCCGAGATATGGACTATCGATAATTTACACCTTAGGCTCTGCTTCTAACTTGGGCCCAAATTGTAAAATGGTCTTATCTATTGGCGATTTCGTTCCAATTCACATTCCAAGTAATATTCGGCATGCTAATTACATTGCCGGTTGCCAAATTGATTTATCTCTTATAGTTTCCGAGATATGGGCTATCGATAATTTACACCTTAGGCTCTGCTTCTAACTTGGGCCCAAATTGTAAAATGGTCTTATCTATTGGCGATTTCGTTCCAATTCACATTCCAAGTGGTATTCGGCATGCTAATTACATTGCCGGTTGCCAAATTGCATTATCTCTTATAGTTTCCGAGATATGGACTATCGATAATTTACACCTTAGGCTCTGCTTCTAACTTGGGCCCAAATTGTAAAATGGTCTTATCTATTGGCGATTTCGTTCCAATTCACATTCCAAGTAATATTCGGCATGCTAATTACATTGCCGGTTGCCAATTTGCATTATCTCTTATAGTTTCCGAGATATGGACTATCGATAATTTACACCTTAGGCTCTGCTTCTAACTTGGGCCCAAATTGTAAAATGGTCTTATCTATTGGCGATTTCGTCCCAATTCACATTCCAAGTAATATTCGGCATGCTAATTACATTGCCGGTTGCGAAACTGCATTATCTCTTATAGTTTCCGAGATATGGACTATCGATAATTTACACCTTAGGCTCTGCTTCTAACTTGGGCCCAAATTGTAAAATGGTCTTATCTATTGGCGATTTCGTTCCAATTCACATTCCAAGTAATATTCGGCATGCTAATAACATTGCCGGTTGCCAAATTGCATTATCTCTTTTAGTTTCCGAGATATGGACTATCGATAATTTACACCTTAGGCTCTGCTTCTAACTTGGGCCCAAATTGTAAAATCGTCTTATCTATTGGCGATTTCGATCCAATTCACATTCCAAGTAATATTCGGCATGCTAATTTCATTGCCGGTTGCCAAATTGCATTATCTCTTTTAGTTTCCGAGATATGGACTATCGAAAATTTACATCTTAGGCTCTGCTTCTAACTTGGGCCCAAATTGTAAAATGGTCTTATCTATTGGCGATTTCGTTCCAATTCACATTCCAAGTAATATTCGACATGCTAATTACATTGCCGGTTGCCAAATTGCATTATCTCTTATAGTTTCCGAGATATGGACTATCGATAATTTACACCTTAGGCTCTGCTTCTAACTTGGGCCCAAATTGTAAAATGGCCTTATCTATTGGCGATTTCGTTCCAATTCACATTCCAAGTAATATTCGGCATGCTAATTACATTGCCGGTTGCCAAATTGCATTATCTCTTATAGTTTCCGAGATATGGACTATCGATAATTTACACCTTAGGCTCTGCTTCTAACTTGGGCCCAAATTGTAAAATGGTCTTATCTATTGGCGATTTCGTTCCAATTCACATTCCAAGTAAAATTCGGCATGCTAATTACATTGCCGGTTGCCAAATTGCATTATCTCTTATAGTTTCCGAGATATGGACTATCGATAATTTACACCTTAGGCTCTGCTTCTAACTTGGGCCCAAATTTTAAAATGGTCTTATCTATTGGCGATTTCGTTCCAATTCACATTCCAAGTAATATTCGGCATGCTAATTACATTGCCGGTTGCCAAATTGCATTATCTCTTATAGTCTCCGAGATATGGACTATCGATAATTTACACCTTAGGCTCTGCTTCTAACTTGGGCCCAAATTGTAAAATGGTCTTATCTATTGGCGATTTCATTCCAATTCACATTCCAAGTAATATTCGGCATGCTAATTACATTGCCGGTTGCCAAATTGCATTATCTCTTATAGTCTCCGAGATATGGACTATCGATAATTTACACCTTAGGCTCTGCTTCTAACTTGGGCCCAAATTGTAAAATGGTCTTATCTATTGGCGATTTCGTTCCAATTCACATTCCAAGTAATATTCGGCATGCTAATTACATTGCCGGTTGCCAAATTGCATTATCTCTTATAGTTTCCGAGATATGGACTATCGATAATTTACACCTTAGGCTCTGCTTCTAACTTGGGCCCAAATTGTAAAATGGTCTTATCTATTGGCGATTTCGTCCCAATTCACATTCCAAGTAATATTCGGCATGCTAATTACATTGCCGGTTGCGAAACTGCATTATCTCTTATAGTTTCCGAGATATGGACTATCGATAATTTACACCTTAGGCTCTGCTTCTAACTTGGGCCCAAATTGTAAAATGGTCTTATCTATTGGCGATTTCGTTCCAATTCACATTCCAAGTAATATTCGGCATGCTAATTACATTGCCGGTTGCCAAATTGCATTATCTCTTTTAGTTTCCGAGATATGGACTATCGATAATTTACACCTTAGGCTCTGCTTCTAACTTGGGCCCAAATTGTAAAATCGTCTTATCTATTGGCGATTTCGTTCCAATTCACATTCCAAGTAATATTCGGCATGCTAATTACATTGCCGGTTGCCAAATTGCATTATCTCTTATAGTTTCCGAGATATGGACTATCGATAATTTACACCTTAGGCTCTGCTTCTAACTTGGGCCCAAATTGTAAAATGGTTTTATCTATTGGCGATTTCGTTCCAATTCACATTCCAAGTAATATTCGGCATGATAATTACATTGCCGGTTGCCAATTTGCATTATCTCTTATAGTTTCCGAGATATGGACTATCGATAATTTACACCTTAGGCTCTGCTTCTAACTTGGGCCCAAATTGTTAAATGGTCTTATCTATTGGCGATTTCGTTCCAATTCACAGTCCAAGTGGTATTCGGCATGCTAATTACATTGCCGGTTGCCAAATTGCATTATCTCTTATAGTTTCCGAGATATGGACTATCGATAATTTACACCTTAGGCTCTGCTTCTAACTTGGGCCCAAATTGTAAAATGGTCTTATCTATTGGCGATTTCGTTCCAATTCACATTCCAAGTAATATTCGGCATGATAATTACATTGCCGGTTGCCAATTTGCATTATCTCTTATAGTTTCCGAGATATGGACTATCGATAATTTACACCTTAGGCTCTGCTTCTAACTTGGGCCCAAATTGTAAAATGGTCTTATCTATTGGCGATTTCATCCCAATTCACATTCCAAGTAATATTCGGCATGCTAATTACATTGCCGGTTGCGAAACTGCATTATCTCTTATAGTTTCCGAGATATGGACTATCGATAATTTACAATTTAGGCTCTGCTTCTAACTTGGGCCCAAATTGTAAAATGGTCTTATCTATTGGCAATTTCGTTCCAATTCACATTCCAAGTAATATTCGGCATGCTAATTACATTGCCGGTTGCCAAATTGCATTATCTCTTTTAGTTTCCGAGATATGGACTATCGATAATTTACACCTTAGCCTCTGCTTCTAACTTGGGCCCAAATTGTAAAATCGTCTTATCTATTGGCGATTTCGTTCCAATTCACATTCCAAGTAATATTCGGCATGCTAATTACATTGCCGGTTGCCAAATTGCATTATCTCTTATAGTTTCCGAGATATGGACTATCGATAATTTACACCTTAGGCTCTGCTTCTAACTTGGGCCCAAATTGTAAAATGGTCTTATCTATTTTCGATTTCGTTCCAATTAACATTCCAAGTAATATTCGGCATGCTAATTACATTGCCGGTTGCCAAATTGCATTATCTCTTATAGTTTCCGAGATATGGACTATCGGTAATTTACACCTTAGGCTCTGCTTCTAACTTGGGCCCAAATTGTAAAATCGTCTTATCTATTGGCGATTTCGTTCCAATTCACATTCCAAGTAATATTCGGCATGCTAATTACATTGCCGGTTGCCAAATTGCATTATCTCTTATAGTTTCCGAGATATGGACTATCGATAATTTACACCTTAGGCTCTGCTTCTAACTTGGGCCCAAATTGTAAAATGGTCTTATCTATTGGCGATTTCGTTCCAATTAACATTCCAAGTAATATTCGGCATGCTAATTACATTGCCGGTTGCCAAATTGCATTATCTCTTATAGTTTCCGAGATATGGACTATCGGTAATTTACACCTTAGGCTCTGCTTCTAACTTGGGCCCAAATTGTAAAATCGTCTTATCTATTGGCGATTTCGTTCCAATTCACATTCCAAGTAATATTCGGCATGCTAATTACATTGCCGGTTGACAAATTGCATTATCTCTTATAGTTTCCGAGAGATGGACTATCGATAATTTACACCTTAGGCTCTGCTTCTAACTTGGGCCCAAATTGTAAAATGGTCTTATCTATTGGCGATTTCATTCCAATTCACATTCCAAGTAATATTCGGCATGCTAATTACATTGCCGGTTGCCAAATTGCATTATCTCTTATAGTTTCCGAGATATGGACTATCGATAATTTACACCTTAGGCTCTGCTTCTAACTTGGGCCCAAATTGTAAAATGGTCTTATCTATTGGCGATTTCGTTCCAATTCACATTCCAAGTAATATTCGGCATGCTAATTACATTGCCGGTTGCCAAATTGCATTATCTCTTATAGTTTCCGAGATATGGATTATCGATTATTTTTAACCTTAGGCTCTGCTTCTAACTTGGGCCCAAACTGTAAAATGGTCTTATCTATTGGCGATTTCGTTCCAATTCACATTCCAAGTAGTATTCAGCATGATAATTACATTGCCGATTGCCAAATTGCATTATCTCTTATAGTTTCCGAGATATGGACTATCGATAATTTACACCTTAGGCTCTGCTTCTAACTTGGGCCCAAATTGTAAAATGGTCTTATCTATTGGCGATTTCGTCCCAATTCACATTCCAAGTAATATTCGGCATGCTAATTACATTGCCAGTTGCCAAATTGCATTATCTCTTATAGTTCCCGAGATATGGACTATGGATAATTACACCTTAGGCTCTGCTTCTAACTTGGGCACAAATTGTAAAATAGTCTTATCTATTGGCGATTTCATTCCAATTCACATTCCAAGTAATATTCGGCATGCTAATTACATTGCCGGTTGCCAAATTGCATTATCTCTTATAGTTTCCGAGATATGGACTATCGATAATTTACACCTTAGGCTCTGCTTCTAACTTGGGCCCAAATTGTAAAATGGTCTTATCTATTGGCGATTTCGTTCCAATTCACATTCCAAGTAATATTCGGCATGCTAATTACATTGCCGGTTGCCAAATTGCATTATCTCTTATAGTTTCCGAGATATGGACTATCGGTAATTTACACCTTAGGCTCTGCTTCTAACTTGGGCCCAAATTGTAAAATGGTCTTATCTATTGGCGATTTCATTCCAATTCACATTCCAAGTAATATTCGGCATGCTAATTACATTGCCGGTTGCCAAATTGCATTATCTCTTATAGTTTCCGAGATATGGACTATCGATAATTTACACCTTAGGCTCTGCTTCTAACTTGGGCCCAAATTGTAAAATGGTCTTATCTATTGGCGATTTCATTCCAATTCACATTCCAAGTAATATTCGGCATGCTAATTACATTGCCGGTTGCCAAATTGCATTATCTCTTATAGTTTCCGAGATATGGACTATCGATAATTTACACCTTAGGCTCTGCTTCTAACTTGGGCCCAAATTGTAAAATGGTCTTATCTATTGGCGATTTCGTTCCAATTCACATTCCAAGTAATATTCGGCATGCTAATTACATTGCCGGTTGCCAAATTGCATTATCTCTTATAGTTTCCGAGATATGGACTATCGATAATTTACACCTTAGGCTCTGCTTCTAACTTGGGCCCAAATTGTAAAATGGTCTTATCTATTGGCGATTTCGTCCCAATTCACATTCCAAGTAATATTCGGCATGCTAATTACATTGCCGGTTGCCAAATTGCATTATCTCTTATAGTTTCCGAGATATGGACTATCGATAATTTACACCTTAGGCTCTGCTTCTAACTTGGGCCCAAATTGTAAAATGGTCTTATCTATTGGCGATTTCGTTCCAATTCACATTCCAAGTAATATTCGGCATGCTAATTACATTGCCGGTTGCCAAATTGCATTATCTCTTTTAGTTTCCGAGATATGGACTATCGATAATTTACACCTTAGGCTCTGCTTCTAACTTGGGCCCAAATTGTAAAATCGTCTTATCTATTGGCGATTTCGTTCCAATTCACATTCCAAGTAATATTCGGCATGCTAATTACATTGCCGGTTGCCAAATTGCATTATCTCTTATAGTTTCCGAGATATGGACTATCGATAATTTACACCTTAGGCTCTGCTTCTAACTTGGGCCCAAATTGTAAAATGGTTTTATCTATTGGCGATTTCGTTCCAATTCACATTCCAAGTAATATTCGGCATGCTAATTACATTGCCGGTTGCCAAATTGAATTATCTCTTATAGTTTCCGAGATATGGACTATCGATAATTTACACCTTAGGCTCTGCTTCTAACTTGGGCCCAAATTGTAAAATGGTCTTATCTATTGGCGATTTCGTTCCAATTCACATTCCAAGTGGTATTCGGCATGCTAATTACATTGCCGGTTGCCAAATTGCATTATCTCTTATAGTTTCCGAGATATGGACTATCGATAATTTACACCTTAGGCTCTGCTTCTAACTTGGGCCCAAATTGTAAAATGGTCTTATCTATTGGCGATTTCGTTCCAATTCACATTCCAAGTAATATTCGGCATGCTAATTACATTGCCGGTTGCCAAATTGCATTATCTCTTATAGTTTCCGAGATATGGACTATCGATAATTTACACCTTAGGCTCTGCTTCTAACTTGGGCCCAAATTGTAAAATGGTCTTATCTATTGGCAATTTCGTCCCAATTCACATTCCAAGTAATATTCGGCATGCTAATTACATTGCCGGTTGCGAAACTGCATTATCTCTTATAGTTTCCGAGATATGGACTATCGATAATTTACACCTTAGGCTCTGCTTCTAACTTGGGCCCAAATTGTAAAATGGTCTTATCTATTGGCAATTTCGTTCCAATTCACATTCCAAGTAATATTCGGCATGCTAATTACATTGCCGGTTGCCAAATTGCATTATCTCTTTTAGTTTCCGAGATATGGACTATCGATAATTTACACCTTAGGCTCTGCTTCTAACTTGGGCCCAAATTGTAAAATGGCCTTATCTATTGGCGATTTCGTTCCAATTCACATTCCAAGTAATATTCGGCATGCTAATTACATTGCCGGTTGCCAAATTGCATTATCTCTTATAGTTTCCGAGATATGGACTATCGATAATTTACACCTTAGGCTCTGCTTCTAACTTGGGCCCAAATTGTAAAATGGTCTTATCTATTGGCGATTTCGTTCCAATTCACATTCCAAGTAATATTCGGCATGCTAATTACATTGCCGGTTGCCAAATTGCATTATCTCTTATAGTTTCCGAGATAAGGACTATCGATAATTTACACCTTAGGCTCTGCTTCTCACTTGGGCCCAAATTGTAAAATGGTCTTATCTATTGGCGATTTCGTCCCAATTCACATTCCAAGTAATATTCGGCATGCTAATTACATTGCCTGTTGCGAAACTGCATTATCTCTTATAGTTTCCGAGATATGGACTATCGATAATTTACACCTTAGGCTCTGCTTCTAACTTGGGCCCAAATTGTAAAATGGTCTTATCTATTGGCGATTTCGTTCCAATTCACATTCCAAGTAATATTCGGCATGCTAATTACATTGCCGGTTGCCAAATTGCATTATCTCTTATAGTTTCCGAGATATGGACTATCGATAATTTACACCTTAGGCTCTGCTTCTAACTTGGGCCCAAATTGTAAAATGGCCTTATCTATTGGCGATTTCGTTCCAATTCACATTCCAAGTAATATTCGGCATGCTAATTACATTGCCGGTTGCCAAATTGCATTATCTCTTATAGTTTCCGAGATATGGACTATCGATAATTTACACCTTAGGCTCTGCTTCTAACTTGGGCCCAAATTGTAAAATGGTCTTATCTATTGGCGATTTCGTTCCAATTCACATTCCAAGTAATATTCGGCATGCTAATTACATTGCCGGTTGCCAAATTGCATTATCTCTTATAGTTTCCGAGATATGGACTATCGATAATTTACACCTTAGGCTCTGCTTCTAACTTGGGCCCAAATTGTAAAATGGTCTTATCTATTGGCGATTTCGTTCCAATTCACATTCCAAGTAATATTCGGCATGCTAATTACATTGCCGGTTGCCAAATTGCATTATCTCTTATAGTTTCCGAGATATGGACTATCGATAATTTACACCTTAGGCTCTGCTTCTAACTTGGGCCCAAATTGTAAAATGGTCTTATCTATTGGCGATTTCGTTCCAATTCACATTCCAAGTAATATTCGGCATGCTAATTACATTGCCGGTTGCCAAATTGCATTATCTCTTATAGTTTCCGAGATATGGACTATGGATAATTTACACCTTAGGCTCTGCTTCTAACTTGGGCCCAAATTTTAAAATGGTCTTATCTATTGGCGATTTCGTTCCAATTCACATTCCAAGTAATATTCGGCATGCTAATTACATTGCCGGTTGCCAAATTGCATTATCTCTTATAGTTTCCGAGATATGGACTATCGATAATTTACACCTTAGGCTCTGCTTCTAACTTGGGCCCAAATTGTAAAATGGTCTTATCTATTGGCGATTTCGTTCCAATTCACATTCCAAGTGGTATTCGGCATGCTAAATACATTGCCGGTTGCCAAATTGCATTATCTCTTATAGTTTCCGAGATATGGACTATCGATAATTTACACCTTAGGCTCTGCTTCTAACTTGGGCCCAAATTGTAAAATGGCCTTATCTATTGGCGATTTCGTTCCAATTCACATTCCAAGTAATATTCGGCATGCTAATTACATTGCCGGTTGCCAAATTGCATTATCTCTTATAGTTTCCGAGATATGGACTATCGATAATTTACACCTTAGGCTCTGCTTCTAACTTGGGCCCAAATTGTAAAATGGTCTTATCTATTGGCGATTTCGTCCCAATTCACATTCCAAGTAATATTCGGCATGCTAATTACAATGCCGGTTGCGAAACTGCATTATCTCTTATAGTTTCCGAGATATGGACTATCGATAATTTACACCTTAGGCTCTGCTTCTAACTTGGGCCCAAATTGTAAAATGGTCTTATCTATTGGCGATTTCGTTCCAATTCACATTCCAAGTAATATTCGGCATGCTAATTACATTGCCGGTTGCCAAATTGCATTATCTCTTATAGTTTCCGAGATATGGACTATCGATAATTTACACCTTAGGCTCTGCTTCTAACTTGGGCCCAAATTGTAAAATGGCCTTATCTATTGGCGATTTCGTTCCAATTCACATTCCAAGTAATATTCGGCATGCTAATTACATTGCCGGTTGCCAAATTGCATTATCTCTTATAGTTTCCGAGATATGGACTATCGATAATTTACACCTTAGGCTCTGCTTCTAACTTGGGCCCAAATTGTAAAATGGTCTTATCTATTGGCGATTTCGTTCCAATTCACATTCCAAGTAATATTCGGCATGCTAATTACATTGCCGGTTGCCAAATTGCATTATCTCTTATAGTTTCCGAGATATGGACTATCGATAATTTACACCTTAGGCTCTGCTTCTAACTTGGGCCCAAATTGTAAAATGGTCTTATCTATTGGCGATTTCGTTCCAATTCACATTCCAAGTAATATTCGGCATGCTAATTACATTGCCGGTTGCCAAATTGCATTATCTATTATAGTTTCCGAGATATGGACTATCGATAATTTACCCCTTAGGCTCTGCTTCTAACTTGGGCCCAAATTGTAAAATGGTCTTATCTATTGGCGATTTCGTTCCAATTCACATTCCAAGTAATATTCGGCATGCTAATTACATTGCCGGTTGCCAAATTGCATTATCTCTTATAGTTTCCGAGATATGGACTATCGATAATTTACACCTTAGGCTCTGCTTCTAACTTGGGCCCAAATTGTAAAATGGTCTTATCTATTGGCGATTTCGTTCCAATTCACATTCCAAGTAATATTCGGCATGCTAACTACATTGCCGGTTGCCAAATTGAATTATCTCTTATAGTTTCCGAGATATGGACTATCGATAATTTACACCTTAGGCTCTGCTTCTAACTTGGGCCCAAATTGTAAAATGGTCTTATCTATTGGCGATTTCGTTCCAATTCACATTCCAAGTGGTATTCGGCATGCTAATTACATTGCCGGTTGCCAAATTGCATTATCTCTTATAGTTTCCGAGATATGGACTATCGATAATTTACACCTTAGGCTCTGCTTCTAACTTGGGCCCAAATTGTAAAATGGTCTTATCTATTGGCGATTTCGTTCCAATTCACATTCCAAGTAATATTCGGCATGCTAATTACATTGCCGGTTGCCAAATTGCATTATCTCTTATAGTTTCCGAGATATGGACTATCGATAATTTACACCTTAGGCTCTGCTTCTAACTTGGGCACAAATTGTAAAATGGTCTTATCTATTGGCGATATCGTCCCAATTCACATTCCAAGTAATATTCGGCATGCTAATTACATTGCCGGTTGCGAAACTGCATTATCTCTTATAGTTTCCGAGATATGGACTATCGATAATTTACACCTTAGGCTCTGCTTCTAACTTGGGCCCAAATTGTAAAATGGTCTTATCTATTGGCGATTTCGTTCCAATTCACATTCCAAGTAATATTCGGCATGCTAATAACATTGCCGGTTGCCAAATTGCATTATCTCTTTTAGTTTCCGAGATATGGACTATCGATAATTTACACCTTAGGCTCTGCTTCTAACTTGGGCCCAAATTGTAAAATCGTCTTATCTATTGGCGATTTCGATCCAATTCACATTCCAAGTAATTTTCGGCATGCTAATTACATTGCCGGTTGCCAAATTGCATTATCTCTTATAGTTTCCGAGATATGGACTATCGATAATTTACACCTTAGGCTCTGCTTCTAACTTGGGCCCAAATTGTAAAATGGTCTTATCTATTGGCGATTTCGTTCCAATTCACATTCCAAGTAATATTCGGCATGCTAATTACATTGCCGGTTGCCAAATTGATTTATCTCTTATAGTTTCCGAGATATGGGCTATCGATAATTTACACCTTAGGCTCTGCTTCTAACTTGGGCCCAAATTGTAAAATGGTCTTATCTATTGGCGATTTCGTTCCAATTCACATTCCAAGTGGTATTCGGCATGCTAATTACATTGCCGGTTGCCAAATTGCATTATCTCTTATAGTTTCCGAGATATGGACTATCGATAATTTACACCTTAGGCTCTGCTTCTAACTTGGGCCCAAATTGTAAAATGGTCTTATCTATTGGCGATTTCGTTCCAATTCACATTCCAAGTAATATTCGGCATGCTAATTACATTGCCGGTTGCCAATTTGCATTATCTCTTATAGTTTCCGAGATATGGACTATCGATAATTTACACCTTAGGCTCTGCTTCTAACTTGGGCCCAAATTGTAAAATGGTCTTATCTATTGGCGATTTCGTCCCAATTCACATTCCAAGTAATATTCGGCATGCTAATTACATTGCCGGTTGCGAAACTGCATTATCTCTTATAGTTTCCGAGATATGGACTATCGATAATTTACACCTTAGGCTCTGCTTCTAACTTGGGCCCAAATTGTAAAATGGTCTTATCTATTGGCGATTTCGTTCCAATTCACATTCCAAGTAATATTCGGCATGCTAATAACATTGCCGGTTGCCAAATTGCATTATCTCTTTTAGTTTCCGAGATATGGACTATCGATAATTTACACCTTAGGCTCTGCTTCTAACTTGGGCCCAAATTGTAAAATCGTCTTATCTATTGGCGATTTCGATCCAATTCACATTCCAAGTAATATTCGGCATGCTAATTTCATTGCCGGTTGCCAAATTGCATTATCTCTTTTAGTTTCCGAGATATGGACTATCGAAAATTTACATCTTAGGCTCTGCTTCTAACTTGGGCCCAAATTGTAAAATGGTCTTATCTATTGGCGATTTCGTTCCAATTCACATTCCAAGTAATATTCGACATGCTAATTACATTGCCGGTTGCCAAATTGCATTATCTCTTATAGTTTCCGAGATATGGACTATCGATAATTTACACCTTAGGCTCTGCTTCTAACTTGGGCCCAAATTGTAAAATGGCCTTATCTATTGGCGATTTCGTTCCAATTCACATTCCAAGTAATATTCGGCATGCTAATTACATTGCCGGTTGCCAAATTGCATTATCTCTTATAGTTTCCGAGATATGGACTATCGATAATTTACACCTTAGGCTCTGCTTCTAACTTGGGCCCAAATTGTAAAATGGTCTTATCTATTGGCGATTTCGTTCCAATTCACATTCCAAGTAAAATTCGGCATGCTAATTACATTGCCGGTTGCCAAATTGCATTATCTCTTATAGTTTCCGAGATATGGACTATCGATAATTTACACCTTAGGCTCTGCTTCTAACTTGGGCCCAAATTTTAAAATGGTCTTATCTATTGGCGATTTCGTTCCAATTCACATTCCAAGTAATATTCGGCATGCTAATTACATTGCCGGTTGCCAAATTGCATTATCTCTTATAGTTTCCGAGATATGGACTATGGATAATTTACACCTTAGGCTCTGCTTCTAACTTGGGCCCAAATTTTAAAATGGTCTTATCTATTGGCGATTTCGTTCCAATTCACATTCCAAGTAATATTCGGCATGCTAATTACATTGCCGGTTGCCAAATTGCATTATCTCTTATAGTTTCCGAGATATGGACTATCGATAATTTACACCTTAGGCTCTGCTTCTAACTTGGGCCCAAATTGTAAAATGGTCTTATCTATTGGCGATTTCATTCCAATTCACATTCCAAGTAATATTCGGCATGCTAATTACATTGCCGGTTGCCAAATTGCATTATCTCTTATAGTCTCCGAGATATGGACTATCGATAATTTACACCTTAGGCTCTGCTTCTAACTTGGGCCCAAATTGTAAAATGGTCTTATCTATTGGCGATTTCGTTCCAATTCACATTCCAAGTAATATTCGGCATGCTAATTACATTGCCGGTTGCCAAATTGCATTATCTCTTATAGTTTCCGAGATATGGACTATCGATAATTTACACCTTAGGCTCTGCTTCTAACTTGGGCCCAAATTGTAAAATGGTCTTATCTATTGGCGATTTCGTCCCAATTCACATTCCAAGTAATATTCGGCATGCTAATTACATTGCCGGTTGCGAAACTGCATTATCTCTTATAGTTTCCGAGATATGGACTATCGATAATTTACACCTTAGGCTCTGCTTCTAACTTGGGCCCAAATTGTAAAATGGTCTTATCTATTGGCGATTTCGTTCCAATTCACATTCCAAGTAATATTCGGCATGCTAATTACATTGCCGGTTGCCAAATTGCATTATCTCTTTTAGTTTCCGAGATATGGACTATCGATAATTTACACCTTAGGCTCTGCTTCTAACTTGGGCCCAAATTGTAAAATCGTCTTATCTATTGGCGATTTCGTTCCAATTCACATTCCAAGTAATATTCGGCATGCTAATTACATTGCCGGTTGCCAAATTGCATTATCTCTTATAGTTTCCGAGATATGGACTATCGATAATTTACACCTTAGGCTCTGCTTCTAACTTGGGCCCAAATTGTAAAATGGTTTTATCTATTGGCGATTTCGTTCCAATTCACATTCCAAGTAATATTCGGCATGCTAATTACATTGCCGGTTGCCAAATTGAATTATCTCTTATAGTTTCCGAGATATGGACTATCGATAATTTACACCTTAGGCTCTGCTTCTAACTTGGGCCCAAATTGTTAAATGGTCTTATCTATTGGCGATTTCGTTCCAATTCACATTCCAAGTGGTATTCGGCATGCTAATTACATTGCCGGTTGCCAAATTGCATTATCTCTTATAGTTTCCGAGATATGGACTATCGATAATTTACACCTTAGGCTCTGCTTCTAACTTGGGCCCAAATTGTAAAATGGTCTTATCTATTGGCGATTTCGTTCCAATTCACATTCCAAGTAATATTCGGCATGCTAATTACATTGCCGGTTGCCAATTTGCATTATCTCTTATAGTTTCCGAGATATGGACTATCGATAATTTACACCTTAGGCTCTGCTTCTAACTTGGGCCCAAATTGTAAAATGGTCTTATCTATTGGCGATTTCATCCCAATTCACATTCCAAGTAATATTCGGCATGCTAATTACATTGCCGGTTGCGAAACTGCATTATCTCTTATAGTTTCCGAGATATGGACTATCGATAATTTACAATTTAGGCTCTGCTTCTAACTTGGGCCCAAATTGTAAAATGGTCTTATCTATTGGCAATTTCGTTCCAATTCACATTCCAAGTAATATTCGGCATGCTAATTACATTGCCGGTTGCCAAATTGCATTATCTCTTTTAGTTTCCGAGATATGGACTATCGATAATTTACAACTTAGGCTCTGCTTCTAACTTGGGCCCAAATTGTAAAATCGTCTTATCTATTGGCGATTTCGTTCCAATTCACATTCCAAGTAATATTCGGCATGCTAATTACATTGCCGGTTGCCAAATTGCATTATCTCTTATAGTTTCCGAGATATGGACTATCGATAATTTACACCTTAGGCTCTGCTTCTAACTTGGGCCCAAATTGTAAAATGGTTTTATCTATTTTCGATTTCGTTCCAATTAACATTCCAAGTAATATTCGGCATGCTAATTACATTGCCGGTTGCCAAATTGCATTATCTCTTATAGTTTCCGAGATATGGACTATCGGTAATTTACACCTTAGGCTCTGCTTCTAACTTGGGCCCAAATTGTAAAATCGTCTTATCTATTGGCGATTTCGTTCCAATTCACATTCCAAGTAATATTCGGCATGCTAATTACATTGCCGGTTGCCAAATTGCATTATCTCTTATAGTTTCCGAGATATGGACTATCGATAATTTACACCTTAGGCTCTGCTTCTAACTTGGGCCCAAATTGTAAAATGGTCTTATCTATTGGCGATTTCGTTCCAATTAACATTCCAAGTAATATTCGGCATGCTAATTACATTGCCGGTTGCCAAATTGCATTATCTCTTATAGTTTCCGAGATATGGACTATCGGTAATTTACACCTTAGGCTCTGCTTCTAACTTGGGCCCAAATTGTAAAATCGTCTTATCTATTGGCGATTTCGTTCCAATTCACATTCCAAGTAATATTCGGCATGCTAATTACATTGCCGGTTGACAAATTGCATTATCTCTTATAGTTTCCGAGAGATGGACTATCGATAATTTACACCTTAGGCTCTGCTTCTAACTTGGGCCCAAATTGTAAAATGGTCTTATCTATTGGCGATTTCATTCCAATTCACATTCCAAGTAATATTCGGCATGCTAATTACATTGCCGGTTGCCAAATTGCATTATCTCTTATAGTTTCCGAGATATGGACTATCGATAATTTACACCTTAGGCTCTGCTTCTAACTTGGGCCCAAATTGTAAAATGGTCTTATCTATTGGCGATTTCGTTCCAATTCACATTCCAAGTAATATTCGGCATGCTAATTACATTGCCGGTTGCCAAATTGCATTATCTCTTATAGTTTCCGAGATATGGATTATCGATTATTTTTAACCTTAGGCTCTGCTTCTAACTTGGGCCCAAACTGTAAAATGGTCTTATCTATTGGCGATTTCGTTCCAATTCACATTCCAAGTAGTATTCAGCATGATAATTACATTGCCGATTGCCAAATTGCATTATCTCTTATAGTTTCCGAGATATGGACTATCGATAATTTACACCTTAGGCTCTGCTTCTAACTTGGGCCCAAATTGTAAAATGGTCTTATCTATTGGCGATTTCGTCCCAATTCACATTCCAAGTAATATTCGGCATGCTAATTACATTGCCAGTTGCCAAATTGCATTATCTCTTATAGTTCCCGAGATATGGACTATGGATAATTACACCTTAGGCTCTGCTTCTAACTTGGGCACAAATTGTAAAATAGTCTTATCTATTGGCGATTTCATTCCAATTCACATTCCAAGTAATATTCGGCATGCTAATTACATTGCCGGTTGCCAAATTGCATTATCTCTTATAGTTTCCGAGATATGGACTATCGATAATTTACACCTTAGGCTCTGCTTCTAACTTGGGCCCAAATTGTAAAATGGTCTTATCTATTGGCGATTTCGTTCCAATTCACATTCCAAGTAATATTCGGCATGCTAATTACATTGCCGGTTGCCAAATTGCATTATCTCTTATAGTTTCCGAGATATGGACTATCGGTAATTTACACCTTAGGCTCTGCTTCTAACTTGGGCCCAAATTGTAAAATGGTCTTATCTATTGGCGATTTCATTCCAATTCACATTCCAAGTAATATTCGGCATGCTAATTACATTGCCGGTTGCCAAATTGCATTATCTCTTATAGTTTCCGAGATATGGACTATCGATAATTTACACCTTAGGCTCTGCTTCTAACTTGGGCCCAAATTGTAAAATGGTCTTATCTATTGGCGATTTCATTCCAATTCACATTCCAAGTAATATTCGGCATGCTAATTACATTGCCGGTTGCCAAATTGCATTATCTCTTATAGTTTCCGAGATATGGACTATCGATAATTTACACCTTAGGCTCTGCTTCTAACTTGGGCCCAAATTGTAAAATGGTCTTATCTATTGGCGATTTCGTTCCAATTCACATTCCAAGTAATATTCGGCATGCTAATTACATTGCCGGTTGCCAAATTGCATTATCTCTTATAGTTTCCGAGATATGGACTATCGATAATTTACACCTTAGGCTCTGCTTCTAACTTGGGCCCAAATTGTAAAATGGTCTTATCTATTGGCGATTTCGTCCCAATTCACATTCCAAGTAATATTCGGCATGCTAATTACATTGCCGGTTGCGAAACTGCATTATCTCTTATAGTTTCCGAGATATGGACTATCGATAATTTACACCTTAGGCTCTGCTTCTAACTTGGGCCCAAATTGTAAAATGGTCTTATCTATTGGCGATTTCGTTCCAATTCACATTCCAAGTAATATTCGGCATGCTAATTACATTGCCGGTTGCCAAATTGCATTATCTCTTTTAGTTTCCGAGATATGGACTATCGATAATTTACACCTTAGGCTCTGCTTCTAACTTGGGCCCAAATTGTAAAATCGTCTTATCTATTGGCGATTTCGTTCCAATTCACATTCCAAGTAATATTCGGCATGCTAATTACATTGCCGGTTGCCAAATTGCATTATCTCTTATAGTTTCCGAGATATGGACTATCGATAATTTACACCTTAGGCTCTGCTTCTAACTTGGGCCCAAATTGTAAAATGGTTTTATCTATTGGCGATTTCGTTCCAATTCACATTCCAAGTAATATTCGGCATGCTAATTACATTGCCGGTTGCCAAATTGAATTATCTCTTATAGTTTCCGAGATATGGACTATCGATAATTTACACCTTAGGCTCTGCTTCTAACTTGGGCCCAAATTGTAAAATGGTCTTATCTATTGGCGATTTCGTTCCAATTCACATTCCAAGTAATATTCGGCATGCTAATTACATTGCCGGTTGCGAAACTGCATTATCTCTTATAGTTTCCGAGATATGGACTATCGATAATTTACACCTTAGGCTCTGCTTCTAACTTGGGCCCAAATTGTAAAATGGTCTTATCTATTGGCAATTTCGTTCCAATTCACATTCCAAGTAATATTCGGCATGCTAATTACATTGCCGGTTGCCAAATTGCATTATCTCTTTTAGTTTCCGAGATATGGACTATCGATAATTTACACCTTAGGCTCTGCTTCTAACTTGGGCCCAAATTGTAAAATGGTCTTATCTATTGGCGATTTCGTTCCAATTCACATTCCAAGTAATATTCGGCATGCTAATTACATTGCCGGTTGCCAAAATGCATTATCTCTTATAGTTTCCGAGATATGGATTATCGATAATTTACACCTTAGGCTCTGCTTCTAACTTGGGCCCAAATTGTAAAATGGCCTTATCTATTGGCGATTTCGTTCCAATTCACATTCCAAGTAATATTCGGCATGCTAATTACATTGCCGGTTGCCAAATTGCATTATCTCTTATAGTTTCCGAGATATGGACTATCGATAATTTACACCTTAGGCTCTGCTTCTAACTTGGGCCCAAATTGTAAAATGGTCTTATCTATTGGCGATTTCGTTCCAATTCACATTCCAAGTAATATTCGGCATGCTAATTACATTGCCGGTTGCCAAATTGCATTATCTCTTATAGTTTCCGAGATAAGGACTATCGATAATTTACACCTTAGGCTCTGCTTCTCACTTGGGCCCAAATTGTAAAATGGTCTTATCTATTGGCGATTTCGTCCCAATTCACATTCCAAGTAATATTCGGCATGCTAATTACATTGCCTGTTGCGAAACTGCATTATCTCTTATAGTTTCCGAGATATGGACTATCGATAATTTACACCTTAGGCTCTGCTTCTAACTTGGGCCCAAATTGTAAAATGGTCTTATCTATTGGCGATTTCGTTCCAATTCACATTCCAAGTAATATTCGGCATGCTAATTACATTGCCGGTTGCCAAATTGCATTATCACTTATAGTTTCCGAGATATGGACTATCGATAATTTACACCTTAGGCTCTGCTTCTAACTTGGGCCCAAATTGTAAAATGGCCTTATCTATTGGCGATTTCGTTCCAATTCACATTCCAAGTAATATTCGGCATGCTAATTACATTGCCGGTTGCCAAATTGCATTATCTCTTATAGTTTCCGAGATATGGACTATCGATAATTTACACCTTAGGCTCTGCTTCTAACTTGGGCCCAAATTGTAAAATGGTCTTATCTATTGGCGATTTCGTTCCAATTCACATTCCAAGTAATATTCGGCATGCTAATTACATTGCCGGTTGCCAAATTGCATTATCTCTTATAGTTTCCGAGATATGGACTATCGATAATTTACACCTTAGGCTCTGCTTCTAACTTGGGCCCAAATTGTAAAATCGTCTTATCTATTGGCGATTTCGTTCCAATTCACATTCCAAGTAATATTCGGCATGCTAATTACATTGCCGGTTGCCAAATTGCATTATCTCTTATAGTTTCCGAGATATGGACTATCGATAACTTACACCTTAGGCTCTGCTTCTAACTTGGGCCCAAATTGTAAAATGGTCTTATCTATTGGCGATTTCGTTCCAATTCACATTCCAAGTAATATTCGGCATGCTAATTACATTGCCGGTTGCCAAATTGCATTATCTCTTATAGTTTCCGAGATATGGACTATGGATAATTTACACCTTAGGCTCTGCTTCTAACTTGGGCCCAAATTTTAAAATGGTCTTATCTATTGGCGATTTCGTTCCAATTCACATTCCAAGTAATATTCGGCATGCTAATTACATTGCCGGTTGCCAAATTGCATTATCTCTTATAGTTTCCGAGATATGGACTATCGATAATTTACACCTTAGGCTCTGCTTCTAACTTGGGCCCAAATTGTAAAATGGTCTTATCTATTGGCGATTTCGTTCCAATTCACATTCCAAGTGGTATTCGGCATGCTAATTACATTGCCGGTTGCCAAATTGCATTATCTCTTATAGTTTCCGAGATATGGACTATCGATAATTTACACCTTAGGCTCTGCTTCTAACTTGGGCCCAAATTGTAAAATGGTCTTATCTATTGGCGATTTCGTTCCAATTCACATTCCAAGTAATATTCGGCATGCTAATTACATTGCCGGTTGCCAAATTGCATTATCTCTTATAGTTTCCGAGATATGGACTATCGATAATTTACACCTTAGGCTCTGCTTCTAACTTGGGCCCAAATTGTAAAATGGTCTTATCTATTGGCGATTTCGTCCCAATTCACATTCCAAGTAATATTCGGCATGCTAATTACATTGCCTGTTGCGAAACTGCATTATCTCTTATAGTTTCCGAGATATGGACTATCGATAATTTACACCTTAGGCTCTGCTTCTAACTTGGGCCCAAATTGTAAAATGGTCTTATCTATTGGCAATTTCGTTCCAATTCACATTCCAAGTAATATTCGGCATGCTAATTACATTGCCGGTTGCCAAATTGCATTATCTCTTTTAGTTTCCGAGATATGGACTATCGATAATTTACACCTTAGGCTCTGCTTCTAACTTGGGCCCAAATTGTAAAATGGTCTTATCTATTGGCGATTTCGTTCCAATTCACATTCCAAGTAATATTCGGCATGCTAATTACATTGCCGGTTGCCAAATTGCATTATCTCTTATAGTTTCCGAGATATGGACTATCGATAATTTACACCTTAGACTCTGCTTCTAACTTGGGCCCAAATTGTAAAATGGTTTTATCTATTGGCGATTTCGTTCCAATTCACATTCCAAGTAATATTCGGCATGCTAATTACATTGCCGGTTGCCAAATTGAATTATCTCTTATAGTTTCCGAGATATGGACTATCGATAATTTACACCTTAGGCTCTGCTTCTAACTTGGGCCCAAATTGTAAAATGGTCTTATCTATTGGCGATTTCGTTCCAATTCACATTCCAAGTGGTATTCGGCATGCTAATTACATTGCCGGTTGCCAAATTGCATTATCTCTTATAGTTTCCGAGATATGGACTATCGATAATTTACACCTTAGGCTCTGCTTCTAACTTGGGCCCAAATTGTAAAATGGTCTTATATATTGGCGATTTCGTTCCAATTCACATTCCAAGTAATATTCGGCATGCTAATTACATTGCCGGTTGCCAAATTGCATTATCTCTTATAGTTTCCGAGATATGGACTATCGATAATTTACACCTTAGGCTCTGCTTCTAACTTGGGCCCAAATTGTAAAATGGTCTTATCTATTGGCGATTTCGTTCCAATTCACATTCTAAGTGGTATTCGGCATGCTAATTACATTGCCGGTTGCCAAATTGCATTATCTCTTTTAGTTTCCGAGATATGGACTATCGATAATTTACACCTTAAGCTCTGCTTCTAACTTGGGCCCAAATTGTAAAATGGTCTTATCTATTGGCGATTTCGTTCCAATTCACATTCCAAGTAATATTCGGCATGCTAATTACATTGCCGGTTGCCAAATTGAATTATCTCTTATAGTTTCCGAGATATGGACTATCGATAATTTACACCTTAAGCTCTGCTTCTAACTTGGGCCCAAATTGTAAAATGGTCTTATCTATTGGCGATTTCGTTCCAATTCACATTCCAAGTGGTATTCGGCATGCTAATTACATTTCCGGTTGCCAAATTGCATTATCTCTTATAGTTTCCGAGATATGGACTATCGATAATTTACACCTTAGGCTCTGCTTCTAGCTTGGGCCCAAATTGTAAAATGGTCTTATCTATTGGCGATTTCGTTCCAATTCACATTCCAAGTAATATTCGGCATGCTAATTACATTGCCGGTTGCCAAATTGCATTATCTCTTATAGTTTCCGAGATATGGACTATCGATAATTTACACCTTAGGCTCTGCTTCTAACTTGGGCCCAAATTGTAAAATGGTCTTATCTATTGGCGATTTCGTCCCAATTCACATTCCAAGTAATATTCGGCATGCTAATTACATTGCCTGTTGCGAAACTGCATTATCTCTTATAGTTTCCGAGATATGGACTATCGATAATTTACACCTTAGGCTCTGCTTCTAACTTGGGCCCAAATTGTAAAATGGTCTTATCTATTGGCAATTTCGTTCCAATTCACATTCCAAGTAATATTCGGCATGCTAATTACATTGCCGGTTGCCAAATTGCATTATCTCTTTTAGTTTCCGAGATATGGACTATCGATAATTTACACCTTAGGCTCTGCTTCTAACTTGGGCCCAAATTGTAAAATGGTCTTATCTATTGGCGATTTCGTTCCAATTCACATTCCAAGTAATATTCGGCATGCTAATTACATTGCCGGTTGCCAAATTGCATTATCTCTTATAGTTTCCGAGATATGGACTATCGATAATTTACACCTTAGACTCTGCTTCTAACTTGGGCCCAAATTGTAAAATGGTTTTATCTATTGGCGATTTCGTTCCAATTCACATTCCAAGTAATATTCGGCATGCTAATTACATTGCCGGTTGCCAAATTGAATTATCTCTTATAGTTTCCGAGATATGGACTATCGATAATTTACACCTTAGGCTCTGCTTCTAACTTGGGCCCAAATTGTAAAATGGTCTTATCTATTGGCGATTTCGTTCCAATTCACATTCCAAGTGGTATTCGGCATGCTAATTACATTGCCGGTTGCCAAATTGCATTATCTCTTATAGTTTCCGAGATATGGACTATCGATAATTTACACCTTAGGCTCTGCTTCTAACTTGGGCCCAAATTGTAAAATGGTCTTATATATTGGCGATTTCGTTCCAATTCACATTCCAAGTAATATTCGGCATGCTAATTACATTGCCGGTTGCCAAATTGCATTATCTCTTATAGTTTCCGAGATATGGACTATCGATAATTTACACCTTAGGCTCTGCTTCTAACTTGGGCCCAAATTGTAAAATGGTCTTATCTATTGGCGATTTCGTTCCAATTCACATTCTAAGTGGTATTCGGCATGCTAATTACATTGCCGGTTGCCAAATTGCATTATCTCTTTTAGTTTCCGAGATATGGACTATCGATAATTTACACCTTAAGCTCTGCTTCTAACTTGGGCCCAAATTGTAAAATGGTCTTATCTATTGGCGATTTCGTTCCAATTCACATTCCAAGTAATATTCGGCATGCTAATTACATTGCCGGTTGCCAAATTGAATTATCTCTTATAGTTTCCGAGATATGGACTATCGATAATTTACACCTTAAGCTCTGCTTCTAACTTGGGCCCAAATTGTAAAATGGTCTTATCTATTGGCGATTTCGTTCCAATTCACATTCCAAGTGGTATTCGGCATGCTAATTACATTTCCGGTTGCCAAATTGCATTATCTCTTATAGTTTCCGAGATATGGACTATCGATAATTTACACCTTAGGCTCTGCTTCTAGCTTGGGCCCAAATTGTAAAATGGTCTTATCTATTGGCGATTTCGTTCCAATTCACATTCCAAGTAATATTCGGCATGCTAATTACATTGCCGGTTGCCAAATTGCATTATCTCTTATAGTTTCCGAGATATGGACTATCGATAATTTACACCTTAGGCTCTGCTTCTAACTTGGGCCCAAATTGTAAAATGGTCTTATCTATTGGCGATTTCGTCCCAATTCACATTCCAAGTAATATTCGGCATGCTAATTACATTGCCGGTTGCGAAACTGCATTATCTCTTATAGTTTCCGAGATATGGACTATCGATAATTTACACCTTAGGCTCTGCTTTTAACTTGGGCCCAAATTGTAAAATGGTCTTATCTATTGGCGATTTCGTTCCAATTCACATTCCAAGTAATATTCGTCATGCTAATTACATTGCCGGTTGCCAAATTGCATTATCTCTTTTAGTTTCCGAGATATGGACTATCGATAATTTACACCTTAGGCTCTGCTTCTAACTTGGGCCCAAATTGTAAAATGGTCTTATCTATTGGCGATTTCGTTCCAATTCACATTCCAAGTGGTATTCGGCATGCTAATTACATTGCCGGTTGCCAAATTGCATTATCTCTTATAGTTTCCGAGATATGGACTATCGATAATTTACACCTTAGGCTCTGCTTCTAACTTGGGCCCAAATTGTAAAATGGTCTTATCTATTGGCGATTTCGTTCCAATTCACATTCCAAGTAATATTCGGCATGCTAATTACATTGCCGGTTGCCAAATTGCATTATCTCTTATAGTTTCCGAGATATGGACTATCGATAATTTACACCTTAGGCTCTGCTTCTAACTTGGGCCCAAATTGTAAAATGGTCTTATCTATTGGCGATTTCTTCCCAATTCACATTCCAAGTAATATTCGGCATGCTAATTACATTGCCGGTTGCGAAACTGCATTATCTCTTATAGTTTCCGAGATATGGACTATCGATAATTTACACCTTAGGCTCTGCTTCTAACTTGGGCCCAAATTGTAAAATGGTCTTATCTATTGGCGATTTCGTTCCAATTCACATTCCAAGTAATATTCGGCATGCTAATTACATTGCCGGTTGCCAAATTGCATTATCTCTTTTAGTTTCCGAGATATGGCTATCGATAATTTACACATTAGGCTCTGCTTCTAACTTGGGCCCAAATTGTAAAATGGTCTTATCTATTGGCGATTTCGTTCCAATTCACATTCCAAGTAATATTCGGCATGCTAATTACATTACCGGTTGCCAAATTGCATTATCTCTTATAGTTTCCGAGATATGGACTATCGATAATTTACACCTTAGGCTCTGCTTCTAACTTGGGCCCAAATTGTAAAATGGCCTTATCTATTGGCGATTTCGTTCCAATTCAAATTCCAAGTAATATTCGGCATGCTAATTACATTGCCGGTTGCCAAATTGCATTATCTCTTATAGTTTCCGAGATATGGACTATCGATAATTTACACCTTAGGCTCTGCTTCTAACTTGGGCCCAAATTGTAAAATGGTCTTATCTATTGGCGATTTCGTTCCAATTCACATTCCAAGTAATATTCGGCATGCTAATTACATTGCCGGTTTCCAAATTGAATTATCTCTTATAGTTTCCGAGATATGGACTATCGATAATTTACACCTTAGGCTCTGCTTCTAACTTGGGCCCAAATTGTAAAATGGTCTTACCTATTGGCGATTTCGTTCCAATTCACATTCCAAGTAATATTCGGCATGCTAATTACATTGCCGGTTGCCAAATTGCATTATATCTTATAGTTTTCGAGATATGGACTATCGATAATTTACACCTTAGGCTCTGCTTCTAACTTGGGCCCAAGTTGTAAAATGGTCTTATCTATTGGCGATTTCGTTCCAATTCACATTCCAAGTAATATTCGGCATGCTAATTACATTGCCGGTTGCCAAATTGCATTATCTCTTATAGTTTCCGAGATATGGACTATCGATAATTTACACCTTAGGCTCTGCTTCTAACTTGGGCCCAAATTGTAAAATGGTCTTATCTATTGGCGATTTCGTTCCAATTCACATTCCAAGTAATATTCGGCATGCTAATTACATTGCCGGTTGCCAAATTGCATTATCTCTTATAGTTTCCGAGATACGGACTATCGATAATTTACACCTTAGGCTCTGCTTCTAACTTGGGCCCAAATTGTAAAATGGTCTTATCTATTGGCGATTTCGTTCCAATTCACACTCCAAGAAATATTCGGCATGTTAATTACATTGCCGGTTGCGAAATTGCATTATCTCTTATAGTTTCCGAGATATGGACTATGGATAATTTACACCTTAGGCTCTGCTTTTAACTTGGGCCCAAATTGTAAAATGGTCTTATCTATTGGCGATTTCGTTCCAATTCACATTCCAAGTAATATTCGGCATGCTAATTACATTGCCGGTTGCAAATTGCATTATCTCTTATAGTTTCCGAGATATGGACTATCGATAATTTACACCTTAGGCTCTGCTTCTAACTTGGGCCCAAATTGTAAAATGGTCTTATCTATTGGCGATTTCGTTCCAATTCACATTCCAAGTAATATTCGGCATGCTAATTACATTGCCGGTTGCCAAATTGCATTATCTCTTATAGTTTCCGAGATATGGACTATCGATAATTTACACCTTAGGCTCTGCTTCTAACTTGGGCCCAAATTGTAAAATGGTCTTCTCTATTGGCGATTTCGTTCCAATTCACATTCCAAGTAATATTCGACATGCTAATTACATTGCGGGTTCCCAAATTGCATTATCTCTTATAGTTTCCTAGATATGGACTATCGATTATTTTTAACCTTAGGCTCTGCTTCTAACTTGGGCCCAAACTGTAAAATGGTCTTATCTATTGGCTATTTCGTTCCAATTCACATTCCAAGTAATATTCGGCATGCTTATTACAATGCCGGTTGCCAAATTGCATTATCTCTTATAGTTTCCGAGATATGGACTATCGATAATTTACACCTTAGGATCTGCTTCTAACTTGGGCCCAAATTGTAAAATGGTCTATTGGCGATTTCGTTCCAATTCACATTCCAAGTAATATTCGGCATGCTAATTACATTGCCGGTTGCCAAATTGAATTATCTCCTATAGTTTCCGAGATATGGACTATCGATAATTTACACCTTAGGCTCTGCTTCTAACTTGGGCCCAAATTGTAAAATGGTCTTACCTATTGGCGATTTCGTTCCAATTCACATTCCAAGTAATATTCGGCATGCTAATTACATTGCCGGTGGCCAAGTTGCATTATCTCTTATAGTTTCCGAGATATGGACTATCGATAATTTACACCTTAGGCTCTGCTTCTAACTTGGGCCCAAATTGTAAAATGGTCTTATCTATTGGCGATTTCGTTCCAATTCACATTCCAAGTAATATTCGGCATGCTAATTACATTGCCGGTTGCCAAATTGCATTATCTCTTATGGTTTCCGAGATATGGACTATCGATAATTTACACCTTAGGCTCTGCTTCTAACTTGGGCCCAAATTGTAAAATGGTCTTATCTATTGGCGATTTCGTTCCAATTCACATTCCAAGTAATATTCGGCATGCTAATTACATTGCCGGTTGCCAAATTGAATTATCTCCTATAGTTTCCGAGATATGGACTATCGATAATTTACACCTTAGGCTCTGCTTCTAACTTGGGCCCAAATTGTAAAATGGTCTTACCTATTGGCGATTTCGTTCCAATTCACATTCCAAGTAATATTCGGCATGCTAATTACATTGCCGGTGGCCAAGTTGCATTATCTCTTATAGTTTCCGAGATATGGACTATCGATAATTTACACCTTAGGCTCTGCTTCTAACTTGGGCCCAAATTGTAAAATGGTCTTATCTATTGGCGATTTCGTTCCAATTCACATTCCAAGTAATATTCGGCATGCTAATTACATTGCCGGTTCCCAAATTGCATTATCTCTTATAGTTTCCGAGATATGGACTATCGATTATTTTTAACCTTAGGCTCTGCTTCTAACTTGGGCCCAAACTGTAAAATGGTCTTATCTATTGGCGATTTAGTTCCAATTCACATTCCAAGTAGTATTCGGCATGCTAATTACATTGCCGGTTGCCAAATTGCATTATCTCTTATAGTTTCCGAGATATGAACTATCGGTAATTTACACCTTAGGCTCTGCTTCTAACTTGGGCCCAAATTGTAAAATCGTCTTATCTATTGGCGATTTCGTTCCAATTCACATTCCAAGTAATATTCGGCATGTTAATTACATTGCCGGTTGCCAAATTGCATTATCTCTTATAGTTTCCGAGATATGGACTATCGATAATTTACACCTTAGGCTCTGCTTCTAACTTGGGCCCAAATTGTAAAATGGTCTTATCTATTGGCGATTTCGTTCCAATTCACATTCCAAGTAATATTCGGCATGCAAATTACATTGCCGGTTGCCAAATTGAATTATCTCTTATAGTTTCCGAGATATGGACTATCGATAATTTACACCTTAGGCTCTGCTTCTAACTTGGGCCCAAATTGTAAAATGGTCTTATCTATTGGCGATTTCGTTCCAATTCATATTCCAAGTGGTATTCGGCATGCTAATTACATTGCCGGTTGCCAAATTGCATTATCTCTTATAGTTTCCGAGATATGGACTATCGATAATTTACACCTTAGGCTCTGCTTCTAACTTGGGCCCAAATTGTAAAATGGTCTTATCTATTGGCGATTTCGTTCCAATTCACATTCCAAGTAATATTCGGCATGCTAATTACATTGCCGGTTGCTAAATTGCATTATCTCTTATAGTTTCCGAGATATGGACTATCGATAATTTACACCTTAGGCTCTGCTTCTAACTTGGGCCCAAATTGTAAAATGGTCTTATCTATTGGCGATTTCGTCCCAATTCACATTCCAAGTAATATTCGGCATGCTAATTACATTGCCGGTTGCGAAACTGCATTATCTCTTATAGTTTCCGAGATATGGACTTTCGATAATTTACACCTTAGGCTCTGCTTCTAACTTGGGCCCAAATTGTAAAATGGTCTTATCTATTGGCGATTTCGTTCCAATTCACATTCCAAGTAATATTCGGCATGCTAATTACATTGCCGGTTGCCAAGTTGCATTATCTCTTATAGTTTCCGAGATATGGACTATCGATAATTTACACCTTAGGCTCTGCTTCTAACTTGGGCCCAAATTGTAAAATCGTCTTATCTATTGGCGATTTCGTTCCAATTCACATTCCAAGTAATATTCGGCATGCTAATTACATTGCCGGTTGCCAAATTGCATTATCTCTTATAGTTTCCGAGATATGGACTATCGATAATTTACACCTTAGGCTCTGCTTCTAACTTGGGCCCAAATTGTAAAATGGTCTTATCTATTGGCGATTTCGTTACAATTCACATTCCAAGTAATATTCGGCATGCTAATTACATAGCCGGTTGCCAAATTGAATTATCTCCTATAGTTTCCGAGATATGGACTATCGATAATTTACACCTTAGGCTCTGCTTCTAACTTGGGCCCAAATTGTAAAATGGTCTTATCTATTGGCGATTTCGTTACAATTCACATTCCAAGTAATATTCGGCATGCTAATTACATTGCCGGTGGCCTAGTTGCATTATCTCTTATAGTTTCCGAGATATGGACTATCGATAATTTACACCTTAGGCTCTGCTTCTAACTTGGGCCCAAATTGTAAAATGGTCTTATCTATTGGCGATTTCGTTCCAATTCACATTCCAAGTAATATTCGGCATGCTAATTACATTGCCGGTGGCCTAGTTGCATTATCTCTTATAGTTTCCGAGATATGGACTATCGATAATTTACACCTTAGGCTCTGCTTCTAACTTGGGCCCAAATTGTAAAATGGTCTTATCTATTGGCGATTTCGTTCCAATTCACATTCCAAGTAATATTCGGCATGCTAATTACATTGCCAGTTGCCAAATTGCATTATCTCTTATAGTTTTCGAGATATGGACTATGGATAATTTACACCTTAGGCTCTGCTTCTAACTTGGGCCCAAATTGTAAAATGGTCTTATCTATTGGCGATTTCATTCCAATTCACATTCCAAGTAATATTCGGCATGCTAATTACATTGCCGTTTGCCAAATTGCATTATCTCTTATAGTTTCCGAGATATGGACTATCGATAATTTACACCTTAGGCTCTGCTTCTAACTTGGGCCCAAATTGTAAAATGGTCTTATCTATTGGCGATTTCGTTCCAATTCACATTCCAAGTAATATTCGGCATGCTAATTACATTGCCGGTTGCCAAATTGCATTATCTCTTATAGTTTCCGAGATATGGACTATCGGTAATTTACACCTTAGGCTCTGCTTCTAACTTGGGCCCAAATTGTAAAATCGTCTTATCTATTGGCGATTTCGTTCCAGTTCACATTACAAGTAATATTCGGCATGCTAATTACATTGCCGGTTGCCAAATTGCATTATCTCTTATAGTTTCCGAGATATGGACTATCGATAATTTACACCTTAGGCTCTGCTTCTAACTTGGGCCCAAATTGTAAAATGGTCTTATCTATTGGCTATTTCATTCCAATTCACATTCCAAGTAATATGCGGCATGCTAATTACATTGCCGGTTGCCAAATTGCATTATCTCTTATAGTTTCCGAGATATGGACTATCGATAATTTACACCTTAGGCTCTGCTTCTAACTTGGGGCCAAATTGTAAAATGGTCTTATCTACTGGCGATTTCGTTCCAATTCACATTCCAAGTAATATTCGGCATGCTAATTACATTGCCGGTTGCCAAATTGTATTATCTCTTATAGTTTCCGAGATATGGACTATCGGTAATTTACACCTTAGGCTCTGCTTCTAACTTGGGCCCAAATTGTAAAATCGTCTTATCTATTGGCGATTTCGTTCCAATTCACATTCCAAGTAATATTCGGCATGCTGATTACATTGCCGGTTGCCAAATTGCATTATCTCTTATAGTTTCCGAGATATGGACTATCGATAATTTACACCTTAGGCTCTGCTTCTAACTTGGGCCCAAATTGTAAAATGGTCTTATCTATTGGCGATTTCGTTCCAATTCACATTCCAAGTAATATTCGGCATGCTAATTACATTGCCGGTTGCCAAATTGAATTATCTCTTATAGTTTCCGAGATATGGACTATCGATAATTTACACCTTAGGCTCTGATTCTAACTTGGGCCCAAATTGTAAAATGGTCTTATCTATTGGCGATTTCGTTCCAATTCACATTCCAAGTAATATTCGGCATGCTAATTACATTGCCGGTTGCCAAATTGCATTATCTCTTATAGTTTCCGAGATATGGACTATCGATAATTTACACCTTAGGCTCTGCTTCTAACTTGGGCCCAAATTGTAAAATGGTCTTATCTATTGGCGATTTCGTTCCAATTCACATTCCAAGTAATATTCGGCATGCTAATTACATTGCCGGTTGCCAAATTGCATTATCTCTTATAGTTTCCGAGATATGGACTATCGATAATTTACACCTTAGGCTCTGCTTCTAACTTGGGCCCAAATTGTAATATGGTCTTATCTATTGGCGATTTCGTTCCAATTCACATTCCAAGTAATATTCGGCATGCTAATTACATTGCCGGTTGCCAAATTGCATTATCTCTTATAGTTTCCGAGATACGGACTATCGATAATTTACACCTTAGGCTCTGCTTCTAACTTGGGCCCAAATTGTAAAATGGTCTTATCTATTGGCGATTTCGTTCCAATTCACACTCCAAGTAATATTCGGCATGCTAATTACATTGCCGGTTGCGAAATTGCATTATCTCTTATAGTTTCCGAGATATGGACTATCCATAATTTACACCTTAGGCTCTGCTTCTAACTTGGGCCCAAATTGTAAAATGGTCTTATCTATTGGCGACTTCGTTCCAATTCACATTCCAAGTAATATTCGGCATGCTGATTACATTGCCGGTTGCCAAATTGCATTATCTCTTATAGTTTCCGAGATATGGACTATCGATAATTTACACCTTAGGCTCTGCTTCTAACTTGGGCCCAAATTGTAAAATGGTCTTATCTATTGGCGATTTCGTTCCAATTCACATTCCAAGTAATATTCGGCATGCTAATTACATTGCCGGTTGCCAAATTGAATTATCTCTTATAGTTTCCGAGATATGGACTATCGATAATTTACACCTTAGGCTCCGCTTCTAACTTGGGCCCAAATTGTAAAATGGTCTTATCTATTGGCGATTTCGTCCCAATTCACATACCAAGTAATATTCGGCATGCTAATTACATTGCCGGTTGCCAAATTGCATTATCTGTTATAGTTTCCGAGATATGGACTATCGATAATTTACACCTTAGGCTCTGCTTCTAACTTGGGCCCAAATTGTAAAATGGTCTTATCTATTGGCGATTTCGTTCCAATTCACATTCCAAGTAATATTAGGCATGCTAATTACATTGCCGGTTGCCAAATTGCATTATCTCTTATAGTTTCCGAGATATGGACTATCGATAATTTACACCTTAGGCTCTGCTTCTAACTTGGGCCCAAATTGTAATATGGTCTTATCTATTGGCGATTTCGTTCCAATTCACATTCCAAGTAATATTCGGCATGCTAATTACATTGCCGGTTGCCAAATTGCATTATCTCTTATAGTTTCCGAGATACGGACTATCGATAATTTACACCTTAGGCTCTGCTTCTAACTTGGGCCCAAATTGTAAAATGGTCTTATCTATTGGCGATTTCGTTCCAATTCACATTCCAAGTAATATTCGGCATGCTAATTACATTGCCGGTTGCCAAATTGCATTATCTCTTATAGTTTCCGAGATATGGACTATGGATAATTTACACCTTAGGCTCTGCTTCTAACTTGGTCCCAAATTGTAAAATGGTCTTATCTATTGGCGATTTCGTTCCAATTCACATTCCAAGTAATATTCGGCATGCTAATTACATTGCCGGTTGCCAAATTGCATTATCTCTTATAGTTTCCGAGATGTGGACTATCGATAATTTACACCTTAGGCTCTGCTTCTAACTTGGGCCCAAATTGTAAAATGGTCTTATCTATTGGCGATTTCTTTCCAATTCACATTCCAAGTAATATTCGATATGCTAATTACATTGCCGGTGGCCAAGTTGCATTATCTCTTATAGTTTCCGAGATATGGACTATCGATAATTTACACCTTAGGCTCTGCTTCTAACTTGGGCCCAAATTGTAAAATGGTCTTATCTATTGGCGATTTCGTTCCAATTCACATCCCGAGTAATATTCGGCATGCTAATTACAATGCCGGTTCCCAAATTGCATTATCTCTTATAGTTTCCGAGATATGGACTATCGATTATTTTTAACCTTAGGCTCTGCTTCTAACTTGGGCCCAAACTGTAAAATGGTCTTATCTATTGGCGATTTCGTTCCAATTCACATTCCAAGTAGTATTCGGCATGCTAATTACATTGCCGGTTGCCAAATTGCATTATCTCTTATAGTTTCCGAGATATGGACTATCGATTATTTACACCTTAGGCTCTGCTTCTAACTTGGGCCCAAATTGTAAAATGGTCTTATCTATTGGCGATTTCGTCCCAATTCACATTCCAAGTAATATTCGGCATGCTAATTACATTGCCAGTTGCCAAATTGCATTATCTCTTATAGTTTCCGAGATATGGACTATGGATAATTTACACCTTAGGCTCTGCTTCTAACTTGGGCCCAAATTGTAAAATTTTCTTATCTATTGGCGATTTCATTCCAATTCACATTCCAAGTAATATTCGGCATGCTAATTACATTGCCGGTTGCCAAATTGCATTATCTCTTATAGTTTCCGAGATATGGACTATCGATAATTTACACCTTAGGCTCTGCTTCTAACTTGGGCCCAAATTGTAAAATCGTCTTATCTATTGGCGATTTCGTTCCAATTCACATTCCAAGTAATATTCGGCATGCTAATTACATTGCCGGTTGCCAAATTGCATTATCTCTGATAGTTTCCGAGATATGGACTATCGATAATTTACACCTTAGGCTCTGCTTCTAACTTGGGCCCAAATTGTAAAATGGTCTTATCTATTGGCGATTTCATTCCAATTCACATTCCAAGTAATATTCGGCATGCTAATTACATTGCCGGTTGCCAAATTGCATTATCTCTTATAGTTTCCGAGATATGGACTATCGATAATTTACACCTTAGGCTCTGCTTCTAACTTGGGCCCAAATTGTAAAATGGTCTTATCTATTGGCGATTTCGTTCCAAATCACATTCCAAGTAATATTCGGCATGCTAATTACATTGCCGGTTGCCAAATTGCATTATCTCTTATAGTTTCCGAGATATGGACTATCGATAATTTACACCTTAGGCTCTGCTTCTAACTTGGGCCCTAATTGTAAAATGGTTTTATCTATTGGCGATTTCGTTCCAATTCACATTCCAAGTAATATTCGGCATGCTAATTACATTGCCGGTTGCCAAATTGAATTATCTCTTATAGTTTCCGAGATATGGACTATCGATAATTTACACCTTAGGCTCTGCTTCTAACTTGGGCCCAAATTGTAAAATGGTCTTATCTATTGGCGATTTCGTTCCAATTCACATTCCAAGTGGTATTCGGCATGCTAATTACATTGCCGGTTGCCAAATTGCATTATCTCTTACAGTTTCCGAGATATGGACTATCGATAATTTACACCTTAGGCTCTGCTTCTAACTTGGGCCCAAATTGTAAAATGGTCTTATCTATTGGCGATTTCGTTCCAATTCACATTCCAAGTGGTATTCGGCATGCTAATTACATTGCCGGTTGCCAAATTGCATTATCTCTTTTAGTTTCCGAGATATGGACTATCGATAATTTACACCTTAGGCTCTGCTTCTAACTTGGGCCCAAATTGTAAAATGGTCTTATCTATTGGCGATTTCGTTCCAATTCACATTCCAAGTAATATTCGGCATGCTAATTACATTGCCGGTTGCCAAATTGAATTATCTATTATAGTTTCCGAGATATGGACTATCGATAATTCACACCTTAGGCTCTGCTTCTAACTTGGGCCCAAATTGTAAAATGGTCTTATCTATTGGCGATTTCGTTCCAATTCACATTCCAAGTAATATTCGGCATGCTGATTACATTGCCGGTTGCCAAATTGCATTATCTCTTATAGTTTCCGAGATATGGACTATCGATAATTTACACCTTAGGCTCTGCTTCTAACTTGGGCCCAAATTGTAAAATGGTCTTATCTATTGGCGATTTCGTTCCAATTCACATTCCAAGTAATATTCGGCATGCTAATTACATTGCCGGTTGCCAAATTGCATTATCTCTTATAGTTTCCGAGATATGGACTATCGATAATTTACACCTTAGGCTCTGCTTCTAACTTGGGCCCAAATTGTAATATGGTCTTATCTATTGGCGATTTCGTTCCAATTCACATTCCAAGTAATATTCGGCATGCTAATTACATTGCCGGTTGCCAAATTGCATTATCTCTTATAGTTTCCGAGATACGGACTATCGATAATTTACACCTTAGGCTCTGCTTCTAACTTGGGCCCAAATTGTAAAATGGTCTTATCTATTGGCGATTTCGTTCCAATTCACACTCCAAGTAATATTCGGCATGCTAATTACATTGCCGGTTGCGAAATTGCATTATCTCTTATAGTTTCCGAGATATGGACTATCCATAATTTACACCTTAGGCTCTGCTTCTAACTTGGGCCCAAATTGTAAAATGGTCTTATCTATTGGCGACTTCGTTCCAATTCACATTCCAAGTAATATTCGGCATGCTAATTACATTGCCGGTTGCGAAATTGCATTATCTCTTATAGTTTCCGAGATATGGACTATCCATAATTTACACCTTAGGCTCTGCTTCTAACTTGGGCCCAAATTGTAAAATGGTCTTATCTATTGGCGACTTCGTTCCAATTCACATTCCAAGTAATATTCGGCATGCTGATTACATTGCCGGTTGCCAAATTGCATTATCTCTTATAGTTTCCGAGATATGGACTATCGATAATTTACACCTTAGGCTCTGCTTCTAACTTGGGCCCAAATTGTAAAATGGTCTTATCTATTGGCGATTTCGTTCCAATTCACATTCCAAGTAATATTCGGCATGCTAATTACATTGCCGGTTGCCAAATTGAATTATCTCTTATAGTTTCCGAGATATGGACTATCGATAATTTACACCTTAGGCTCCGCTTCTAACTTGGGCCCAAATTGTAAAATGGTCTTATCTATTGGCGATTTCGTCCCAATTCACATACCAAGTAATATTCGGCATGCTAATTACATTGCCGGTTGCCAAATTGCATTATCTGTTATAGTTTCCGAGATATGGACTATCGATAATTTACACCTTAGGCTCTGCTTCTAACTTGGGCCCAAATTGTAAAATGGTCTTATCTATTGGCGATTTCGTTCCAATTCACATTCCAAGTAATATTAGGCATGCTAATTACATTGCCGGTTGCCAAATTGCATTATCTCTTATAGTTTCCGAGATATGGACTATCGATAATTTACACCTTAGGCTCTGCTTCTAACTTGGGCCAAAATTGTAATATGGTCTTATCTATTGGCGATTTCGTTCCAATTCACATTCCAAGTAATATTCGGCATGCTAATTACATTGCCGGTTGCCAAATTGCATTATCTCTTATAGTTTCCGAGATACGGACTATCGATAATTTACACCTTAGGCTCTGCTTCTAACTTGGGCCCAAATTGTAAAATGGTCTTATCTATTGGCGATTTCGTTCCAATTCACATTCCAAGTAATATTCGGCATGCTAATTACATTGCCGGTTGCCAAATTGCATTATCTCTTATAGTTTCCGAGATATGGACTATGGATAATTTACACCTTAGGCTCTGCTTCTAACTTGGTCCCAAATTGTAAAATGGTCTTATCTATTGGCGATTTCGTTCCAATTCACATTCCAAGTAATATTCGGCATGCTAATTACATTGCCGGTTGCCAAATTGCATTATCTCTTATAGTTTCCGAGATGTGGACTATCGATAATTTACACCTTAGGCTCTGCTTCTAACTTGGGCCCAAATTGTAAAATGGTCTTATCTATTGGCGATTTCTTTCCAATTCACATTCCAAGTAATATTCGATATGCTAATTACATTGCCGGTGGCCAAGTTGCATTATCTCTTATAGTTTCCGAGATATGGACTATCGATAATTTACACCTTAGGCTCTGCTTCTAACTTGGGCCCAAATTGTAAAATGGTCTTATCTATTGGCGATTTCGTTCCAATTCACATTCCGAATAATATTCGGCATGCTAATTACAATGCCGGTTCCCAAATTGCATTATCTCTTATAGTTTCCGAGATATGGACTATCGATTATTTTTAACCTTAGGCTCTGCTTCTAACTTGGGCCCAAACTGTAAAATGGTCTTATCTATTGGCGATTTCGTTCCAATTCACATTCCAAGTAGTATTCGGCATGCTAATTACATTGCCGGTTGCCAAATTGCATTATCTCTTATAGTTTCCGAGATATGGACTATCGATTATTTACACCTTAGGCTCTGCTTCTAACTTGGGCCCAAATTGTAAAATGGTCTTATCTATTGGCGATTTCGTCCCAATTCACATTCCAAGTAATATTCGGCATGCTAATTACATTGCCAGTTGCCAAATTGCATTATCTCTTATAGTTTCCGAGATATGGACTATGGATAATTTACACCTTAGGCTCTGCTTCTAACTTGGGCCCAAATTGTAAAATTTTCTTATCTATTGGCGATTTCATTCCAATTCACATTCCAAGTAATATTCGGCATGCTAATTACATTGCCGGTTGCCAAATTGCATTATCTCTTATAGTTTCCGAGATATGGACTATCGATAATTTACACCTTAGGCTCTGCTTCTAACTTGGGCCCAAATTGTAAAATGGTCTTATCTATTGGCGATTTCGTTCCAATTCACATTCCAAGTAATATTCGGCATGCTAATTACATTGCCGGTTGCCAAATTGTATTATCACTTATAGTTTCCGAGATATGGACTATCGGTAATTTACACCTTAGGTTCTGCTTCTAACTTGGGCCCAAATTGTAAAATCGTCTTATCTATTGGCGATTTCGTTCTAATTCACATTCCAAGTAATATTCGGCATGCTAATTACATTGCCGGTTGCCAAATTGCATTATCTCTGATAGTTTCCGAGATATGGACTATCGATAATTTACACCTTAGGCTCTGCTTCTAACTTGGGCCCAAATTGTAAAATGGTCTTATCTATTGGCGATTTCATTCCAATTCACATTCCAAGTAATATTCGGCATGCTAATTACATTGCCGGTTGCCAAATTGCATTATCTCTTATAGTTTCCGAGATATGGACTATCGATAATTTACACCTTAGGCTCTGCTTCTAACTTGGGCCCAAATTGTAAAATGGTCTTATCTATTGGCGATTTCGTTCCAAATCACATTCCAAGTAATATTCGGCATGCTAATTACATTGCCGGTTGCCAAATTGCATTATCTCTTATAGTTTCCGAGATATGGACTATCGATAATTTACACCTTAGGCTCTGCTTCTAACTTGGGCCCTAATTGTAAAATGGTTTTATCTATTGGCGATTTCGTTCCAATTCACATTCCAAGTAATATTCGGCATGCTAATTACATTGCCGGTTGCCAAATTGAATTATCTCTTATAGTTTCCGAGATATGGACTATCGATAATTTACACCTTAGGCTCTGCTTCTAACTTGGGCCCAAATTGTAAAATGGTCTTATCTATTGGCGATTTCGTTCCAATTCACATTCCAAGTGGTATTCGGCATGCTAATTACATTGCCGGTTGCCAAATTGCATTATCTCTTACAGTTTCCGAGATATGGACTATCGATAATTTACACCTTAGGCTCTGCTTCTAACTTGGGCCCAAATTGTAAAATGGTCTTATCTATTGGCGATTTCGTTCCAATTCACATTCCAAGTGGTATTCGGCATGCTAATTACATTGCCGGTTGCCAAATTGCATTATCTCTTTTAGTTTCCGAGATATGGACTATCGATAATTTACACCTTAGGCTCTGCTTCTAACTTGGGCCCAAATTGTAAAATGGTCTTATCTATTGGCGATTTCGTTCCAATTCACATTCCAAGTAATATTCGGCATGCTAATTACATTGCCGGTTGCCAAATTGAATTATCTATTATAGTTTCCGAGATATGGACTATCGATAATTCACACCTTAGGCTCTGCTTCTAACTTGGGCCCAAATTGTAAAATGGTCTTATCTATTGGCGATTTCGTTCCAATACACATTCCAAGTGGTATTCGGCATGCTAATTACATTGCCGGTTGCCAAATTGAATTATCTCTTATAGTTTCCGAGATATGGACTATCGATAATTTACACCTTAGGCTCTGATTCTAACTTGGGCCCAAATTGTAAAATGGTCTTATCTATTGGCGATTTCGTTCCAATTCACATTCCAAGTGGTATTCGGCATGCTAATTACATTGCCGGTTGCCAAATTGCATTATCTCTTATAGTTTCCGAGATATGGACTATCGATTATTTACACCTTAGGCTCTGCTTCTAACTTGGGCCCAAATTGTAAAATGGTCTTATCTATTGGCGATTTCGTTCCAATTCACATTCCAAGTAATATTCGGCATGCTGATTACATTGCCGGTTGCCAAATTGCATTATCTCTTATAGTTTCCGAGATATGGACTATCGATAATTTACACCTTAGGCTCTGCTTCTAACTTGGGCCCAAATTGTAAAATGGTCTTATCTATTGGCGATTTCGTCCCAATTCACATTCCAAGTAATATTCGGCATGCTAATTACATTGCCGGTTGCGAAACTGCATTATCTCTTATAGTTTCCGAGATATGGACTTTCGATAATTTACACCTTAGGCTCTGCTTCTAACTTGGGCCCAAATTGTAAAATGGTCTTATCTATTGGCGATTTCGTTCCAATTCACATTCCAAGTAATATTCGGCATGCTAATTACATTGCCGGTTGCCAAGTTGCATTATCTCTTATAGTTTCCGAGATATGGACTATCGATAATTTACACCTTAGGCTCTGCTTCTAACTTGGGCCCAAATTGTAAAATCGTCTTATCTATTGGCGATTTCGTTCCAATTCACATTCCAAGTAATATTCGGCATGCTAATTACATTGCCGGTTGCCAAATTGCATTATCTCTTATAGTTTCCGAGATATGGACTATCGATAATTTACACCTTAGGCTCTGCTTCTAACTTGGGCCCAAATTGTAAAATGGTCTTATCTATTGGCGATTTCGTTACAATTCACATTCCAAGTAATATTCGGCATGCTAATTACATAGCCGGTTGCCAAATTGAATTATCTCCTATAGTTTCCGAGATATGGACTATCGATAATTTACACCTTAGGCTCTGCTTCTAACTTGGGCCCAAATTGTAAAATGGTCTTATCTATTGGCGATTTCGTTACAATTCACATTCCAAGTAATATTCGGCATGCTAATTACATTGCCGGTGGCCTAGTTGCATTATCTCTTATAGTTTCCGAGATATGGACTATCGATAATTTACACCTTAGGCTCTGCTTCTAACTTGGGCCCAAATTGTAAAATGGTCTTATCTATTGGCGATTTCGTTCCAATTCACATTCCAAGTAATATTCGGCATGCTAATTACATTGCCGGTGGCCTAGTTGCATTATCTCTTATAGTTTCCGAGATATGGACTATCGATAATTTACACCTTAGGCTCTGCTTCTAACTTGGGCCCAAATTGTAAAATGGTCTTATCTATTGGCGATTTCGTTCCAATTCACATTCCAAGTAATATTCGGCATGCTAATTACATTGCCAGTTGCCAAATTGCATTATCTCTTATAGTTTTCGAGATATGGACTATGGATAATTTACACCTTAGGCTCTGCTTCTAACTTGGGCCCAAATTGTAAAATGGTCTTATCTATTAGCGATTTCATTCCAATTCACATTCCAAGTAATATTCGGCATGCTAATTACATTGCCGTTTGCCAAATTGCATTATCTCTTATAGTTTCCGAGATATGGGCTATCGATAATTTACACCTTAGGCTCTGCTTCTAACTTGGGCCCAAATTGTAAAATGGTCTTATCTATTGGCGATTTCGTTCCAATTCACATTCCAAGTAATATTCGGCATGCTAATTACATTGCCGGTTGCCAAATTGCATTATCTCTTATAGTTTCCGAGATATGGACTATCGGTAATTTACACCTTAGGCTCTGCTTCTAACTTGGGCCCAAATTGTAAAATCGTCTTATCTATTGGCGATTTCGTTCCAGTTCACATTACAAGTAATATTCGGCATGCTAATTACATTGCCGGTTGCCAAATTGCATTATCTCTTATAGTTTCCGAGATATGGACTATCGATAATTTACACATTAGGCTCTGCTTCTAACTTGGGCCCAAATTGTAAAATGGTCTTATCTATTGGCTATTTCATTCCAATTCACATTCCAAGTAATATGCGGCATGCTAATTACATTGCCGGTTGCCAAATTGCATTATCTCTTATAGTTTCCGAGATATGGACTATCGATAATTTACACCTTAGGCTCTGCTTCTAACTTGGGGCCAAATTGTAAAATGGTCTTATCTATTGGCGATTTCGTTCCAATTCACATTCCAAGTAATATTCGGCATGCTAATTACATTGCCGGTTGCCAAATTGTATTATCTCTTATAGTTTCCGAGATATGGACTATCGGTAATTTACACCTTAGGCTCTGCTTCTAACTTGGGCCCAAATTGTAAAATCGTCTTATCTATTGGCGATTTCGTTCCAATTCACATTCCAAGTAATATTCGGCATGCTGATTACATTGCCGGTTGCCAAATTGCATTATCTCTTATAGTTTCCGAGATATGGACTATCGATAATTTACACCTTAGGCTCTGCTTCTAACTTGGGCCCAAATTGTAAAATGGTCTTATCTATTGGCGATTTCGTTCCAATTCACATTCCAAGTAATATTCGGCATGCTAATTACATTGCCGGTTGCCAAATTGAATTATCTCTTATAGTTTCCGAGATATGGACTATCGATAATTTACACCTTAGGCTCTGATTCTAACTTGGGCCCAAATTGTAAAATGGTCTTATCTATTGGCGATTTCGTTCCAATTCACATTCCAAGTGGTATTCGGCATGCTAATTACATTGCCGGTTGCCAAATTGCATTATCTCTTATAGTTTCCGAGATATGGACTATCGATTATTTACACCTTAGGCTCTGCTTCTAACTTGGGCCCAAATTGTAAAATGGTCTTATCTATTGGCGATTTCGTTCCAATTCACATTCCAAGTAATATTCGGCATGCTGATTACATTGCCGGTTGCCAAATTGCATTATCTCTTATAGTTTCCGAGATATGGACTATCGATAATTTACACCTTAGGCTCTGCTTCTAACTTGGGCCCAAATTGTAAAATGGTCTTATCTATTGGCGATTTCGTTCCAATTCACATTCCAAGTAATATTCGGCATGCTAATTACATTGCCGGTTGCCAAATTGCATTATCTCTTATAGTTTCCGAGATATGGACTATCGATAATTTACACCTTAGGCTCTGCTTCTAACTTGGGCCCAAATTGTAATATGGTCTTATCTATTGGCGATTTCGTTCCAATTCACATTCCAAGTAATATTCGGCATGCTAATTACATTGCCGGTTGCCAAATTGCATTATCTCTTATAGTTTCCGAGATACGGACTATCGATAATTTACACCTTAGGCTCTGCTTCTAACTTGGGCCCAAATTGTAAAATGGTCTTATCTATTGGCGATTTCGTTCCAATTCACACTCCAAGTAATATTCGGCATGCTAATTACATTGCCGGTTGCGAAATTGCATTATCTCTTATAGTTTCCGAGATATGGACTATCCATAATTTACACCTTAGGCTCTGCTTCTAACTTGGGCCCAAATTGTAAAATGGTCTTATCTATTGGCGACTTCGTTCCAATTCACATTCCAAGTAATATTCGGCATGCTGATTACATTGCCGGTTGCCAAATTGCATTATCTCTTATAGTTTCCGAGATATGGACTATCGATAATTTACACCTTAGGCTCTGCTTCTAACTTGGGCCCAAATTGTAAAATGGTCTTATCTATTGGCGATTTCGTTCCAATTCACATTCCAAGTAATATTCGGCATGCTAATTACATTGCCGGTTGCCAAATTGAATTATCTCTTATAGTTTCCGAGATATGGACTATCGATAATTTACACCTTAGGCTCCGCTTCTAACTTGGGCCCAAATTGTAAAATGGTCTTATCTATTGGCGATTTCGTCCCAATTCACATACCAAGTAATATTCGGCATGCTAATTACATTGCCGGTTGCCAAATTGCATTATCTGTTATAGTTTCCGAGATATGGACTATCGATAATTTACACCTTAGGCTCTGCTTCTAACTTGGGCCCAAATTGTAAAATGGTCTTATCTATTGGCGATTTCGTTCCAATTCACATTCCAAGTAATATTAGGCATGCTAATTACATTGCCGGTTGCCAAATTGCATTATCTCTTATAGTTTCCGAGATATGGACTATCGATAATTTACACCTTAGGCTCTGCTTCTAACTTGGGCCCAAATTGTAATATGGTCTTATCTATTGGCGATTTCGTTCCAATTCACATTCCAAGTAATATTCGGCATGCTAATTACATTGCCGGTTGCCAAATTGCATTATCTCTTATAGTTTCCGAGATACGGACTATCGATAATTTACACCTTAGGCTCTGCTTCTAACTTGGGCCCAAATTGTAAAATGGTCTTATCTATTGGCGATTTCGTTCCAATTCACATTCCAAGTAATATTCGGCATGCTAATTACATTGCCGGTTGCCAAATTGCATTATCTCTTATAGTTTCCGAGATATGGACTATGGATAATTTACACCTTAGGCTCTGCTTCTAACTTGGTCCCAAATTGTAAAATGGTCTTATCTATTGGCGATTTCGTTCCAATTCACATTCCAAGTAATATTCGGCATGCTAATTACATTGCCGGTTGCCAAATTGCATTATCTCTTATAGTTTCCGAGATGTGGACTATCGATAATTTACACCTTAGGCTCTGCTTCTAACTTGGGCCCAAATTGTAAAATGGTCTTATCTATTGGCGATTTCTTTCCAATTCACATTCCAAGTAATATTCGATATGCTAATTACATTGCCGGTGGCCAAGTTGCATTATCTCTTATAGTTTCCGAGATATGGACTATCGATAATTTACACCTTAGGCTCTGCTTCTAACTTGGGCCCAAATTGTAAAATGGTCTTATCTATTGGCGATTTCGTTCCAATTCACATCCCGAGTAATATTCGGCATGCTAATTACAATGCCGGTTCCCAAATTGCATTATCTCTTATAGTTTCCGAGATATGGACTATCGATTATTTTTAACCTTAGGCTCTGCTTCTAACTTGGGCCCAAACTGTAAAATGGTCTTATCTATTGGCGATTTCGTTCCAATTCACATTCCAAGTAGTATTCGGCATGCTAATTACATTGCCGGTTGCCAAATTGCATTATCTCTTATAGTTTCCGAGATATGGACTATCGATTATTTACACCTTAGGCTCTGCTTCTAACTTGGGCCCAAATTGTAAAATGGTCTTATCTATTGGCGATTTCGTCCCAATTCACATTCCAAGTAATATTCGGCATGCTAATTACATTGCCAGTTGCCAAATTGCATTATCTCTTATAGTTTCCGAGATATGGACTATGGATAATTTACACCTTAGGCTCTGCTTCTAACTTGGGCCCAAATTGTAAAATTTTCTTATCTATTGGCGATTTCATTCCAATTCACATTCCAAGTAATATTCGGCATGCTAATTACATTGCCGGTTGCCAAATTGCATTATCTCTTATAGTTTCCGAGATATGGACTATCGATAATTTACACCTTAGGCTCTGCTTCTAACTAGGGCCCAAATTGTAAAATGGTCTTATCTATTGGCGATTTCGTTCCAATTCACATTCCAAGTAATATTCGGCATGCTAATTACATTGCCGGTTGCCAAATTGCATTATCACTTATAGTTTCCGAGATATGGACTATCGGTAATTTACACCTTAGGCTCTGCTTCTAACTTGGGCCCAAATTGTAAAATCGTCTTATCTATTGGCGATTTCGTTCCAATTCACATTCCAAGTAATATTCGGCATGCTAATTACATTGCCGGTTGCCAAATTGCATTATCTCTGATAGTTTCCGAGATATGGACTATCGATAATTTACACCTTAGGCTCTGCTTCTAACTTGGGCCCAAATTGTAAAATGGTCTTATCTATTGGCGATTTCATTCCAATTCACATTCCAAGTAATATTCGGCATGCTAATTACATTGCCGGTTGCCAAATTGCATTATCTCTTATAGTTTCCGAGATATGGACTATCGATAATTTACACCTTAGGCTCTGCTTCTAACTTGGGCCCAAATTGTAAAATGGTCTTATCTATTGGCGATTTCGTTCCAAATCACATTCCAAGTAATATTCGGCATGCTAATTACATTGCCGGTTGCCAAATTGCATTATCTCTTATAGTTTCCGAGATATGGACTATCGATAATTTACACCTTAGGCTCTGCTTCTAACTTGGGCCCTAATTGTAAAATGGTTTTATCTATTGGCGATTTCGTTCCAATTCACATTCCAAGTAATATTCGGCATGCTAATTACATTGCCGGTTGCCAAATTGAATTATCTCTTATAGTTTCCGAGATATGGACTATCGATAATTTACACCTTAGGCTCTGCTTCTAACTTGGGCCCAAATTGTAAAATGGTCTTATCTATTGGCGATTTCGTTCCAATTCACATTCCAAGTGGTATTCGGCATGCTAATTACATTGCCGGTTGCCAAATTGCATTATCTCTTACAGTTTCCGAGATATGGACTATCGATAATTTACACCTTAGGCTCTGCTTCTAACTTGGGCCCAAATTGTAAAATGGTCTTATCTATTGGCGATTTCGTTCCAATTCACATTCCAAGTGGTATTCGGCATGCTAATTACATTGCCGGTTGCCAAATTGCATTATCTCTTTTAGTTTCCGAGATATGGACTATCGATAAATTACACCTTAGGCTCTGCTTCTAACTTGGGCCCAAATTGTAAAATGGTCTTATCTATTGGCGATTTCGTTCCAATTCACATTCCAAGTAATATTCGGCATGCTAATTACATTGCCGGTTGCCAAATTGAATTATCTATTATAGTTTCCGAGATATGGACTATCGATAATTCACACCTTAGGCTCTGCTTCTAACTTGGGCCCAAATTGTAAAATGGTCTTATCTATTGGCGATTTCGTTCCAATACACATTCCAAGTGGTATTCGGCATGCTAATTACATTGCCGGTTGCCAAATTGAATTATCTCTTATAGTTTCCGAGATATGGACTATCGATAATTTACACCTTAGGCTCTGATTCTAACTTGGGCCCAAATTGTAAAATGGTCTTATCTATTGGCGATTTCGTTCCAATTCACATTCCAAGTGGTATTCGGCATGCTAATTACATTGCCGGTTGCCAAATTGCATTATCTCTTATAGTTTCCGAGATATGGACTATCGATTATTTACACCTTAGGCTCTGCTTCTAACTTGGGCCCAAATTGTAAAATGGTCTTATCTATTGGCGATTTCGTTCCAATTCACATTCCAAGTAATATTCGGCATGCTGATTACATTGCCGGTTGCCAAATTGCATTATCTCTTATAGTTTCCGAGATATGGACTATCGATAATTTACACCTTAGGCTCTGCTTCTAACTTGGGCCCAAATTGTAAAATGGTCTTATCTATTGGCGATTTCGTTCCAATTCACATTCCAAGTAATATTCGGCATGCTAATTACATTGCCGGTTGCCAAATTGCATTATCTCTTATAGTTTCCGAGATATGGACTATCGATAATTTACACCTTAGGCTCTGCTTCTAACTTGGGCCCAAATTGTAATATGGTCTTATCTATTGGCGATTTCGTTCCAATTCACATTCCAAGTAATATTCGGCATGCTAATTACATTGCCGGTTGCCAAATTGCATTATCTCTTATAGTTTCCGAGATACGGACTATCGATAATTTACACCTTAGGCTCTGCTTCTAACTTGGGCCCAAATTGTAAAATGGTCTTATCTATTGGCGATTTCGTTCCAATTCACACTCCAAGTAATATTCGGCATGCTAATTACATTGCCGGTTGCGAAATTGCATTATCTCTTATAGTTTCCGAGATATGGACTATCCATAATTTACACCTTAGGCTCTGCTTCTAACTTGGGCCCAAATTGTAAAATGGTCTTATCTATTGGCGACTTCGTTCCAATTCACATTCCAAGTAATATTCGGCATGCTAATTACATTGCCGGTTGCGAAATTGCATTATCTCTTATAGTTTCCGAGATATGGACTATCCATAATTTACACCTTAGGCTCTGCTTCTAACTTGGGCCCAAATTGTAAAATGGTCTTATCTATTGGCGACTTCGTTCCAATTCACATTCCAAGTAATATTCGGCATGCTGATTACATTGCCGGTTGCCAAATTGCATTATCTCTTATAGTTTCCGAGATATGGACTATCGATAATTTACACCTTAGGCTCTGCTTCTAACTTGGGCCCAAATTGTAAAATGGTCTTATCTATTGGCGATTTCGTTCCAATTCACATTCCAAGTAATATTCGGCATGCTAATTACATTGCCGGTTGCCAAATTGAATTATCTCTTATAGTTTCCGAGATATGGACTATCGATAATTTACACCTTAGGCTCCGCTTCTAACTTGGGCCCAAATTGTAAAATGGTCTTATCTATTGGCGATTTCGTCCCAATTCACATACCAAGTAATATTCGGCATGCTAATTACATTGCCGGTTGCCAAATTGCATTATCTGTTATAGTTTCCGAGATATGGACTATCGATAATTTACACCTTAGGCTCTGCTTCTAACTTGGGCCCAAATTGTAAAATGGTCTTATCTATTGGCGATTTCGTTCCAATTCACATTCCAAGTAATATTAGGCATGCTAATTACATTGCCGGTTGCCAAATTGCATTATCTCTTATAGTTTCCGAGATATGGACTATCGATAATTTACACCTTAGGCTCTGCTTCTAACTTGGGCCAAAATTGTAATATGGTCTTATCTATTGGCGATTTCGTTCCAATTCACATTCCAAGTAATATTCGGCATGCTAATTACATTGCCGGTTGCCAAATTGCATTATCTCTTATAGTTTCCGAGATACGGACTATCGATAATTTACACCTTAGGCTCTGCTTCTAACTTGGGCCCAAATTGTAAAATGGTCTTATCTATTGGCGATTTCGTTCCAATTCACATTCCAAGTAATATTCGGCATGCTAATTACATTGCCGGTTGCCAAATTGCATTATCTCTTATAGTTTCCGAGATATGGACTATGGATAATTTACACCTTAGGCTCTGCTTCTAACTTGGTCCCAAATTGTAAAATGGTCTTATCTATTGGCGATTTCGTTCCAATTCACATTCCAAGTAATATTCGGCATGCTAATTACATTGCCGGTTGCCAAATTGCATTATCTCTTATAGTTTCCGAGATGTGGACTATCGATAATTTACACCTTAGGCTCTGCTTCTAACTTGGGCCCAAATTGTAAAATGGTCTTATCTATTGGCGATTTCTTTCCAATTCACATTCCAAGTAATATTCGATATGCTAATTACATTGCCGGTGGCCAAGTTGCATTATCTCTTATAGTTTCCGAGATATGGACTATCGATAATTTACACCTTAGGCTCTGCTTCTAACTTGGGCCCAAATTGTAAAATGGTCTTATCTATTGGCGATTTCGTTCCAATTCACATTCCGAATAATATTCGGCATGCTAATTACAATGCCGGTTCCCAAATTGCATTATCTCTTATAGTTTCCGAGATATGGACTATCGATTATTTTTAACCTTAGGCTCTGCTTCTAACTTGGGCCCAAACTGTAAAATGGTCTTATCTATTGGCGATTTCGTTCCAATTCACATTCCAAGTAGTATTCGGCATGCTAATTACATTGCCGGTTGCCAAATTGCATTATCTCTTATAGTTTCCGAGATATGGACTATCGATTATTTACACCTTAGGCTCTGCTTCTAACTTGGGCCCAAATTGTAAAATGGTCTTATCTATTGGCGATTTCGTCCCAATTCACATTCCAAGTAATATTCGGCATGCTAATTACATTGCCAGTTGCCAAATTGCATTATCTCTTATAGTTTCCGAGATATGGACTATGGATAATTTACACCTTAGGCTCTGCTTCTAACTTGGGCCCAAATTGTAAAATTTTCTTATCTATTGGCGATTTCATTCCAATTCACATTCCAAGTAATATTCGGCATGCTAATTACATTGCCGGTTGCCAAATTGCATTATCTCTTATAGTTTCCGAGATATGGACTATCGATAATTTACACCTTAGGCTCTGCTTCTAACTTGGGCCCAAATTGTAAAATGGTCTTATCTATTGGCGATTTCGTTCCAATTCACATTCCAAGTAATATTCGGCATGCTAATTACATTGCCGGTTGCCAAATTGTATTATCACTTATAGTTTCCGAGATATGGACTATCGGTAATTTACACCTTAGGCTCTGCTTCTAACTTGGGCCCAAATTGTAAAATCGTCTTATCTATTGGCGATTTCGTTCCAATTCACATTCCAAGTAATATTCGGCATGCTAATTACATTGCCGGTTGCCAAATTGCATTATCTCTGATAGTTTCCGAGATATGGACTATCGATAATTTACACCTTAGGCTCTGCTTCTAACTTGGGCCCAAATTGTAAAATGGTCTTATCTATTGGCGATTTCATTCCAATTCACATTCCAAGTAATATTCGGCATGCTAATTACATTGCCGGTTGCCAAATTGCATTATCTCTTATAGTTTCCGAGATATGGACTATCGATAATTTACACCTTAGGCTCTGCTTCTAACTTGGGCCCAAATTGTAAAATGGTCTTATCTATTGGCGATTTCGTTCCAAATCACATTCCAAGTAATATTCGGCATGCTAATTACATTGCCGGTTGCCAAATTGCATTATCTCTTATAGTTTCCGAGATATGGACTATCGATAATTTACACCTTAGGCTCTGCTTCTAACTTGGGCCCTAATTGTAAAATGGTTTTATCTATTGGCGATTTCGTTCCAATTCACATTCCAAGTAATATTCGGCATGCTAATTACATTGCCGGTTGCCAAATTGAATTATCTCTTATAGTTTCCGAGATATGGACTATCGATAATTTACACCTTAGGCTCTGCTTCTAACTTGGGCCCAAATTGTAAAATGGTCTTATCTATTGGCGATTTCGTTCCAATTCACATTCCAAGTGGTATTCGGCATGCTAATTACATTGCCGGTTGCCAAATTGCATTATCTCTTACAGTTTCCGAGATATGGACTATCGATAATTTACACCTTAGGCTCTGCTTCTAACTTGGGCCCAAATTGTAAAATGGTCTTATCTATTGGCGATTTCGTTCCAATTCACATTCCAAGTGATATTCGGCATGCTAATTACATTGCCGGTTGCCAAATTGCATTATCTCTTTTAGTTTCCGAGATATGGACTATCGATAATTTACACCTTAGGCTCTGCTTCTAACTTGGGCCCAAATTGTAAAATGGTCTTATCTATTGGCGATTTCGTTCCAATTCACATTCCAAGTAATATTCGGCATGCTAATTACATTGCCGGTTGCCAAATTGAATTATCTATTATAGTTTCCGAGATATGGACTATCGATAATTCACACCTTAGGCTCTGCTTCTAACTTGGGCCCAAATTGTAAAATGGTCTTATCTATTGGCGATTTCGTTCCAATACACATTCCAAGTGGTATTCGGCATGCTAATTACATTGCCGGTTGCCAAATTGAATTATCTCTTATAGTTTCCGAGATATGGACTATCGATAATTTACACCTTAGGCTCTGATTCTAACTTGGGCCCAAATTGTAAAATGGTCTTATCTATTGGCGATTTCGTTCCAATTCACATTCCAAGTGGTATTCGGCATGCTAATTACATTGCCGGTTGCCAAATTGCATTATCTCTTATAGTTTCCGAGATATGGACTATCGATTATTTACACCTTAGGCTCTGCTTCTAACTTGGGCCCAAATTGTAAAATGGTCTTATCTATTGGCGATTTCGTTCCAATTCACATTCCAAGTAATATTCGGCATGCTGATTACATTGCCGGTTGCCAAATTGCATTATCTCTTATAGTTTCCGAGATATGGACTATCGATAATTTACACCTTAGGCTCTGCTTCTAACTTGGGCCCAAATTGTAAAATGGTCTTATCTATTGGCGATTTCGTTCCAATTCACATTCCAAGTAATATTCGGCATGCTAATTACATTGCCGGTTGCCAAATTGCATTATCTCTTATAGTTTCCGAGATATGGACTATCGATAATTTACACCTTAGGCTCTGCTTCTAACTTGGGCCCAAATTGTAATATGGTCTTATCTATTGGCGATTTCGTTCCAATTCACATTCCAAGTAATATTCGGCATGCTAATTACATTGCCGGTTGCCAAATTGCATTATCTCTTATAGTTTCCGAGATACGGACTATCGATAATTTACACCTTAGGCTCTGCTTCTAACTTGGGCCCAAATTGTAAAATGGTCTTATCTATTGGCGATTTCGTTCCAATTCACACTCCAAGTAATATTCGGCATGCTAATTACATTGCCGGTTGCGAAATTGCATTATCTCTTATAGTTTCCGAGATATGGACTATCCATAATTTACACCTTAGGCTCTGCTTCTAACTTGGGCCCAAATTGTAAAATGGTCTTATCTATTGGCGACTTCGTTCCAATTCACATTCCAAGTAATATTCGGCATGCTGATTACATTGCCGGTTGCCAAATTGCATTATCTCTTATAGTTTCCGAGATATGGACTATCGATAATTTACACCTTAGGCTCTGCTTCTAACTTGGGCCCAAATTGTAAAATGGTCTTATCTATTGGCGATTTCGTTCCAATTCACATTCCAAGTAATATTCGGCATGCTAATTACATTGCCGGTTGCCAAATTGAATTATCTCTTATAGTTTCCGAGATATGGACTATCGATAATTTACACCTTAGGCTCCGCTTCTAACTTGGGCCCAAATTGTAAAATGGTCTTATCTATTGGCGATTTCGTCCCAATTCACATACCAAGTAATATTCGGCATGCTAATTACATTGCCGGTTGCCAAATTGCATTATCTGTTATAGTTTCCGAGATATGGACTATCGATAATTTACACCTTAGGCTCTGCTTCTAACTTGGGCCCAAATTGTAAAATGGTCTTATCTATTGGCGATTTCGTTCCAATTCACATTCCAAGTAATATTAGGCATGCTAATTACATTGCCGGTTGCCAAATTGCATTATCTCTTATAGTTTCCGAGATATGGACTATCGATAATTTACACCTTAGGCTCTGCTTCTAACTTGGGCCCAAATTGTAATATGGTCTTATCTATTGGCGATTTCGTTCCAATTCACATTCCAAGTAATATTCGGCATGCTAATTACATTGCCGGTTGCCAAATTGCATTATCTCTTATAGTTTCCGAGATACGGACTATCGATAATTTACACCTTAGGCTCTGCTTCTAACTTGGGCCCAAATTGTAAAATGGTCTTATCTATTGGCGATTTCGTTCCAATTCACATTCCAAGTAATATTCGGCATGCTAATTACATTGCCGGTTGCCAAATTGCATTATCTCTTATAGTTCCCGAGATATGGACTATGGATAATTTACACCTTAGGCTCTGCTTCTAACTTGGTCCCAAATTGTAAAATGGTCTTATCTATTGGCGATTTCGTTCCAATTCACATTCCAAGTAATATTCGGCATGCTAATTACATTGCCGGTTGCCAAATTGCATTATCTCTTATAGTTTCCGAGATGTGGACTATCGATAATTTACACCTTAGGCTCTGCTTCTAACTTGGGCCCAAATTGTAAAATGGTCTTATCTATTGGCGATTTCTTTCCAATTCACATTCCAAGTAATATTCGACATGCTAATTACATTGCCGGTGGCCAAGTTGCATTATCTCTTATAGTTTCCGAGATATGGACTATCGATAATTTACACCTTAGGCTCTGCTTCTAACTTGGGCCCAAATTGTAAAATGGTCTTATCTATTGGCGATTTCGTTCCAATTCACATCCCGAGTAATATTCGGCATGCTAATTACAATGCCGGTTCCCAAATTGCATTATCTCTTATAGTTTCCGAGATATGGACTATCGATTATTTTTAACCTTAGGCTCTGCTTCTAACTTGGGCCCAAACTGTAAAATGGTCTTATCTATTGGCGATTTCGTTCCAATTCACATTCCAAGTAGTATTCGGCATGCTAATTACATTGCCGGTTGCCAGATTGCATTATCTCTTATAGTTTCCGAGATATGGACTATCGATTATTTACACCTTAGGCTCTGCTTCTAACTTGGGCCCAAATTGTAAAATGGTCTTATCTATTGGCGATTTCGTCCCAATTCACATTCCAAGTAATATTCGGCATGCTAATTACATTGCCAGTTGCCAAATTGCATTTTCTCTTATAGTTTCCGAGATATGGACTATGGATAATTTACACCTTAGGCTCTGCTTCTAACTTGGGCCCAAATTGTAAAATTTTCTTATCTATTGGCGATTTCATTCCAATTCACATTCCAAGTAATATTCGGCATGCTAATTACATTGCCGGTTGCCAAATTGCATTATCTCTTATAGTTTCCGAGATATGGACTATCGATAATTTACACCTTAGGCTCTGCTTCTAACTTGGGCCCAAATTGTAAAATGGTCTTATCTATTGGCGATTTCGTTCCAATTCACATTCCAAGTAATATTCGGCATGCTAATTACATTGCCGGTTGCCAAATTGCATTATCACTTATAGTTTCCGAGATATGGACTATCGGTAATTTACACCTTAGGCTCTGCTTCTAACTTGGGCCCAAATTGTAAAATCGTCTTATCTATTGGCGATTTCGTTCCAATTCACATTCCAAGTAATATTCGGCATGCTAATTACATTGCCGGTTGCCAAATTGCATTATCTCTGATAGTTTCCGAGATATGGACTATCGATAATTTACACCTTAGGCTCTGCTTCTAACTTGGGCCCAAATTGTAAAATGGTCTTATCTATTGGCGATTTCATTCCAATTCACATTCCAAGTAATATTCGGCATGCTAATTACATTGCCGGTTGCCAAATTGCATTATCTCTTATAGTTTCCGAGATATGGACTATCGATAATTTACACCTTAGGCTCTGCTTCTAACTTGGGCCCAAATTGTAAAATGGTCTTATCTATTGGCGATTTCGTTCCAAATCACATTCCAAGTAATATTCGGCATGCTAATTACATTGCCGGTTGCCAAATTGCATTATCTCTTATAGTTTCCGAGATATGGACTATCGATAATTTACACCTTAGGCTCTGCTTCTAACTTGGGCCCAAATTGTAAAATGGTTTTATCTATTGGCGATTTCGTTCCAATTCACATTCCAAGTAATATTCGGCATGCTAATTACATTGCCGGTTGCCAAATTGAATTATCTCTTATAGTTTCCGAGATATGGACTATCGATAATTTACACCTTAGGCTCTGCTTCTAACTTGGGCCCAAATTGTAAAATGGTCTTATCTATTGGCGATTTCGTTCCAATTCACATTCCAAGTGGTATTCGGCATGCTAATTACATTGCCGGTTGCCAAATTGCATTATCTCTTACAGTTTCCGAGATATGGACTATCGATAATTTACACCTTAGGCTCTGCTTCTAACTTGGGCCCAAATTGTAAAATGGTCTTATCTATTGGCGATTTCGTTCCAATTCACATTCCAAGTGGTATTCGGCATGCTAATTACATTGCCGGTTGCCAAATTGCATTATCTCTTTTAGTTTCCGAGATATGGACTATCGATAATTTACACCTTAGGCTCTGCTTCTAACTTGGGCCCAAATTGTAAAATGGTCTTATCTATTGGCGATTTCGTTCCAATTCACATTCCAAGTAATATTCGGCATGCTAATTACATTGCCGGTTGCCAAATTGAATTATCTATTATAGTTTCCGAGATATGGACTATCGATAATTCACACCTTAGGCTCTGCTTCTAACTTGGGCCCAAATTGTAAAATGGTCTTATCTATTGGCGATTTCGTTCCAATACACATTCCAAGTGGTATTCGGCATGCTAATTACATTGCCGGTTGCCAAATTGCATTATCTCTTATAGTTTCCGAGATATGGACTATCGATAATTTACACCTTAGGCTCTGCTTCTAACTTGGGCCCAAATTGTAAAATGGTCTTATCTATTGGCGATTTCGTTCCAATTCACATTCCAAGTAATATTCGGCATGCTAATTACATTGCCGGTTGCCAAATTGCATTATCTCTTATAGTTTCCGAGATATGGACTATCGATAATTTACACCTTAGGCTCTGCTTCTAACTTGGGCCCAAATTGTAAAATGGTCTTATCTATTGGCGATTTCGTTCCAATTCACATTCCAAGTGGTATTCGGCATGCTAATTACATTGCCGGTTGCCAAATTGCATTATCTCTTTTAGTTTCCGAGATATGGACTATCGATAATTTACACCTTAGGCTCTGCTTCTAACTTGGGCCCAAATTGTAAAATGGTCTTATCTATTGGCGATTTCTTTCCAATTCACATTCCAAGTAATATTCGGCATGCTAATTACATTGCCGGTTGCCAAATTGCATTATCTCTTATAGTTTCCGAGATATGGACTATCGATAATTTACACCTTAGGCTCTGCTTCTAACTTGGGCCCAAATTGTAAAATGGTCTTATCTATTAGCGATTTCGTTCCAATTCACATTCCAAGTAATATTCGGCATGCTAATTACATTGCCGGTTGCCAAATTGCATTATCTCTTATAGTTTCCGAGATATGGACTATCGATAATTTACACCTTAGGCTCTGCTTCTAACTTGGGCCCAAATTGTAATATGGTCTTATCCATTGGCGATTTCGTTCCAATTCACATTCCAAGTAATATTCGGCATGCTAATTACATTGCCGGTTGCCAAATTGCAT